>NC_134891.1:4776404-4803904 GCF_041734735.1 Babylonia areolata | reverse complement strand
TGGTGGTGATGTTTGTGGCTCTTGTGGTTCTTGGTTCTGATGACTGTTCGTGTTGTTATCAGCTGTTTGCTTATGACACATGGGTGTTAATGTGTATTGTTTGTGACACCCCAACCCACACCACATATTCTGACATTAATGATCATCTCGTGTATATGTGTGTGTGTATGTGCGTGTGTGTGTGTGTGTGTGTGTGTGTGTGTGTGTGTGTGTGTGTGTGTGTGTGTGTGCATGCGTGCGCGCCGGTGTACGTGCGTGCGTGCAACCTGTGTGTCAGACATCCGAGACGCCTTCAAGATTCTGGACGTGGATGGGGACGGCAAGCTGTCCAAGCCGGAACTGGAGACCCTGCTGAGGGGACAGTTCGTGGTGGCCTGTGACAAGGACCTCGTGGACCTCATGGCCAAGATGGACATGGACTGTATGTGTGTGGGGTGGGGAGGGAGATGAGGGGACGGGGAGGGGTGGGGGAGCAGGGGGAGGGGGGTTGATGGAAGGGGTGGGGGTGGCAATGGGGTAGGTGGGCAAGAACTGGTGACCTGCGACAAAGACCTCGTGGACAAGATGGGCGTGGACTGTATGTGTGGGCTGCGGCGGGGTGGGGTGGGGTGGTGGGGAGCGGAGGGGGCGAGGGGAGGAAAGAAGGGGAGGGATGTGTGGGATGGGGGATGAGGGGGTGGGGGGGGTGTAGGGGCAAGAACTGGTGACCTGCGACAAAGACCTCATGGCCAAGATGGACGTTGACTGTACGTGAGGGCAGGGTGGTGGTGGTGGTGGTGGTGGTGTTGGGGTGGGGTGGGGGGGCTGGAAGGGGAGGGGGTTGGGGATGTGACAGGTATGCAAGAGGGAGTTGTTAATTTGGTATGACAGTTTGTCTCAGTTTGGTTGAAATGTGTAATTTGTTCCTTCAGTTCCGAAGTGCCCGATAAGAGAAAGACCAAACTTTAATGATTTTATGATAATGTTTATATCCGTTTTAAGGTCTTTATTTTTTTCTCTCTGTTTTTGTCCTGTCTGAATGTCGTTCTGTTCGTTGTTGTTATATCTGTTTATTCGTTTGTCTGTGCGTATGTCTGTCTGTCTGTCTGTCTGGCTGGCTGTGTGTGTGTGTGTGTGTGTGTGTGTGTGTGTTTCTCTGCATGTGTTCTGTCTCCTGTCTGTCTCTCTCTGTGTGTGTCTCCCTGCATCTCTCTCTCTCTCTAGCTTTCTTTTTCAACGCTCACCTTTCATTCCCTGACTTATGAACCATCACAGAACGACAACCTTGACATTGTCTCCTTCCTTTTATATATATATATATATATATATATATATATATATATATATATATATATATATATATATATATATATATATATATATATATAAAACGTTACGAAATGCATATATTTACAGCCAGTGGCTCCGTGGACTATGAAGAGTTCGAAGAGTTTGTGGCGAAGAACAACCTGACCAAGTACAACCCTGAGGAGGCGTCCGAGGAGATGCTGGATGCTTTCCAGGTGTTCGACAAGGACAACGACGGCTTCATTGACCTGGAGGAGTTCAGGGCAGTCCTAACCAGTATAGGTATGGGGCACGTGTGGGCGTGTAGTAGTAGTAACAGTAGTAGTCTAGGCCCGACACTCGGCTTATATCACAGATTGACGTAAGTTTACATTTGGGCCAACAGCAAAGTGACAGCTGTATTATCAATGGATTATCCAGTCATTAGGAAATCATTTACAGCTTGGACTATGACTCTCAAACTAGGAAGCAAAATTGCACTGGCTCTTTGTGCTGCAGCCTTGGGGGCTGGTTGGCCTTTGGGAACCATCCCAACGCCGACTGTCCTAAAACCCTGTTAGCCGAGAGAGTGGGGATGTAACTCGGGCAAAACCCTCTCCACTATGATCAGACTCTAGCCCAGATAGTCATGACAACAGTTACCTCCTCTGTTGTTCTGATGGTCATAGTTGAAAACGACTGACTGTCACACAATGTCACACACCCAAATGACCGCCAGGGCAGTCTGCAGTTCTGTGACCCCTTATTTGTATTTGTATTTGTATTCCTTTTTATCACAACAGATTTCTCTGTGTGAAATTCGGGCTGCTCTCCCCAGGAAGAGCGCGTCGCTACACTACAGCGCCACCCATTTTTTTGTATTTTTTCCTGCGTGCAGTTTTATTTGTTTTCTTTCTGTCGAAGTGGATTTTTCTACAGAATTTTGCCAGGAACAACCCTTTTGTTGCCGTGGGTTCTTTTACGTGCGCTAAGTGCATGCTGCACACGGGACCTCGGTTTATCGTCTCATCCGAATGACTAGCGTCCAGACCACCACTCAAGGTCTAGTGGAGGGGGAGAAAATATCGGCGGCTGAGCCTTGATTCGAACCAGCGCCCTCAGATTCTCTCGCTTCCTAGGCGGACGCGTTACCTCTAGGCCATCACTCCTTGCATGTGACCTCGGAATTCCAGTTCCACTGAACTATTCCAAACATGACTGTAAATTCCAAAATGGCCATATTCACACACTCCATGAATTCCAAAAAGGCGATATCAATACATTGTCACACTAAACCGTATTATGTACCAACTGGAATGTAATCATCATCATTGTAGAATGCAAACCACAACACATTGCCATGTGCAGATTATGGGTAGTAGTAGTGATAGTGATATTGAAAATGATGGTGGCGATGATGGTAGTAATAATGAAAATATGAAGATGGCGATGATGAATTCAGTCATTCATTCAATCATTCACTCTTTCTTTCTTTCCTTCCTCGTATCTCCTCCTCTCTTAACTTCTTCTTCCCTCTCTCCTTCACGTAAAAGCAATGCTATTTTGTGGGGAACTGTGTATTTTCTATGCCATTTATTGTTCTTGTTGTTGTTGCCATGCAAAGTGGGTTTTTTTCCTCCTTTTTTCAGTCTTCTTGTATTTCCTAGATTAGTTTATACGTTTTCTTTACGAGGGTAGGATGAAAACGGGCCGATAAGTGCCTATTCCTTTTCCCTCAATAAAAAAAAAGTTTCGATTTCGATTTCGATTTCTTTTTTTCTTTCTTTCATCCTTTCTTTCTCACCATCACCAGGGGATAAGATGACAGACGAGGAACTGAAGGTGTTGATGCAAGATGCTGACGTTAACGGTGATGGAAAAATTGATTACAAAGGTGAGTTATCCATTGATTGATTGGCTGGTTGGCTGATTGACTGATTGACTGATTGATTCGCTGGCTGACTAGTTACCGTTTCTTCAGTTAGCATTTTCATGTAGCTTGGTGGGTTTGGTTTTGTTTTGTTTTGTTTTGTTTTGTTTTGTTTTGTTTTATGGCTCAAATTGACAGCATCATCAAGGAAGTTGAAATGCTTTGATGTGTATATATGCATGGAAACCATACTCATTCAGGAACTCCTCAGAACGCTGTTTGGTAATTTGACAATTTAGTATGAAGCAAGATTGTCACGAGTTGTCATATTAGCAGACACATTTGTAGGAACTATGGAAAGAGAATGAATGTCTTGATGAATTCAGAAAAAAAAGGACAACACCTAAAATAGTTGAAGGCTCTTCCTACTCACTTCATGATTCCTTTCAGTTGAACCTCTGAGACCACCAACCGTTGAGAAAGAAATTTGCATAAACATTTTTTCCCATCTCATCAGCAGTTAGTTTTCCGAACACTTCCAACACCACTTTTATTCCAGTCATACCAAGCATTGTCTTAATTAATATATCTAGGCTATATCTGTAATTCCGACGACGGGCGCCATAGCCGAATGGTTAAAGCGTTGGACTTTCGATCTGAGGGTCCCGGGTTCGAATCACGGTGACAGCGCCTGGTGGGTAAAGGGTGGAGATTTTTACGATCTCTCAGGTCAACATATGTGCAGACCTGCTAGTGCCTGAACCCCCTTCGTGTGTATATGCAAGCAGAAGATCAAATACGCACGTTAAAGATCCTGTAATCCATGTCAGCGTTCGGTGGGTTATGGAAACAAGAACATACCCAGCATGCACATCCCCGAAAACGGAGCATGGCTGCCTACATGGCGGGGTAAATAAATTTTAAAAAACGGTCATACACGTAAAATGTTACATGTCTGTCTGAGTGTGTATGTGTGTGCGTCTGAAATCTGATTGAATGACACAGGAAACGAATGATGAGCGCCCAGTGGCAGCCGTCAGTCGGCTCTACCCAGGTAGGCAGCCTGTGGTACAAATGTCCCCGTGTTAGAAAAGCGCTTAGAGCTTGGTCTCTGACCGATGATAGGCGCTATATAAGTATCCACATCAATCAATCAATCATATCAATTTCAGCTTCAGTTTCAGTAGCTCAAGGAGGCGTCACTGCGTTCGGACAAATCCATATACGCTACACCACATCTGCCAAGCAGATGCCTGACCAGCAGCGTAACCCAACGCGCTTAGTCAGGCCTTGAGAAAAAAAAAGAAGGTGAATAAATAATAGATAAGCTTACATAAATAAATAATAATTATAATATATAAAAGATCGTAGTAGTAGTAGTAATAATAATAATAATAATAATAATAATAATAATAATAAAATAATAATAATATAATATCAAGCATTGTCTTTATTAATATATCTAGGCTATATCGTGTAATTCCGACTCCGTCATGTGGTGTAATGTTTCCTGACCTGTGTTTTCAGAATTCTGTACGTTCATGGCCAGCGGAATCTTCTGAGAACTTGAACAGCTGATGTCACTTCCCGTTTGGTCAGCCAGTCCACCCCACCTTTGTTTTTCTTAAGCTTTTATATTATTATTATTATTATTATTATTATTTGTATTTGTATTTCTTTTTATCACAACAGATTTCTCTGTGTGAAATTCGGGCTGCTCTCCCTGCTACACTACAGCGCCACCCATTTTTTTTGTATTTTTTCCTGCATGCAGTTTTATTTGTTTTTCCTATCAATGTGGATTTTTCTACAGAATTTTGCCAGGAACAACCCTTTTGTTGCCGTGGGTTATTTCACGTGCGCTAAGTTCATGCTAGCACACGGGACCTCGGTTTATCGTCTCATCCGAATGACTAGCGTCCAGACTACCACTCAAGGTCTAGTGGAGGGGGAGAAAATATCGGCGGCTGAGCCGTGATTCGAACCAGCGCGCTCAGATTCTCTCGCTTCCTAGGCGGACGCGTTACCTCTAGGCCATCACTCCACTGTGTTGTTATTATTATTATTTTTTTTTTTATTATTATTTTTTTTAATAAACCCCTTTTGACCCAGGCAAACAAACAAACAAACATGCAAACAAAGACATTATTAATCTGTCAGTCTTTTTTCCATTTATTATGGGGTTAATTAATATATTTATTTCTGTACCCCTATATTCGTAAGAGATTTTTTGTTTGTTTGTTTCTTTGTTGATTTGATCGTTGTCTGTTTTCTCAGTTCATCCACGATTTGATATAATCTTTGTAGAACGTGAATGTAGACATTGTGTTCCTTGCACAAGCATTTTTATTCCTAAAAAAAACAAAACAACAATATATTTCTTGACTCTGGTGTACAGCTAGCTTGCACACAGGCTCCGGCGTATGTGTGTGTGTGTGTGTGTGTGTGTGTGTGTGTGTGTGTGTGTGTGTGTGTGAGATCTTTGTCCTTGATGTGTTTTTGCTATGTAAAATAAAATTGTGCGTTCATGTGTTAAACGCCTTTTCTTTACTCATTTCCACAGCAGCTTCGGGTTAGCTGTCTATCTGTTACTGTCTGTCTGTCTGTCTGTCTGTGTTTATCTCTCTCTTTCTTCCTCTCTCCGTCTCTTTCTCTCACTTACAGAAGCACGCACCCAAGCACGCAAACACACACACACACACACACACACACACACACACACACACACACACACACACACACACACTGACATACATCTACATGCACATACACTCACACGCACAGACATACACGCATACAAATACACACACAAACACGGGCGCCAACACACCCACACCCACACATACACACGCACTCACACACATACGTATGCGCGCGAGCGTGTTTGCTTGCATGTTTAAACCTGTTTGCATGTGTGTGTGTGTGTGTGTGTGTGTGTGTGTGTGTGTGTGTGTGTGCGCGCGTGCGCGCGCGCGTGCGCGCGTGTGCGTGCGTTTCCTTTTGATGGGAGACAACCCATGTAGGTCATTAGTGGCCTGGAAGCTTTGTGCTCTCCCTTTAGTGAAAGCTGAGCTTGTGGAGATCTCTCCTACACTTCAGCAGACGATAAGTGGCATGGTATCTTACTGATCCAGTTATACTTGGTGAAGGACGGACACAATAGCCGAGTGGTTAAAGTGTTGGACTTTCAATCTGAAGGTCTCAGGTTCGAATCTCGGTAACGACACCTGGTGGGTAAAGGGGTGGAGATTTTTCCGATCTCCAAGGTCAACATATGTGCAGACTTATTAGTGCCTGAAACCCCTTCGTGTGTATACGGCAAGCAGAAGATCAAATACTCACGTTAAAGATCCTGTAATCCATGTCAGTATTCAGTAGGTTATGGAAACGAGAACATACCCAGCATGCACACTCCCGCAAACGGAGTATGCCTGCCTACGTGGCGGGGTAAAGACGGTCATACCACTCGTGTACATACGAGTGAACGTGGGAGTTGCAGCCCACGAAACTAGAAGAAGATGAAGATACCTTGTGAAGTTAAACAGACAAACAGAAAGAAGCCAAGTCTAAACTGTAACTCTCTATTGTCTGGTTTGCCTGCTTCATCCATTCAGTCCCTTCAGCGCATACAAAACTCTGCTGCCCGACTCGTCCTCAGAAAGAAAAGATCTGAGCACACCACTCCTATTTTGCAACATCTCCACTGGCTCACTGTCTCACACAGAATGAAGTACAAGATCAGCACTTTATGTTATAAATGTATTCACAAAACTGCCCCTTCCTATCTCTGCGGCTGCCTTCACCTCTACACTCGCTCACTCACTACGATCGGCTTCGGATCCACTCTGTTTACGCATACCCAGATTCAAACACTCGACTGTTGGCCGCCGTTCTTTCTCTGTCTCTGGACCTTGCAATTGGAATAAACTTCCTCTTTCGCTTCGTCAAGTCTCCACACTCAGCTCTTTCAAGTCTGGCCTTAAAACCCACCTCTTCCCAAAATAGCCCCCCTTGCCTGCCCTCTTCGTTGTCTATAGTTTCTACAGTTTTAGAGTTATGCATACGTGTGAATGACTGGTGCGAAAGCGCTTTGATTTGTCTCTGCATAATATTCAGCGCTATATAAGTACCATTATTATTATTATTATTATTATTATTAAGAAAGTGAAAACTGCACACCCCATTCGGTTTGCATTGGATTAACTGGAATCCGAATTTATGCTTTGCTCTTTTTTTCTTTTTTTCTTTTTTTTTAATTTATTATATACGAACAAATGGGTTCCTATATATATTATTCAATAATTAATTTTCAAAGAAAATGACTGAACATGGGAGTTGCAGTCCACGAACGCTGAATCAGAATGATGATGTGGAGCGGTAGTCAAAAGAACAGAAGCGATGGTTCCGAGTTCGATTCCTGCAAAGATCAAGATTGTTACTCTCCTCCTTCCTACACTGGACTCGTGTGATAGTATGGATTCTAGTCTTTCGTGTGACATGATACACCGGTACTGTGGGTGTAGCCTACATTTAGCGCACGTGAGATACACAAAACGGCATGAGGGCAGCGCTAGATTGTGTGGCCTTTCATGCCCTGCACTGACGGTAATTTCAGTTTCGTTCTCCTTTCTCTGTGGAGGGTTCCTGTTTAAAGTCTTCAATGTCGGCAGCTTCTCCCGAGAGAGTCGTTGAAGGGACGTGGTGGCGGTCTCCACTCTTGGGAAGACCCTTAAACATTCAAAGCTCCACGACAAAGCGATTATTGTCGATAGTTGGGAGCCTTCTTTGGCTGCGTTGTGTGCATGTTGTTTCAGAACGGGTACAATTGAATACCAGCAAAAAAAGCCCCGGTTGCATTGCAGAGTCTCCGCTCACAAGTGGCCTGACGGCGACATGACATTGGTAGTCATTTCCCTGTGGACTGCCGACCGTGGAACGCCAGCAGAAGGAGTCAGGGTGTGGGTGTGAATGGACGATTCGGGGTGTACGACGAGGGAGTGGTGGTACTGATGAGGTGGTGCAGAAGAGGAGGTACACGCTGCCCCCGCGTACACACACACACACACACACACACACACACACACACACACACACACACATACACACACACACACACACACAAACAAACACACACACACACACACACACAAGCAAACAAGCCCCCCCCCCCCCCCCCCCGCGCACACACACACACACACATGCACACTAACACATAGACACACAGACACAGACACAGACACAGACACACACACACACACACACACACAAAGCCCAAATCCTATCGAAACTCCACTTCCACAACTCTGTTTCCAAAGAAAACAACAAAGATAACAAGAGAGAGAGAGAGAGAGAGAGAGAGAGAGAGAGAGAGAGAGAGAGAGAGAGAGAGAGAGAACAAACAAAAAAACCCACACAAACAAAACATTCGTGTGTGTATTTTGAGTAAATGAACGGAAATAAACATCATGCTTCGATTGATCTGATCGGCACTATGAGCAAAAGCACATTTATTTTGAAAATACAATGACATCATTCATACCTTACAAAACAGTTTGACACTATGCCCTCAAGAACAGCACTGCATTTTCACGGCATTGTGAGTCATACAAACCCTACAACAACAACAACAACAACAACAACAACATCATCGTCATCATCATCAACAGCAACAAAAATAACATAAAAAAACAACAAAAAACCAAGAACAAAGTCAGTAAACATGTTCCTGCAAGGAAGCATGTGATTTAACTGTGATTTAACAACGATATATATTGTTGTTGTTGTGTTGAAACAGGATCAGAGTGAGTGGATGATCCGAGGCCCACCGTGTCACGTCTCCCAGTCATAGAACTAGCAGTCATGGGCCCATGCAGAATTCCCCCCCCCCCCCCCCCCCCCCCCCCCCCCCCTCCAAAAAAAAAAACAAACAAAAAAATACCTGACTAAGCGCGTTGGGTTACGCTGCTGGTCAGGCATTTGTTCAGCAGATGTGGTGTAGCGTATATGGGTTTGTCCTGAACGCAGTGACGCCTCCTTGAGTAACTGAAACTGACTTGAACTGAAATGAAATGCCCCCAAAAATTGCAGCGCAAGTTGTCAGCCACAAGTGTTGATTTAATCGGAACAATTCGGAAATGATTTATTTACAAGGGGCGCAACCCCATAAACAACATCCGTAATTCGCGTGCTTCAACGTTTTAGCCACGGTTTGGATGCTTTGCCGTGAACAGCTATGAGGTCAACAGTCTACGCTTGAAATGAATTGCTGCGGTTCAAACACAGTACCCATACTGCAGCTTTGCTGTGAAGAGAACAGTCCTAACGAAGAGGAGGATGATGACGTCCAACGAGAACACGAACGAAGAACACAATGACATCGATTATGGTAACATCAAGCATGCAGTATGATAAGAATAAATAAAATAAAATAAAATAAAATAAAATAATAATGAGATAACGTAATCTGTACATTGAGCTGACATGTATTGACGGAAAAAACAATCTGTTTTGTTTTAGATTCAAACAGTGGCTGATTTACACATATTATATTAGCATCGGTCGGTGTTTTGAAATGTGAAGGCTGCTCTTTATGCTTCGGGATAATTAAAAAGTAAAATAAAATAAAATAATGGGGGAAAAAGTTCCTTTCTGGACGGAATATTACCTCTCTCTCTCTCTCTCTCTCTCTCTCTCTCTCTCTCAGAGTTATGATTTAGAGTTTTAGATAATACATTTAGATAATCTATACCCAGTTCCCCACTCTAACCAAACAGGAAACTGGATTAAAATACCCCACTCCCCCCCCCCCGCCCCCCCCCCCCCCCCCGAAAAAAACAACAACAAACAAAAAAACAAAACAAAAAAAAAAACAGTAAAAAAACAAACAAAAAAACAAAAACAACAACAACAAAAAACAAAAACAAAACAAAACAAACAAACAAACAAACAAACAAACAAAAAACAAAACAAAACAAAAAACAGCAAAAAAACAAACCAAACAAACACAGAACATAATCATATTGAACAGAACTGCATTGCAGCTTCCATTCGTTCGTTATCAATATAAATAATGTATAACTGTTAAGACTTCTTTAGATAAAGTCCGTAGATCAGAAATAGCTGTCACTCCCCATAGCTATATGGTCCATAGATCAGAAATAGCTGTATGGTCCACAGATATGAAATAACTGTCCCTCCCCATAGTTGTATGGTCCACAGATCAGAAATAGCTGTCCCTAACCATAGTTGTATGGTCCACAGATCAGAAATAGCTGTCCCCATAGCTGTATGGTCCACAGATCAGAAATAGCTGTCCCTCCCCATAGCTGTATGGTCCACAGATCAGAAATAGCTGTCCCTCCCCATAGCTATATGGTCCATAGATCAGAAATAGCTGTATGGTCCACAGATCAGAAATAGCTGCCCCTCCCCATAGCTGTATGGTTCACAGATCAGAAATAGCTGTCCCTCCCCATAGCTGTATCGTCCACAGATCAGAAATAGCTGTCCCTCCCCCCTCCCCATAGCTGTATGGTCCTCAGATCAGAAATAGCTGTCCCTCCCCATAGCTGTATGGTCCACAGATCAGAAATAGCTGTCCCTCCCCCCTCCCCATAGCTGTATGGTCCTCAGATCAGAAATAGCTGTCTCTGCCCATAGCTGTATGGTCCTCAGATCAGAAATAGCTGTCCCTGCCCATAGCTGTATGGTCCATAGATCAGAAATAGCCGTCCCTCCCCATAGCTGTATGGTCCATAGATCAGAAATAGCTGTCCCTCCCCATAGCTGTATGGTCCATAGATCAGAAATAGCTGTCCCTCCCCATAGCTGTATGGTCCACAGATCAGAAATAGCTGTCTCTGCCCATAGTTGCATGGTTCTCAGATCAGAAATAGCCGTCCCTGCCCATAGCTGTATGGTTCTCAGATCAGAAATAGCTGTCCCTGCCCATAGCTGTATGGTCCATAGATCAGAAATAGCCGTCCCTCCCCATAGCTGTATGGTCCATAGATCAGAAATAGCTGTCCCTCCCCATAGCTGTATGGTCCATAGATCAGAAATAGCTGTCCCTCCCCATAGCTGTATGGTCCACAGATCAGAAATAGCTGTCTCTGCCCATAGTTGTATGGTTCTCAGATCAGAAATAGCTGTCCCTCCCCATAGTTGTATGGTTCTCAGATCAGAAATAGCTGTCCCTCCCCATAGCTGTATGGTCCTCAGATCAGAAATAGCTGTCCCTCCCCATAGCTGTATGGTCCACAGATCAGAAATAGCTGTCCCTCCCCATAGCTGTATGGTCCACAGATCAGAAATAGCTGTCCCTCCCCATAGCTGTATGGTCCACAGATCAGAAATAGCTGTCCCCATATTTGTATGGTCCACAGATTAGAAATAGCTGTCCCCATAGCTGTATGGTCCATAGATCAGAAATAGCTGTCCCTCCCCATAGCTGTATGGTCCACAGATCAGAAATAGCTGTCCCTCCCCATAGCTGTATGGTCCACAGATCAGAAATAGCTGTCCCTCCCCATAGTTGTATGGTCCACAGATCAGAAATAGCTGTCCCCATAGCTGTATGGTCCACAGATCAGAAATAGCTGTCCCTCCCCATAGTTGTATGGTCCACAGATCAGAAATAGCTGTCCCCATAGTTGTATGGTCCACAGATCAGAAATAGCTGTCCCTCCCCATAGCTGTATGGTCCACAGATCAGAAATAGCTGTCCCTCCCCATAGCTGTATGGTCCACAGATCAGAAATAGCTGTCCCTCCCCATAGCTGTATGGTCCACAGATCAGAAATAGCTGTCTCTGCCCATAGCTGTATGGTCCACAGATCAGAAATAGCTGTCCCTCCCCATAGTTGTATGGTCCTCAGATCAGAAATAGCTGTCCCTCCCCATAGCTGTATGGTCCACAGATCAGAAATAGCTGTCTCTGCCCATAGCTGTATGGTCCTCAGATCAGAAATAGCTGTCCCTCCCCATAGCTGTATGGTCCACAGATCAGAAATAGCTGTCCCTCCCCATAGCTGTGTGGTCCACAGATCAGAAATAGCTGTCCCTCCCCATAGCTGTGTGGTCCACAGATCAGAAATAGCTGTCCCTCCCCATAGCTGTATGGTTCTCAGATCAGAAATAGCTGTCCCTCCCCATAGCTGTATGGTCCTCAGATCAGAAATAGCTGTCCCTCCCCATAGCTGTATGGTCCACAGATCAGAAATAGCTGTCCCTCCCCATAGCTGTATGGTCCTCAGATCAGAAATAGCTGTCCCTCCCCATAGCTGTGTGGTCCACAGATCAGAAATAGCTGTCCCTCCCCATAGCTGTGTGGTCCACAGATCAGAAATAGCTGTCCCTCCCCATAGCTGTATGGTTCTCAGATCAGAAATAGCTGTCCCTCCCCATAGCTGTATGGTCCTCAGATCAGAAATAGCTGTCCCTCCCCATAGCTGTATGGTCCACAGATCAGAAATAGCTGTCCCTCCCCATAGCTGTATGGTCCACAGATCAGAAATAGCTGTCCCTCCCCATAGCTGTATGGTCCACAGATCAGAAATAGCTGTCCCCATAGCTGTATGGTCCAGAGATCAGAAATAGCTGTCCCTCCCCATAGCTGTATGGTCCACAGATCAGAAATAGCTGTCTCTGCCCATATGGCCGGCGGGTAAGGCACGATGGAAGTTTTGGGTGACAATGACGTCGCTGTTTGTGACAGGGCGGGCGTCAAAGCCTCCGTCCTCCCAATGGTCACCTGCTCACACACACACACACACACACACACACACACACACACACACACACCACGCGCGCACACACACACACACACACACACACACACACACACACACACGCGCACACACACACACCGCTCGGTTTACGTCAATGCTCCGTTTAACAGCACGTCAATCAGCAAAGGTTAAAGATTCGCCGAGGAGGGAAGTGAGGGTGGGGGTAGGGGGGGGGGGGAGGGGGGGCGGGGACGGAGGGGAGTGGTGGGTGGGTGGGGGGGGGGACGTGAAGGATAGAGTAACGGCCATTACACGTTCAATCAAAGCATCAGCTCAACTTTCTCAAAAAAAACCGAAACAAGCAAAACAAAACAAACAAAAAAATCATTAAACTTGTAATGTATTATAAAATTCATCTACAAAGTAAAAGATCAAGGCACACATCCTTGCCGAATATTATGAATTTGCATAAATCAAGTTGTATTTTCCTCACTGCACAAAATCGATGCCTTAAAACGGAAGATTTGAATTCATCACAATATTGAAATATTGTAGAAGGTTTTCACTGTCTTCATCTTCTTCTCTGCACATGTCAGTCTGCAGTGTACGAATACTGCAACAACATTAAAAGAAAAAGAAAAAAAAAGGATGTATGTATCCGGAAAGTTGTGAGGTATGTTTTTTCTCGACAAAAGTTCTTCAATGTGGAGTGATGGCCTAAAGGTAACGCGTCCGCCTAGGAAGTGAGAGAATCTCAGTGCTAATTCGGATCATGGCTCAGCCGCTGATATTTTCTCTCTCCCCCCCCCCCCCCCCCCCCCCAACTAGACCTTGAGTGGTGGTCTGGACGCTAGTCATTCGGATGAGACGATAAACCGAGGTCCCGTGTGCAGCATGCACTTGGCGCATGTAAAAGAACCCACGGCAACAAAAGGGTTGTTCCTGGCGAAGTTCTGGAGAAAAATTCACTTCGATAGGAAGAACAAATAAAACTGCATGCAGGAAAAAATACACACACACACAAAATGGGTGGCGCTGTAGTGTAGCGATGTGCTCTCCCTGGGGAGAGCAGCCCGAATTTCACACAGAGAAATCTGTAGTGATAGAAAGAGAAATGCAAATACAAATACACATACAATTTGCGACTGTTACGACGATATTGTATCCAGTGTGTGTGTGTGTGTGTGTGTGTGTGTGTTCGTTCGTTCGTTCATTCTTTAGTTTAGCGTCTTTTCACTATCAGTGATATTAGACGATTGTGTGTGTGTGTGTGTGTTCGTTCGTTCTTTAGATTAGCGTCTTTTCACTATCAGTGACATTAGACGAGTGTGTGTGTGTGTGTGTGTGTGTGTGTGTTCCTTCGTTCTTTAGATTAGCGTCTTTTCACTATCAGTGACATTAGACGAGAGAGAGAGAGAGAGAGAGAGAGAGAGTGTGTGTGTGTGTGTTTGGAAAACTGTGAGTTATGTTGCTTGACGTATGTTGAATGCACACACCTCCTGCGTGTGTTAGCTACGTGTGTGTGACCAGAGCTACAGAAACCAGATCTACAGAAACCAGATCTAGCTACGTGTGTGTGACCAGAGCTACAGAAACCAGATCTAGCTACGTGTGTGTGACCAGAGCTACAGAAACCAGATCTAGCTACGTGTGTGTGACCAGAGCTACAGAAACCAGATCTAGCTACGTGTGTGTGACCAGAGCTACAGAAACCAGATCTAGCTACGTGTGTGTGACCAGAGCTACAGAAACCAGATCTAGCTACGTGTTTGTGACCAGAGCTACAGAAACCAGATCTAGCTACGTGTTTGTGACCAGAGCTACAGAAACCAGATCTAGCTACGTGTGTGTGACCAGAGCTACAGAAACCAGATCTAGCTACGTGTTTGTGACCAGAGCTACAGAAACCAGATCTAGCTACGTGTATGTGACCAGAGCTACAGAAACCAGATCTAGCTACGTGTTTGTGACCAGAGCTACAGAAACCAGATCTACAGAAACTAGAGCTACAGAAACCAGATCTACAGAAACCAGAGCTACAGAAACCAGATCTACAGAAACTAGAGCTACAGAAACCAGATCTAGCTACGTGTGTGTGACCAGAGCTACAGAAACCAGATCTACAGAAACTAGAGCTACAGAAACCAGATCTAGCTACGTGTGTGTGACCAGAGCTACAGAAACCAGATCTAGCTACGTGTGTGTGACCAGAGCTACAGAAACCAGATCTACAGAAACCAGATCTAGAGAAAAACCAAGTGGAAAGGAAACGTACAGGTACAGACCATTTCTCCAGGCGTGGTCACGGTAGTCAGGAGACACCCGGGACTGACCATGTCGAAAACTGAAACACACCCACCACCATCATTACCACACCCACCACCATCATTACCACCATCATCATCACCACACCCACCACCATCATCACCACACCCACCACCATCATAACCACCATCATCATCACCACCACCATCATCACCACACCCACCACCATCATCACCACACCCACCACCATCATCACCACCAGCATCATCACCACACCCACCACCATCATCACCACACCCACCACCATCATAACCACCATCATCATCACCACACCCACCACCATCATTACCACCAGCATCATCACCACACCCACCACCATCATCATCATCACACCCACCACCATCATTACCACCAGCATCATCACCACACACACCACCACCATCATCATCACACCCACCACCATCATTACCACCAACATCATCATCACACCCACCACCATCATTACCACCACCATCATCATCACACCCACCACCATCATTACCACCAACATCATCATCACACCCACCACCATCATTACCACACCCACCACCATCATCACCACACCCACCACCATCATCACCACACCCACCACCATCATTACCACCACCATCATCACCACACCACCACCATCATTATCACCAGCATCATCACCACACCCACCACCATCACTACCACCAATATCATCACCACCACCATCATCATCACCACCACCATCATCACCACACCACTGCCATCATTACCACCAACATCATCATCACACCCACCAACATCATTACCACCAACATCATCATCACACCAACCATCATCATCACCACCACCATCATCACACCCACCACCATCATCATCACCACCACCATCATCACCACAAAACAACCATCACCAACCTACCACCATCATCATCACCATCATCACTACACAACCATTACCATCACCACCACTCTTATCACCACCACCACCATCACCACAAAACCACCACCACCCCATCACCACACAACCACCACCACCATCACCACAAAACCACCACCCCATCACCACACCACCACCACAACCATCACCACACAACCACCACCACCATCACCACAAAACCACCACCACCATCACCACAAAACCACCACAACCATCACCACAAAACCACCACCACCACCATCACCACAAAACCACCACCGCCACCACACCACAAAACCACCACCACCACCACCACCATCACCACAAAATCACCACCACCACCCCACCAGCCCTGGGTACTCACTACTCGTCACGGGGTTTGACGTGCTGGGGAGGAGGGTAGCGGTGGCTGCACAACACAGTGTACTCCCCGTTAGTACAAGCGGTATAGTAATGATGATGATACTACTACTACTACTACTACTACTACTACTACTACTGATGATGATGATGACAATGACTACTACTACTAATACTGATGATGATTATGATTATGACGATAACAACAACAACAATAATGATGATAATGATGACGATGATGATGATTACTACTACTACTATTACTACTACTACTACTACTACTACTGATGATGATGATGATGATGATGATGATATTTATATAGCGCTGAGATTTGTGCAGAGACAAATCAAAGCGCTTTCGCACCAGTCATTCACACGCATGCATAACTCTAAAAATAGGAAGGGCAGGCAAGGGAGGCTATTTTGGGAAGAGGTGGATTCTAAGGCCAGACTTGAAAGAGCTGAGTGTGGAGACTTGACGAAGCGAAAGAGGAAGTTCATTCCAATCGCAAGGTCCACAGACAGAGAAAGAACGGCGGCCAACAGTCGAGTGTTTGAATCTGGGAATGCGTAAACAGTGTGGATCCGAAGCCGATCGTAGTGAGCGAGATGGAGTGTAGAGGTGAAGGCAGCCACAGAGATAGGAAGGGGCAGTTTTGTGAATGCATCTATTACATAGAGTGCTGTTCTTGTACTCACCATACATCCCCGCTCTCCATTCTCCCCAAAACTCACAAACTCACCATTTATCCCCGCTCTCCCTTCTCCCCAAAACTCACCATTCATCCCCGCTCTCCCTTCTCCCCAAAACTCACCATTCATCCCCGCTCTCCCTTCTCCCCCCAAACTCACCATTCATCCCCGCTCTCCCTTCTCCCCCCAAAACTCACCATTCATCCCCGCTCTCCCTTCTCCCCAAGAAACTCACCATTCATTCCCGCTCTCCCTTCTCCCAAAAAAAACTCACCATTCATTCCCGCTCTCCCTTCTCCCCCCAAAACTCACCATTCATTCCCGCTCTCCCTTCTCCCCCCAAAAATCACCATTCATCCTCGCTCTCCCTTCTCCCCCCAAACTCACCATTCATCCTCGCTCTCCCTTCTCCCCCTAAACTCACCATTCATCCCCGCTCTCCCTTCTCCCCAAAAAACTCACCATTCATTCCCGCTCTCCCTTCTCCCAAAAAAACTCACCATTCATCCCCGCTCTCCCTTCTCCCCCCAAAAAACTCACCATTCATCCCCGCTCTCCCTTCTCCCCCCAAAAAACTCACCATTCATTCCCGCTCTCCCTTCTCCCAAAAAAACTCACCATTCATCCCCGCTCTCCCTTCTCCCCCCAAAAAACTCACTATTCATCCCCGCTCTCCCTTCTCCCCCCAAAATCACCATTCATTCCAGCTCTCCCTTCTCCCCCCAAACGCACCATTCATCCTCGCTCTCCCTTCTCCCCCCAAAAAACTCACCATTCATCCACACTCTCCCTTCTCCCCCCAAACCCACCATTCATCCCCGCTCTCCCTTCTCCCCCCAAAAAACTCACCATTCATCCACACTCTCCCTTCTCCCCCCAAACTCACCATTCATCCCCGCTCTCCCTTCTCCCCCAACTCACCATTCATCCCCGCTCTCCCTTCTCCCCCAACTCACCATTCATCCACACTCTCCCTTCTCCCCCCAAACTCACCATTCATTCCCGCTCTCCCTTCTCCCCAAAAAACTCACCATTCATCCGCGCTCTCCCTTCTCCCCCAACTCACCATTCATCCACACTCTCCCTTCTCCCCCCAAACTCACCATTCATTCCCGCTCTCGCTTCTCCACAAAAAACTCACCGTTCATCCCCGCTCTCCCTTCTCCCCCCAAACTCACCATTCATCCCCGCTCTCCCTTCTCCCCAAAAAACTCACCATTCATCCCCGCTCTCCCTTCTCCCCCCAAAGCTCACCATTCATCCCCGCTCTCCCTTCTCCCCAAAACTCACCATTTATCCCCGCTCTCCCTTCTCACCCAAACTCACCATTCATCCCCGCTCTTCCTTCTCCCCCAAAAACTCACCATTCATCCACACTCTCCCTTCTCCCCCCAAAAAACTCACCATTCATCCCCGCTCTCCCTTCTCCCCCCAAAAAACTCACCATTCATCCCCGCTCTCCATTCTCCCCAAAACTCACCATTCATCCCCGCTCTCCATTCTCCCCAAAACGATATCATTCATTCCAGTGCGAACTATCAACACTGTAAGCAACATGTGTACAATCGCCAGGATGTGTGTGCCCACGTACTAGCCAGGGGCACAGCAGTCCAGAGCTGCTCCTCCCGCTCGGAAACAGAAATACCACAAGGCGCCCAGCAGCGCCAGCGCCAGAAGGATCATCAGCAGGGAGAAGACCACCACGAACGCCGTGTCGTCCCAGATACTGTCGCTCGGTGCCGCCGTGGTGGTGGTGGTGGTGGTGGTGGTTGGGGTGGTGGTGGTGGTGGTGGTTGTGGTGGAGGTGGTGGTGGTGGTGGTTGTGAGGTAGCTGACCTGGACGGTAGCTGTGGCGGAGAGGGCGGGTGTGCCTCCGTCTTTACAGCGTACCTGGGGATGAGGGAAGAGGGAGGGGTGGGGTGGGGGCCGGGGGGGGAGGGGGGGGGAGAGAAAAGAATATTTTTTTTTTTAAAAGGGGGTTTTACGTTGCGTCTGTATATCCATGGGGTGGTAAGATAACAGGGGATCAATAAAAAAAAAACCAAAAAAACAAAACAAAACAAACCACAACGACTTGGTCATTGCCCAATTCGTCCCCCTCCCACACGTGTCCGTGCGTCCATACATTCATACATGCATGCATAGTTCCCAAGAACACAATTCCAGATTTGCCAACCTTTTAGACCATCCTCCCTCTGTTTCCCCATCCACCCCCCACCCCCCACTCCCCCACAAAGACAACCACCCACAAATTCAACACCATCAACCCCCCCCCCCACCACCACCACCATCAACCCCAACACCACCACCACCATCTACCCAACTACCAACAGCTGCAATGAAAATCCAAGCACTTGTTACCTCGTCATACTTCTTCCTCTTTCTTTCCCGGCGACTTACCATTACCCCAGATACTACCGATCCAGCCAGCCATACCCACCCACTTACCATTACCCCACAACCCACCGATCCAGCCAGCCATACCCACCCACTTACCATTACCCCAGATACTACCGATCCAGCCAGCCATACCCACCCACTTACCATTACCCCACAACCCACCGATCCAGCCAGCCATACCCACCCACTTACCATTACCCCACAACCCACCGATCCAGCCAGCCATACCTACCCACTTACCATTACCCCAGATACTACCGATCCAGCCAGCCATACCCACCCACTTACCATTACCCCAGATACTACCGATCCAGCCAGCCATACCCACCCACTTACCATTACCCCACAACTCAGTCAGCCAGCCATAGCCACACACTTACCATTACCCCACAACCCACCGATCCAGCCAGCCATACCTACCCACTTACCATTACCCCAGATACTACCGATCCAGCCAGCCATACCCACCCACTTACCATTACCCCAGATACTACCGATCCAGCCAGCCATACCCACCCACTTACCATTACCCCACAACTCAGTCAGCCAGCCATACCCACACACAAGGCTGCAGCACTAAGAGCCAGTGCAATTTTGCCTCCTAGTTTGAGAGTCATAGTCCTTCACAAAAAGACTAAGCTGTAAATGATTTCCCATTGACTGGAGAAACCATTGAGAATACAGCTCTCACTTCACTGTTGGCCCTAATGTAAACTTATGTCAATCTGTGATATAAGCTGAGTGTTGGGCCTAAGGGGTAGATAACACCGTCTCAACACACTCACCGTCACAGAGAAGCTCTTGCCATGCTCAGTGTCGGGAATGAGACCCACGTACTTGATTTCCCCGTTCCCAAACACGGTGATGTAGTTGAGGG
The DNA here is from genome assembly GCF_041734735.1 of Babylonia areolata. Lineage (NCBI taxonomy): Eukaryota > Metazoa > Mollusca > Gastropoda > Neogastropoda > Buccinidae > Babylonia > Babylonia areolata. The sequence goes on along the minus strand of NC_134891.1, from coordinate 4,783,521 downwards.
ATGACACAGGGAAGCCGGCAACCACCTGAAAAAAAGAAGAAGGACCCCGCGCCGTGCATGTACTATGGTCTGTACACGGGCCATTGAGACTGGGCCGACTTTGTCATATATGTGCAATTTGCCTTTGATGATTTCTTCTCTATGTTTTATTTTCAATGTACGTCTACACACACACACACACACACACACACACACACACACACAAAACAGAGAGAGGAGGAGAGAGGGAGGGAGGGAGGGAGAGTGCTGACAAGGCACTCAAACATCAGTTAGTAGGCACAAGAGTTTTAGCGTTCGAATAGCGCCTTCCTTCTCCCCCCCCCACATCCCTACCCCTACCCCTCCCATCCCCTCTCTTTCCCCAGCCTTGCCTTCCCTCTTTCTCCTCCTCTATCCCTTTCATCACCACCCCCCCGAGCCCCCTCAATCCACCCACCTATCCGTCTTCTTCGTCCCCTCAGCCCCCACCCCTCTTCCCCAACCACCATCCTTACACCTCCCCTTTATCCCACCGACCTATCTACCCTTGTCACCAACCACCATCCTTACACCTTCCCTTCGTTCCACCGACCTATCTACCCTTGTCACCAACCACCATTCTTACACCTCCCCTTGGTCCAACCGACCTATCTACCCTTGTCACCAACCACCATCCTTACACCTCCCCTTCGTTCCACCGACCTATCTACCCTTGTCACCAACCACCATCCTTACACCTTCCCTTTGTCCCACCGACCTATCTACCCTTGTCAACAACCACCATCCTTACACCTTCCCTTTGTCCCACCGACCTATCTACAGCTGTCACCAACCACCATCCTTACACCTCCCCTTGGTCCAACCGACCTATCTACCCTTGTCAACAACCACCATCCTTACACCTCCCCTTCGTTCCACCGACCTATCTACAACTGTCACCAACCACCATCCTTACACCTCCCCTTCGTTCCACCGACCTATCTACAACTGTCACCAACCACCATCCTTACACCTCCCCTTCGTTCCACCGACCTATCTACAACTGTCACCAACCACCATCCTTACACCTTCCCTTTGTCCCACCGACCTATCTACAGCTGTCACCAACCACCATCCTTACACCTCCCCTTGGTCCAACCGACCTATCTACCCTTGTCACCAACCACCATCCTTACACCTCCCCTTTGTCCCCCCCTCCCTCCCTCCCCTTGTCACCAACCACCATCCTTACACCTTCCCTTCGTTCCACCGACCTATCTACCCTTGTCACCAACCACCAACCTTACACCTTCCCTTTGTCCCACCGACCTATCTACAGCTGTCACCAACCACCATCCTTACACCTTCCCTTCGTTCCACCGACCTATCTACCCTTGTCACCAACCACCATTCTCACACCTCCCCTTTGTCCCCCCATCCCCACCTCCCTTCCCCAACCACCATCCTTACACTTCCCTTTTGTCCAACGGACCTATCTACAACTGTCACCAACCACCATTCTCACATCTCCTCTTCACACTCATACACCAGCCCTTCCCCTGCACGCACCACCCTCCTCATCCCCCACCGCCATCCCCTCTTCCCATGTCACACCTTCAAACTCCCCTCCCCCCATCCCCCACCCCTACAACACCCCCTTCCCTCCCCCAAGTCACACCTCTCCAACACCTCTCCGCCATGTCACACCCTCCTCACTGCTTTAAAAACATGGACAGCTCATTGGCCAGGAAAGCTGAAGCCAAATGGACGCCATATTGTTTCTCATATCCGGCCGTCAGTCCGTTGACAAGTCGTCTGCTAACTGGTGGTAGTTTCTGAACTGTAATCGTGTATCTTCGATGAAATCGTGTTATGCTTGCCCACACGACATGCCAAATGTGTCTTGACTGAAATCTGCCAATGGTTTATCTACCAAAGTTATTACAGGAAAACAGTGCAGTGTACACGTGGCGCAAACTGGCAGTGGAGACACACACAGGAATGTCAGCTAAACTAACGCCGCGAGCAAGTGAAAGCTTGCCGTGAAGCCAGCTGAGCGCTCAGCTACACATATGAAGTCACCACTTCGCGCTATACTGACACGAGAAGCAAAATGGCTGACTGAACACTTCCGCTGGCTTCAGTTAGCAAAGGGGCTCAAAGAAGGCATGCGCTATCCATGTATTTTTAGACCAATGCACCCTCCCCCTTGCCACATCCCGCCGACACCCCACAGCTTACCTCGAACTCCACCTTGTTGTTGGGCGACGTCAGATCTCCGTCAGTGGCCACGAAGGATCCCAAGGTCTGCGTGTTGGTGCCCTGGTCCACCGTGAACTGGGCGGCCTGCTGGGATCCGAAGTCACATGTGTTGTCGTTGGCATCCTGGATGTTGATCTCGATCTTGGCTGTGCCGGTGGCGCGGTGGGAGTCCACTGCGTAGATGGTGATCATGACCTGGCTGGGCATGTTGCTGTTGTCCACGTCGTAGTCCACGTTGAAGGTCAGCTTGTCTGTGATTCGGTTGTAGCGGAAGCGTTCGCTGTTGTTTCCGGTCAGCAGCTCCAGGGTTGTGATGGTGTCAAGTTCCGGGTCAGTGACCGTCAGGCCAAGGTCACACGAGCTGACCCCCGCCTGGGGCCAGTCGGGGTGCAAAAATGAAGTGGTGATTTTGTTTGTTTGTTTGGTTTTTCACATCACTCGTCTTCGATTGAAACAAATATTCGCCTTAATTTCTTTATGACATAGAGACAACATATATAATTTATAATATAATATATACAATATGACACCAACAAGAAGACAGTTTTGCTTGTATCGTGTGTGTGAAATATGCATGAACATAATGTTTCAGTGCATCCACGGGAATATGAAAACGTACAAAGGAAAGAAAAGGAAGGAGTCGGTTTTTTTGTTGTTGTTTGTTTCTTTTTTTGTTTGCTTGTGTAGTTTTTATTTAACTTTCGTGTTTGCGTGGTATGTATGGCATATGACAGAGCTACAGGCCAAAGGCAAACCCTTCTCTTCTTTCGTTACTTATTCCAAAAACCTAACCATCTGAAGATAAGTTAATATGTAATGAGATAAGATGAGATACGATATGATAAGATATGATGAGATGTGATGTGATGTGATGAGATATGATGTGATGTGAAGTGATGTGATGTGATGTGATGTGATGTGTGATGTGATGTTATGTGAAGTGATGTGATGTGATGAGATATGATGTGATGTGATGTGGTGTGATGAGATGTGATGAGATAAGATGAGATGAGATGAGATGTGATGAGATGAGATGAGATGAGATGAGATACATCCTGCAAAATGTACAGACATGTGTCAAGTCTTTTTGTAATGTCCTCAATTAAATAAAAAAATGTCTTGACAGAGAGAAGAAGAGTTCTGTACCTGCCCTTGTTGTCCCCCGCTATCAATCAATCTATCCCTTGTCCCCCGCTATCAATCAATCTATCCCTTGTTGTTCCCCGCTATCAATCAATCTATCCCTTGTTGTCCCCCGCTATCAATCTATCCCTTGTCCCCCGCTATCAATCAACCTATCCCTTGTTGTCCCCCGCTATCAATCAACCTATCCCTTGTTGTCCCCCGCTATCAATCAACCTATCCCTTGTTGTCCCCCACTATCAATCAACCTATCCCTTGTTGTCCCCCGCTATCAATCAACCTATCCCTTGTTGTCCCCCGCTATCAATCAATCCCTTGTTGTCCCCCGCTATCAATCAATCCCTTGTTGTCCCCCGCTATCAATCAATCCCTTGTTGTCCCCCGCTATCAATCTATCCCTTGTTGTCCCCCGCTATCAATCAATCTATGCATTGTTGTCCTCTGCTATCAATCAATCTATGCATTGTTGTCCTCCGCTATCAATCAATCTATCCCTTGTTGTCCTCCGCTATCAATCAATCTATCCCTTGTTGTTCCCCGCTATCAATCAATCTATCCCTTGTTGTCCCCCGCTATCAATCAATCTATCCCTTGTTGTCCTCCGCTATCAATCAATCTATCCCTTGTTGTCCCCCGCTATCAATCAATCTATCCCTTGTTGTCCCCCGCTATCAATCAATCACTTGTTGTCCCCCGCTATCAATCAATCTATCCCTTGTTGTCCTCCGCTATCAATCAGTCTATCCCTTGTTGTCCCCCGCTATCAATCAATCTATCCCTTGTTGTCCCCCGCTATCAATCAATCTATCCCTTGTTGTCCCCCGCTATCAATCAATCCCTTGTTGTCCCCCTCTATCAATCAATCTATCCCTTGTTGTCCTCCGCTATCAATCAATCTATCCTGTTGTCCACCGCTATCAATCAATCTATCCCTTGTTGTCCCCCGCTATCAATCAATCTTTACCTTCTTGTCCCTCGCTATCAATCAATCTATCCCTTGTTGTCCTCCGCTATCAATCAATCTATCCCTTGTTGTCCCCCGCTATCAATCAATCTGTCCCTTGTTGTCCCCTGCTATCAATCAATCCCTTGTTGTCCACTGCTATCAATCAATCTATCCCTTGTTGTCCACTGCTATGAATCAATCCATCCCTTGTTGTCCCCTGCTATCAATCAATCTGTCCCTTGTTGTCCCCTGCTATCAATCAATCCCTTGTTGTCCACTGCTATCAATCAATCCCTTGTTGTCCACTGCTATGAATCAATCTATCCCTTGTTGTCCACTGCTATGAATCAATCAATCCCTTGTTGTCCCCTGCTATCAATCAATCTATCCCTTGTTGTCCACTGTCATGAATCAATCAATCCCTTGTTGTCCACTGCTATCAATCATTCCCCTGTTGTCCACTGCTATGAATCAATCTATCCCTTGTTGTCCACTGCTATGAATCAATCAATCCCTTGTTGTCCCCTGCTATCAATCAATCTATCCCTTGTTGTCCACTGCTATCAATCAATCCCTTGTTGTCCACTGCTATGGATCAATCTATCCCTTGTTGTCCCCCGCTATCAATCAATCTGTCCCTTTTTGTTCCCCGCTATCAATCAATCTATCCCTTGTTGTTCACTCCTATCAATCAATCTATCCCTTGTTGTCCCCCGCTATCAATCAATCTGTCCCTTTTTGTTCCCCGCTATCAATCAATCTATCCCTTGTTGTCCACTGCTATCAATCAATCTATCCCTTGTTGTTCCCCGCTATCAATCAATCTATCCCTTGTTGTCCCCCGCTATCAATCAATCAATCCCTTGTTGTCCCCCGCTATCAATCAATCTATCCCTTGTTGTCCTCCGCTATCAATCAATCTATCCCTTGTTGTTCCCCGCTATCAATCTATCCCTTGTTGTCCTCCGCTATCAATCAATCTATCCCTTGTTGTCCTCCGCTATCAATCAATCTATCCCTTGTTGTCCCTCGCTATCAATCAATCTTTACCTTCTTGTCCCCCGCTATCAATCAATCTATCCCTTGTTGTCCTCCGCTATCAATCAATCTATCCCTTGTTGTCCCTCGCTATCAATCAATCTTTACCTTCTTGTCCCCCGCTATCAATCAATCTATCCCTTGTTGTCCCCTGCTATCAATCAATCTATCCCTTGTTGTCCCCCGCTATCAATCAATCTATCCTGTTGTCCACCGCTTTCAATCAATCTATCCCTTGTCCTCCCCCGCTATCAATCAATCTATCCCTTGTTACCCCCGCTATTAATCATTCCTAAAAAAAAAAAAACCCTAGCTACACACATCAGACTCCGGCATGGTGCAGTAGTAGAGAGACTGGGAAAAGACAGGAGGCTCGTTGACGTTGTTCACGTGCATTGTCAGCACGTCTCCCTGGGACTGCAGGAAGCCGTCGTTGACCACACAGGTGATGAGGTACTTCTCGGTCGTCTCAAAGTCCAGCAGCGTTTCCCCGGCGTTGATGGTGTTCAGCTTCAGCTTCCGCGCTGCCCAAGGAGGCATCCACTGTTAGTGGCAGCTGTGAAGCAATAGCATCGGTAGAAATACCCCGGGGGTATTTCACGCCAGCTTACAATAACCCCTATGCCTGTTACATGTTAGTTTCGGCGTGGGGTGAGGGTTCAAATCTAACTAGAGGGCTCAGTTTTGACTAGCTGAAGTTTACCCCCCCACCCCCCACCCCTCCCCCCGGGCGTTCATCCGAGCTAGTCAACATACACCCCGCGGTTTATTCCAGGCTAGTCAACATAAACCCCAGGGTTTATTCCAGGATAGTCAACATAGACCCCAAGGTTTATTCCAGGATAGTCAACATAGACCCCGGAGTTTATTCCAGGCTAGTTAACATAGACCCCAGGGTTTATTCCAGGCTAGTCAACATAGACCCCAAGGTTTATTCCAGGCTAGTCAACATAGACCCCGGAGTTTATTCCAGGCTAGTCAACATAGACCCCAAGGTTTATTCCAGGATAGTCAACATAGACCCCAAGGTTTATTCCAGGCTAGTCAACATAGACCCCGGAGTTTATTCCAGGATAGTCAACATAGACCCCGGAGTTTATTCCAGGATAGTTAACATAGACCCCGTGGTTTATTCCAGGATAGTCAACATAGACCTTGTGGTTTATTCCAGGACAATCAACATAGACCCCGTGGTTTATTCCAGGATAGTCAACATAGACCTTGTGGTTTATTCCAGGACAATCAACATAGACCCCGTGGTTTATTCCAGGACAATCAACATAGACCCCGGAGTTTATTCCAGGATAGTCAACATAGACCCCAAGGTTTATTCCAGGATAGTCAACATAGACCCCAAGGTTTATTCCAGGACAATCAACATAGACCCCGTGGTTTATTCCAGGACAATCAACATAGACCCCAAGGTTTATTCCAGGATAGTCAACATAGACCCCAAGGTTTATTCCAGGATAGTCAACATAGACCCCGTGGTTTATTCCAGGATAGTCAACATAGACCCCAGGGTTTATTCCAGGCGAGTCAACATAGACCCCAAGGTTTATTCCAGGCTAGTCAACATAGACCCCAAGGTTTATTCCAGGCTAGTCAACATAGACCCCAAGGTTTATTCCAGGCTAGTCAACATAGACCCCAAGGTTTATTCCAGGCTAGTTAACATAGACCCCAGGGTTTATTCCAGGATAGTCAACATAGACCCCAGGGTTTATTCCAGGATAGTCAACATAGACCCCAGGGTTTATTCCAGGCTAG
>NC_134891.1:4758904-4768904 GCF_041734735.1 Babylonia areolata | reverse complement strand
TCGGCACCTTTATCGGGGGTGGGGTGGGGTGGGATTGGGGTGTGTGGGGGATGGTGAAAATTGAAACACGAAAACAGCAACAACAAAAACATCATCATCAAACCCAGCACTTAGAGAAAGAGAAATGGATAGAAGCAAAGGGAGGAGAAGAAGAAGGAGGAGGAGGAGGAGGAGGGAGAGAGAAGAAGAAGAAGAAGAAGAAGAAGAAGAAGAAGAAGAAGAAGAAGAAGAAGAAGAAGAAGAAGAAAGAGGAGGAGGAGGAGGAGGAGAAGAAAGAGGAGGAGGAGGAGGAGAAAAAGGAGGAGGAGGAGGAGGAGGAGGAGGAGGAGGAGGAGGAGGGAGAGAAGAAGAAGAAGAAGAAGAAGAAGAAGAAGAAGAAGAAGAAGAAGAAGAAGAAGAAGAAGAAGAAGAAGAAGAAGAAGAAGAAGAGGAAGAAGAAGAAGAAGAAGAAGAAGAAGAAGAAGAAGAAGAAAGGCTTCAATACAACTAACTTCAATAAATTGTCGAACATATCTTTTCCTTTCTTCTATTTATTTATTTATTTATTTATTTATTTATTTATTTCGTTAGTTAGTTAGTTAGTTAGTTATCATGGGTGCGGGGGAGGGGAGGGATGTTGACAGGTTAAAGAAAAGAAAAGAAAAACCAATTAAACTAACATCTAAACATCGCATTGCAGACAATTATAAATATGCAATGCGTTTATAGAAGAACAAACTCCGATTGCTTAGGTTCACTTACAGTTTCTCAAAGAGGCGTTAACTGCGTTCGGACAAATTCATATACGCTACACCACATCTGCTAAGCAGATGCCTGACAGCAGCATAACCCAACGCGCTTGTCAGGTCTTGAGTGCATGCTTATACATTTGTGTACCTATCAGAGTGGATTTCTTTTTACATAATTTTGCCAGAGGACAACATTCTTGTTGCCATGTTTTTGGGTTTTTTTTATATATTTTTTTCAGTGCGCCAAATGCGTGCTGCACACGGGACCTCGGTTTGTCTTCTCATCCGAAAGACTAGACGCTCAGTTTGATTTTCCAGTCAAACTTGGGAGAAAGGGGGAGAGGGGGATTCGAACCCACACTCTCATGAACTCTCTGTGCTGGCAGCTGAGCGTCTTAACCATTCTGCCAACTTCCCCCGATCGCTTGATTAATAAATGTGCACGTCGATTTTTCAGGAGAAAGAAAAAAAATGAATATTGAAGAGAACGAAAAATATATTCAATTCATAACACGTGTCAAAATAAACCCTTCTGATTTAATCTATGACCAAGCATTTTCTGGAGGGGGCAAAAAAGAAGAAGAAAAAGAAGACCAGGAAAAAAAAAGCTCCTGCACATTAGACTTGTCAAGACGTGTCTTGTATTTATGAACTTGTGGTTTTGACAATAGCTTCCTTTTCACGTCTCCTCCTGCCACACCTAAACCACCAACAGTGTAACGTAACCCACCTCTAAACCAACAGCTTTATCATCCATCTCCTTTCGTAAACCACTAGCTGTACAACCTACCCCTAAACCACCAGCAGTATTAGCTACTCCTAAACCACTAGCAGTATAAACCACACTAAATCACTGGCAGTATAACTTACTCCTAAACCACTAGCAGTATAAGCTACACCTAAACCACCAGCAGTTCAACCCACCTCTAAACCACCAGCAGTATAACCCACCTCTAAACCACCAGCAGTATAACTCACCTCTAAACCACCAGCAGTATAACCCACCTCTAAACCACCAGCAGTATAACCCACCTCTAAACCACCAGCAGTATAACCCACCTCTAAACCACCAGCAGTATAACCCACCTCTAAACCACCAGCAGTATAACCCACCTCTAAACCACTAGCAGTGTAACCCACCTCTAAACCACCAGCAGCATAACCCACCTCTAAACCACTAGCTGTATAATCCACCTCTAAACCACCAGCAGTTTAACCTACCTCTAAACCACCAGCAGTATAACCCACCTCTAAACTACCAAAAGTATAACCCACCTCTAAACCACCAGAAGTATAACCCACCTACATTATATGACACCAGACCCATCCCTGTCCACTCCACCTATCTTTCCCCGCTCCCTCAAGACAGAAGTACTCATAGTTCCATTAATCAAATCCAAAAGCACTACTACCGTCACACCACCAACGCCACCACCCCATCAAGCCCAACAACACCAGCCGCAAGATGAAGAGCAATAACAACAGCAGCAAACACCACCACCACCACCACCAACATGAACAACAATGACACCAGTTACCACCGACACCACTACAGTCGCCGCTGTATCTACATACCGAAAACAACGGCAACAACACCAGAGAGAGTGAAAGTGACAGCAATCACAGCAATAAACACAACCACACCTTCCACCACCATCACCAATAATTATGAATAACAACAATAAACATTACCACTACAACCACCAACAAAAACATCAACGACGATATCATCAGCAACAGCAACAATGGTGACATCGACAAACACCATCACCACACCACCATCACCGTCACCAACAAAAGTGACAACAATAAAAACAACCGCAGTTAACAGCATCACTCACGTCTCCACCATCACCACCACCAACATTAAAAAAACAAACAAACAAACAAAAAACAACAACAAAAACCCCCAGCAAATAACAGCATTACCAGCACATCCACCATCATCAACAACAACAATGATAACAGCAATAGCAACAGCAACAGCAACACACACACACACACACACACACACACACACACACACACAACACCACCACCACCAACAACAACTACCATCAACCCTACGAACAATATCAACAACAATGACAACTACAACACCACTAGCACCTTCACCACCATCAACAACAACAACAACAACAATAATATCAACAGCCACACACACAACCACTATCAACACTACGAACAATATCAACAACAATAACATCTACAGCATCACTAGCACTTTCACCACCATCAACAACAACAACAACAACAATAATATCAACAGCCACACACAACCACCACCAACACTACGAACAACATCAACAACAATAACATCAGCAGCAGTACCACCACCACCATCACCACCACCATCACCATCAACACCACCACCACCATCAACACCACCACCATCAAAACCACCACCAACACCACCATCAACACCACCACCATCAACACCAGCACCATCAAAACCACCACCAACACCACCATCAACACCACCACCATCAACACCACCACCATCACCACCACCACCACGATCAACACCACCACCACCACCACCACCACCACCATCAACACCACCACCATCAAAACCACCACCAACACCACCATCAACACCACCACCATCAACACCACCACCATCACCACCACCACCACGATCAACACCACCACCACCACCACCATCATCACCACCACCACCATCACCACCACCACCACGATCAACACCACCACCACCACCACCACCATCAACACCACCACCACCATCACCACCACCACCACCATCAACACCACCACCACCATCACCACCACCACCACCACCATCAACACCACCACCACCACCATCAACACCACCACCACCATCAACACCACCACCACCACCATCACCACCACCACCACCACCACCACCACCATCAACACCACCACCAACACCACCACCACCATCAACACCACCACCACCACCACCATCAACACCACCACCATCAACACCACCACCACCATCACCACCAACACCACCACCATCAAAACCACCACCACCACCACCATCAACACCACCACCAACATCAACACCACCACCACCACCACCACCATCAACACCACCACCAACATCAACACCACCACCACCACCACCACCATCAACACCACCACCAACATCAACACCACCACCACCACCACCACGAATAACAACAACAGTAACTCCTTACCCCAGAAGTCGTTCTGAAGAGCAGGAGGACTCCACAGACAGTGATGACGTTGACAGACTGCAGACGGGGGAAGGCCATCTTTCAGAACCACGGGGCCCTGGTCGTTCTGTCAGACCCACAGCTGCCAGAGTCCAGAGAGCAGGGAAAGCAAAGAAAACCATCCGACCCAAATCAACTCAAGCAAAACCAACTTAAAACTAACCCAAACTAATCCAGAAGAGAAGCTTTCGTTGGTGTTTATGTCTGGATGTCAGATTTTTTTTAGTTTTTGTTGTTGTGTGTGTGTGTGTGTGTGTGTGTGTGTGTGTGTGTGTGTGTGTGTGTGTGTGTGTGTGTGTGTGTGTGCGTGCGTGTGTGTGTGTGTGCATAGCTCCATATGTTTCATAAGGTGCTTGTGGACGTGCTTTTCGAGAGGTTTCGACACTGCTAATCATAGGGATATCGGTCTTAAGTTGTTGAGATCTGTGATATCGTTTGACTTTGGCATTGGGATTACTTTTGTTGATTTTAGCGCAGAGGGAACGTTGTTCTGTTCGATGCACAAATTGTAAATGTATGTAAGGGAGTCTACTATGTAGGGCAAAGCAAGTTTGAGAACAGATGCATTTAAATTGGCTGGACACGTCGCCTTCTTATTCTTTAGATTTGAGATTAAGGAACCAACCAGCTGAGCAAATATCTGATTTCAGCTGTTGCATGAGAGTAAAGAAATACAAACAGAGCTAAGGAGAACGAACGAACAAACGAATGAATGAATGAAAAAAAGAATGAATGAATGATTTTTTTTTTTGAGGGCTACGTGTGTGTGTGTGTGTGTGGGTGGGGGGTGGGGGGTGGGGTGGGTGGGTGGGTGGGGGGGGGGTATGCACGAGCGCAAGATTGGATATGTTACAACAGGGTATTTGTTTGCCATAAGATAATCAGTGCCTGTCTACCTGCCTGTGCTATGTCTACCATAAACCATTCAGTTTGCCTCCACTGAAGCAAAAATTATCCCTTCTCGCCTATATATAAATGGCTGGGTATATAAACAAAACGGTCATACACGCATAATATTACCTGTCTGTCTGAGTATGTCTGCACGCGTGCCTAAAATCTGACTGAATGACATAGGAAACGACTGATGAGCGTCAGTCGGCCCAACCCAGGTAGACAGCCTGTTGTGCAAATGACCCCGAGTTTGTAAATTGCTTGGTGCATGGTCTCCGACGAAGATACATCAATATCATTAATTCATTCATATACTAACATTTGAGTGAAAAAAAAAAAAGGTTGGTGATAAATGAATAGACAGATCAGCAAAATAAATACATAACTAAAAAAAAGGTCAATAGAATGAAATATATAAATATATAAACATCAAATGAATAAATATATGTGAATTAAGACACAAATAGCTATATGAAAAGAAATGAATACACAAATGCATGAAAAATGAATAGATAAATAGATAGATAAATAAACACATCGATAAATAAATAAGTAAATAATAGATAGATATATAAGTAAATAAATAAATAAATAGATAAATAAATAGACAAACAAATAAACAAACAGACAAATAGATAGATAGATGAACAAATAAATAGATAAATAAATAAAACGATTCTTACCTCCCTTTGTTTCGGCTGTTCAAAATCCTATGTCCTTGGCAGTGTTTTTGGGTTTCACTGGCAGAATGAAATTCCTTCACAAAGGCTGGCCAGTACTCTGAGCTAAGGCATACAAAGAAAAGCAACGAGGTTATTTCCTGTGCCTCCTGAGGACTTTGAGACGCATGCACAAACACAGACAATGATTGACATAATAATAAAACCCAACAATATCAAACAAAGTTTAAGAAAAAATAAAGGAATTAGAAACCAAACAATGATTAACATAATAAAACACAACAATATCAAACAAAGATTAAGAAAAAATAAAGGAATTAGAGAGCAAAGAATGACTAACATAATAAAACACAACAATATCAAATAAAGTTTAAGAAAAAAAATAAAGGAATTAGAAACCAAACAAAAAAAAATATTCGAGGTTAATTAAAACTTGTGAACACTTGTGACGAAATATTGAGAGAGAGAGAGAGAGAGTTAAAAAAAAAAGAAAAAAAGTTGGCTCAATTTTTGTAAATTATTCAGTCTGTGGGTTTACTTTTACGTGTTTTTTTTTCTTCTTTCTTTTCTTCTTTTAAAAAAATTATTTTTATCTTTTATAATGAACTTTCATCTCTAATGGAAGGTAAAACAACCACTGCACAAACTTTCATCTGATCTTTCTTGTCAGTAGGTAGCCTCTGTATGAAGAACCCAACACAACTATGTCCAAATATATTCCACCATTTTCCACAACGGTTTGTGTCAAAACAACAAAACCACTGGCAACAAACAAAACAACGGGTACCAGCAGCAGTGTTCTCTAACCGATTTTATAACACAAACTCGTAACTCATTGAAAAAAAGAAAAGAAAAAAAAGAACTGAAACATTCTGTCATTGAAAATATGAAGAAATACACCAACGCACATTTCTTCACCGTTCCAAAGTCAGTGTCTTAACCACGACCAGAAAAAACACACACAACACACACACACACACACACACACACACACACACACACACACACACACACACACACACACACAACACAACACACACACACACACACACACACACACATACACACACGCACGCACGCACGGACATTACGCACGCACCAACAGTGTGTATTCTGGTTTTGCTTTTGAGTTCACACGATCGATACATAAAAAAACAGCATGAAAGACGCTGTCGTTTTCTTGAAACAGTTTATGGCGGTGTGGGGACGATCCCTTTCAAAGCGTCAGACCTCTTCAGTGTCTTCTCCAATGGTCTGAATGACAGTCTGCCAATGGATTCCCCTCCCCACGGTGACTTACACACACACACGTCTGTCCCTGTCTCACCCAGCCCCAGCATAGCGCACGCCAGGAGTCCTGGTCGCCGAGAAATGAAAAAAGAGAGAGAGAGAGAGAGAGAAACATTGAACCTTCAAGGATAGAAAAAGGAGCGGTGTGGGGGTGGGTGGGTGGGTGGGAGGGATTGGGAGGTGGAGGGTGGGGAGGTGGGAGGAAGGGGGTTGAGAGGGAGAGAAAGGAAAGAGAGAAAGGGAGAAATTGATATCCAGAAAGAGAGAGGGAGAGAGAGAGAGAGAGAGGGAGAGAGAGAGAGAGAGAGAGAGAGAGAGACAGACAGACACACAGACACACAGACTGACAGAGAGAAACAAAACAAAACAAAGCGAAATTTTATCTAACCACGGAAATGAGGTATACACTTGAATTCTTTTCTTTTTCTTTTTTTTTTAATTCACAGCTTGAGGCAAGAAGAAAAGTGCAAACGCACAGGAAGTAGGGAAAAAATATGGTAATATAATTTGAAACAAGAAAACAACAACAACATCAAACCCAGAACTTAGAGAAAGATAAATGGATAGAGGCAAATGGAGGAGAAGAAGAAGAAGAAGACGAAGACTGCTGTTCATATATTGACCTGTTCTTTATAATGGATGTTAACACGGAAGTCCGTCCGCCCTCCCCCCCACCCCCGCACCCCCGCCTCCCCTACCCCTGTGGTCACGGGCAGAAAGACCTAAATAATAAGCCATTCAGACTCAGACTTCAGACTCAGACTTCAGACCTCAGACTTCACACACACACACACACACACACACACACACACACACACACACACACGCACGCACACACACACACACACACACACACACACACACACACACACACACACACACACACACACACACACACTGATTGCTTTAAAGTTCGCAGTCCATAACTATGTCTTATGGAATATCCTGCATGTGCTCATAACTTATTGCTTTCACTTTTTGTTTGCTTGTTGTGTTTAGTTTATAGTGTCCATAATTCCTATGATGGTTTTACGACAATTAAATGAGTTCTGAGTTCTGAGTTCTGAGTTCACACACACACACACACACACACACACACACACACACACACACACACACACACACACACACACACACACACACACACACACACACACACACACACACACACACACATTCGCAGTACTCTCAGACACGCCCATTCCGCAGGCCATCACGGTCGCCAGCATGTAATATGAACACCACAGCAATGGGATGGAAAAAAAACACACACCACCAAACAGCTAACGTCCACTGTCTGACGACAATCACACGACAGATTACATTCCTATGAAGGACACTGAAGACAATCACACGACACAGTGCGTTCCTATGAAGGACACTGTTTGACGACAATCACACGACACAGTTCGTTCCTATGAAGGACACTGTCTGACGACAATCACACGACACAGTACGTTCCTATGAAGGACACTGACGACAATCACACGACACAGTACGTTCCTATGAAGGACACTGTCTGACGACAATCACACGACACAGTACGTTCCTATGAAGGACACTGTCTGACGACAATCACACGACACAGTACGTTCCTATGAAGGACACTGTCTGACGACAATCACACGACACAGTTCGTTCCTATGAAGGACACTGTCTGACGACAATCACACGACACAGTTCGTTCCTATGAAGGACACTGTCTGACGACAATCACACGACACAGTCCGTTTCTATGAAGGACACTGACGACAATCACACGACACAGTACGTTCCTATGAAGGACACTGTCTGACGACAATCACACGACACAGTACGTTCCTATGAAGGACACTGTCTGACGACAATCACACGACACAGTACGTTCCTATGAAGGACACTGTCTGACGACAATCACACGACACAGTACGTTCCTATGAAGGACACTGTCTGACGACAATCACACGACACAGTACGTTCCTATGAAGGACACTGACGACAATCACACGACACAGTACGTTCCTATGAAGGACACTGTCTGACGACAATCACACGACACAGTTCGTTCCTATGAAGGACACTGTCTGACGACAATCACACGACACAGTTCGTTCCTATGAAGGACACTGTCTGACGACAATCACACGACACAGTACGTTCCTATGAAGGACACTGACGACAATCACACGACACAGTACGTTCCTATGAAGGACACTGTCTGACGACAATCACACGACACAGTACGTTCCTATGAAGGACACTGACGACAATCACACGACACAGTACGTTCCTATGAAGGACACTGACGACAATCACACGACACAGTACGTTCCTATGAAGGACACTGTCTGACGACAATCACACGACACAGTACGTTCCTATGAAGGACACTGTATGACGACAATCACATGACACAGTTCGTTCCTATGAAGGACACTGACGGCAATCACACGACACAGTACGTTCCTATGAAGGAAACTGTATGACGACAATCACACGACACAGTACGTTCCTATGAAGGACACTGTCTGACGACAATCACACGACACAGTGCGTTCCTATGAAGGACACTGACGACAATCACACGACACAGTACGTTCCTATGAAGGACACTGACGACAATCACACGACACAGTACGTTCCTATGAAGGACACTGACGACAATCACACGACACAGTGCGTTCCTATGAAGGACACTGTCTGACGACAATCACACGACACAGTACGTTCCTATGAAGGACACTGACGACAATCACACGACACAGTTCGTTCCTATGAAGGACACTGTCTGACGACAATCACACGACACAGTACGTTCCTATGAAGGACACTGTCTGACGACAATCACACGACACAGTACGTTCCTATGAAGGACACTGTCTGACGACAATCACACGACACAGTTCGTTCCTATGAAGGACACTGTCTGACGACAATCACACGACACAGTCCGTTCCTATGAAGGACACTGACGACAATCACACGACACAGTACGTTCCTATGAAGGACATTGTCTGACGACAATCACACGACACAGTGCGTTCCTATGAAGGACACTGTCTGACGACAATCACACGACACAGTACGTTCCTATGAAGGACACTGTCTGACGACAATCACACGACACAGTACGTTCCTATGAAGGACACTGACGACAATCACACGACACAGTACGTTCCTATGAAGGACACTGTCTGACGACAATCACACG
>NC_134891.1:4746404-4751404 GCF_041734735.1 Babylonia areolata | reverse complement strand
CTCTCTCTCCCTCTCTCCGTCTTACTCTGTCCTTTCTCTCATGTTTATATACCAATCTGCCCATCTATCTTTTTGTCTTTTTCTTCTTCTTTCTGTCCCTCTCTCTCCCTCTCTCTCAGCATACAATCAGCATACAAAACTTTCCTTTTTAAAAGCCTAAACTCAAAGGTAACACATAACAATATCTGATTTATTCTCTTCAAGTCAATAACTGTGGGGGATTTTTGTGTGTGTTTTTTTTTCTGATAATGTTTGGTTGTCTCACTGATGTCTTAGTTTGTCTGTGTGTGAGTAGTATATCATGCCTGACTTCTTTTTCTTTTTTTATCTCCCCTTGTAACATTTGTTTCCCCGAGTGTGCGAATGTGTATGTGATTCTGTTTGTGGTCGATGGACTATCCACCCCCCACCCCCCTTACCTTCCTTCTTTTAAAATTTTTTTGTCTATTTTTATTTTCATTTATTTATGTATTATTATTTTTTTAATAGTACTTAATTCTTTTTTTTTCTTCTCTTTTTCTTGTACTTGATAATTGCAAATTTGTGCGTTTTTGTTTTCTTGTTTTGTGTGCATGTGTGTGTGTGTGTGTGTGTGTGTGTGTGTGTGTGTGTGTGTGTGTGTGTGCGTGTGTGTGTGCGTGTGTGTGTTTTCTTCTTTTTTCTCTCTTTGTCCAGGGCTGGGTGGAAAAAAGCATGTGTACTCGCTTATCTCATTACCCTGGTGAAATAAAATTTCGTTTCGTTTCGTTTCGTTTCTGTCTTACTCTGTCTCTTTTCTACCCTTTGTTTGCTTTACATATATTGGCGCTGTTCTTTATTATGGATGTTAACACGGAAGCCCCACCCCCACCCCCCCTTACCCATGTTGTCACGGGCAGATAGGCCTAAACAATAAACCATTCAGACTTCAGACTTCAGACTTCTCTCCCTCCCTCCAGGCTGAAGGCCTAACAAATAAACCATTGTCTTGTCTTGTCGTTCTCCAGACAAAAGCTTTTAAGGATTTGTATTTGTGTATCTTTTTTGTCACAACAGAGATCTCTGTGTGAAATTCGGGCTGTTCTTCCTAGGGAGAGCGCGTCGCTACACTACAGCGCCATCCATTTTTTTTTTCCTGCGTGCAGTTTGATTTGTTTTTCCTGTCGAAGAGGATTTTTCTACATAATTTTGCCAGGAACAAACCCTTTTGTTGCCGTAGTTTTTTTAAAAATTTTTTTACGTGCGCTAAGTGCATACTGCACACGGGACCTCGGTTTATCATCTCATCCGAATGACAAGCGTCTAGACCACCACTCAAGGTCTAGTGGAGGGGGAGAAGATATCGGCGGCTGAGGCGTGATTCGAACCAGCGCGCTCAGATTCTCTCGCTTCCTAGGCGGACGCGTTACCTCTAGGCCATCACGCCACGAATTAATTCGAAAGAAACGTAATTCTGCAAAGATCCGCCTCAAGAAACTCGGTCAAGGGATGCTGGTTTTTTTTGTGACTGTGTGTTTATCTCCTACCTTCTGGCATCATGGCTGGTTTCCTGTCTTTGGGACTATGTTGGTGACTCTGTTTCTCTGTCTCTGTTTCTGTCTCTTTCTGTTTGTCTGTGTCTGCGTCTCTGTGTGTGTCTCAGTGTTTAAACTAAAGTTCTTTACCGGTGTTCTAATACTCTCTATATCTCTCTGTCTCTTTCTCTTTCTCACTCTCTCTCTCTCTCTGTCTCTGTCTGTTTGTCTGTCTGTCTGTCTCTCTCTCTCTCTCTCTCTGTCTGTCTGTCTGTCTGTCTGCCTCTCTCTCTCTCTCTCTCTCTCTGTCTCTGTCTGTCTGTCTCTGTCTCTCCCTCTCTCTCTCTCTTTTTTTTTTTTTTTTTTTGTTTTTTGTGGTTTTTTTGTCTTTTTTTTGCTCGTCAATTATCTTGCCTAGAAGGCCAGACAAACACACTATACTTTTTACATTGCCCCCTTGAAATAAGAATTATCTCTCTGTCTCTGTCTCTGTCTCTGTCTCTCTCTCTGCATCTCTGTCTGTCTGTTTGTCTGGCTGCCTGTCAGTTCATATGCGTTAGTTTGAGTGATTCAGTTGAATATGTGACAGACATTCATAGCAGTTGCATCTACTTGTGGAGTGATGGCCCAGAGGTAACACGTCCGCCTAGGAAGTGAGAGAATCTGAGCGCGCTGGTTCGAATCACGCCTCAGCCGCCGATATCTTCTCCCCCTCCACTAGACCTTAGTGGTGGTCTAGACGCTTGTCATTCGGATGAGACAATAAAGCGAGGTCCCGTGTGCAGCATGCACTTAGCGTACGTAAAAGAACCCACGGCAACAAAAGGGTTGTTCCTGGCAAAATTCTGTAGAAAAATCCACTTTGATAGGAAAAACAAATAAAACTGCACGCAGAAAAAAATACAAAAAATGGGTGGCGCTGTAATATAGCGACGCGCTCTCCATGGGGAGAGCAGCCCGAATTTCACACAGAGAAATCTGTTGTGATAAAAATAAATTCAAACAAACAAAGAAACAATTTAAGAAAGTTCCAAAGTATACGGAATTTACCGTAGAGTTGGGAACATTGTTAACGATAAGCCGACAGTGCCTGCTAAGTTCGCCCATGCAACCCGGTGTAACAGGCCAGAGTTTACCCCCCGTAAGAACTGGCCCAGGCCAGAGTTTACCCCCGAAAGAACTGGCCTGGGCTACATTATACATCATTCGGCCTGGTACACCGGGTCTGGCTCTTCAGTGAACTTTTTTTTCTGTTTTTTTTTTTCGTCTTTTTTTTTTCATTTCATTGATTACCGCCATTAATTTTGTTTGCTGAGTTGCGTTGGAGTTCTGAATAATAGTACTAAAGTTTTGTTTGTAGGGTAAAAAGGGGAAAGTGGGGAGGGGGGGGGGGGAGGGAGAGAGTCAATGTATCAGTATCAGTGTCAGTATCAGTAGCTCAAGGAGACGTCACTGCGTTCGGTCAAATCCATATACGCTACACCACATCTGCCAAGCAGATGCCTGACCAGCAGCGTAACCCAACGCGCTCAGTCAGGCCTTGAGAAAAAAAAAAAAAAAAAAAAAGATATAAATATATAAAAAATACTACTACTACTACTACTACTATTTATAAGGAGCAAAATCTTGATGAAGTCAACTCTAAGCGCAAAAAAAAAAAGAAAAAGAAGAATGATGATAAATAAGCAAATAACAGATATGCAACAAACATGCAGTTTCACAGATATGAAAGCACAATCAAATACAAATAAACGTACATGAGCACCAACACACACACACACACACACACACATTACCCTGCACCCCCCATCCCTCCTAAACACACTCATTTCTAGGCTACGTATTGCAGCTTCCACGGCACACACACACGCACACACACACACACACACACACACACACACACACACACACACACACACACACACACACACACACACACACACTCATACACGCGCGCGCGCTCCTGACACGTGTGTACACTTACACCCTCGCGCACGCACACACGCGCACAAACACAGGTACACACAGACACACAAACACACACATACACACACGCACAGAGGCTGCCACTGATTGGCCGCAAGAGGGGTGGGAAAAGATCTCTGATGCCAAGAACGTGGCGTCTAGTGTGTTGCTCAGTCTATTATATTTGGAAAAGCCCACAAAGACTGTTCCGTTTTGAAGAAAGTTGCGCGATGTTGGTTTGGAAATGATGCCGATATTCGTTTGATTTGCAAAGAATCGTGCTGTACCTTTCATGCTAGACTTACGGCCGCTCCCTCTCTCTACCTTTGTTTCTTTGAGGCGATCGATGGTGTGATGGCCTTGTACCTGTTCGTTTTGGTATTCTTTGACTTTTTTGAGGATTTCCGATTTTCCTAGATGTAGGCCGCTCGTTGGTGCTGCGTTACCAGCAAGTCTGTCAGCTCGCTCATTTCCCTTAACTCCTGCATGTCCCGGGCAGGTTGACCATGTAAGTTTTTCAATCTGGAAGTTGCGCATTGCCTCATGCCACGGCTGGGTTTCCCATTCCACTTTCAATTTTCTGTATGAGGTCTGTATGAGTCAATGTAATGACGTAAGCACACACACACGTACATACGCATGCACACCTTTGTGTAAAATCAAAATTGGTGTTGCATGCTCTTAGATCCTTGAATCAACACTCACGTCTTGAGATGACATATGAAATAGAATGCATTATACATTAATTTTCTCGATCAAAAGCACCCGTTTTACTTTCTGTTGAGTGCCTCCTCATTGAAAATTTCCCCCCCTCCAAATGTGCGGGTGAATCAGGTTGGCATGAAAAAGACCATTCAAAACCAATTATGAGCTTCATATATTGCTTTCATTTGAATGCACACACGCACTTTGAAAGCAATTTTGAGGAGAGAAAAAAAACAACAACAACAAATACAAAGAAACGAAAAAAAAACTTGCACTGTCCACGTGAAAAACAAGTTAATGATCAACACATACTTCTCCTGTGACGATTGATTGATTGATTGATTGATGTGGATACTTCTATAGCGCCTATCCTCGGTCAGAGACCAAGCTCTAAACGCTTTACATACACGGGGACATTTGCACCACAGGCTGCCTACCTGGATAGAGCCGACTGACGGCTGCCACTGGGCGCTCATCATTCGTTTCCTGTGTCATTCAATCAGATTTCAGACGCACACACATACGCACTCAGACAGACGAACAAAAAGACAGTCGGTCATTCAAAAACTTACTGACCAGTTTCCATCAAATGCCCCTCTTTGCTGAAAAGATGTTTTGAAAAAAAACATTACATGTCACGATAATTAGTTTACGAACATTTGAATCCATGCCCAGTTGGTATCTGCCTGTGATTGGTTCTTTTCAAGAGAGAGGGAGAGAGAGAGAGAGAGAGAGAGAGAGAGAGAGAGAGAGAGAGAGAGAGAGACTCAAACACAGACACAGACACAGACACAGACACTGACACGGACACACACACACACACACACACACACACAC
>NC_134891.1:4711404-4738904 GCF_041734735.1 Babylonia areolata | reverse complement strand
CTCCACCCTTTACCCACCAGGTGCACCGAGATTCGAACCCGGGACCCTCAGATTGAAAGTCCAGCACTTTAACCATTCGGCTATTGCACGGTCATAACAAATGAATGACAAAAAAACCTGCCTTATTAGGTTTAGACTGACAGCGCGTGGACTGATGCCAACAAACGATGGTTCGACACAGGCGTAGCAGCAATATCTTGTTTAAAAAAAGAAAAAAAAAAGAGAAGACATGGAAAAAGAAAAGAAAGAGAAACAAATGTAAAGAAAAAAAGAGAGAAAGGAATAAATAAAATGTGACCAGAATGAAATAAAGAAAAGACGAGAGTCAAAAGGAAGAAAGAATGAAAGAAAAGAAAGAACGACAGAAAGATAGACAAAAAGAAAGAATGAAAGAAAGAGGGGTAAAAACTAAGAACAAACAACAAGCAAAGAAACATGATGTCAACCAAAAAGTGCAGACAATGACTATCCATTTCTGGTCGAAGCAAGAGAGTGTCATAACGCATTCAAGCTGCTATAACTTGTCAACATTCTGAATGACACTCATATCTTCCACTCCAATAGACAATTGACACTGAGATCATTCTGGACATAAACACACCCTTTGCACTAACTCTTGGGTTTTGGACAAGAATCACGTAAACAAAATCAGGAAAGAAAAAAAAAAACAGTAATAAATTGGCAGCTGTCTTACCAAAAGCTCCCGTCAACAACGTTCGTTTCTAGACAACCAGTACGACGTCTTTTGAAGACCGTCAACTTTGTGGCCCGCGTATTTGCCCTGCCAGTGCTGACACTATGGGAATACACACTGTCTCTTTCATTGGCGTCGGCCTGACAAACCCAAGTGCAACACAAAGCACGTTATCGATTTCAATTCATAGCCCTCACGCAGCGAACAAATGTGAACACTTTATGTTTACGCGAAGATTGAAAGAAAGAAAGAAAGAAAAAAAAAAAAAAAAGGACCTCAGACGAATCTCCTTACAAGCCAATCTGCGGCATAACAGCTTTGATGCGACTTCCAAAATGGCGAACACGACTTGAAGAAAATTGGGAAACCTAAACGTGAGACAGATTTTTGCAACAGTGTGGGAGATATACAGCAAGCACAAAATTGAATCGGAATCACTGGACTGTAATTTGTCTCAGCTTGGCTTTGACAGGGCGGGACAATGCCTCTGGTGTCCTTGTTGCTTGTTCTGGCGGGGTGTGCCTTCGGACTGGTGTCTTCAGCGGTAAGAGATGCTATTGTTCGGGGTGTCGATGTCGTTACTGTTGATGGATGTGTCGTTGTCGTTACTGTTGTTGGATGTGTCGATGTCGTTACTGTTGATGGATGTGTCGTTGTCGTTACTGTTGTTGGATGTGTCGATGTCGTTACTGTTGTTGTCGATGTCGTTACTGTTGTTGGTGTGTCGTTGTCGTTACTGTTGTTGGATGTGTCGTTACTGTTGTTAGATGTGTCGTTGTCGTTACTGTTGTTGTCATTGTCGTTGTCGTTACTGTTGTTGTCGTTGTCGTTACTGTTGTTGGATGTGTCGTTGTCGTTACTGTTGTTGTCGTTGTCATTGTCGTTACTGTTGTTGTCGATGTCGTTACTGTTGATGGATGTGTCGATGTCGTTACTGTTGTTGTCGATGTCGTTACTGTTGTTGTCGTTGTCGTTACTGTTGTTGTCGTTGTCGATGTCGTTACTGTTGTTGTCGTTGTCGTTACTGTTGTTGTCGTTGTCGTTACTGTTGTTGGTGTGTCATTGTCGTTACTGTTGTTGTCGTTGTCGTTACTGTTGTTGTCGTTGTCGTTACTGTTGTTGTCGTTGTCGTTACTGTTGTTGGATGTGTCGTTGACGTTACTGTTGTTGTCGTTGTCGTTACTGTTGTTGTCGTTGTCGTTACTGTTGTTGTCGTTGTCGTTACTGTTGTTGGATGTGTCGTTGACGTTACTGTTGTTGTCGTTGTCGTTACTGTTGTTGTCGTTGTCGTTACTGTTGTTGTCGTTGTCGTTACTGTTGTTGGATGTGTCGTTGACGTTACTGTTGTTGTCGTTGTCGTTACTGTTGTTGTCGTTGTCGTTACTGTTGTTGTCGTTGTCGTTACTGTTGTTGTCGTTGTCATTGTCGTTACTGTTGTTGTCGTTGTCATTGTCGTTACTGTTGTTGTCGTTGTCGATACTGTTGTTGTCGTTGTCATTGTCGTTACTGTTATTGTTACCATTACCACCTTCCCTTGCGTGCTGGTGTCCCACGCCCCACCTGTGACAACATGTGTGCTCGGGATTTTAGGGTCCAGAGCCATTTGTATTTGTATTTCTTTTTATCACAACAGATTTCTCTGTGTGAAATTCGGGCTGCTCTCCCCAGGGAGAGCGCGTCGCTATACTACAGCGCCACCCTTTTTTTTTCCTTTTTTTTTTCCTGCGTGCAGTTTGATTTGTTTTTCCTATCGAAGTGGATTTTTCTACAGAATTTTTCCAGGAACAACCCTTTTGTTGCCGTGGGTTCTTTTACGTGCGCTAAGTGCATGCTGCACACAGGACCTCGGTTTATCGTCTCGTCCGAATGACTAGCGTCCAGGCCACCACTCAAGGTCTAGTGGAAGGGGAGGGGAATATATATATATATATATATATATATATATATATATATATATATATATATATATATATATATATATATGTGTGTGTGTGCACCAATGATAGCATTACGCTTCATCGTCCTTGGTTCCCGAGAGACGACCCGTGACAATAATGCTGTTACCATTGTATCATAATGTTACTGTTGTATGATGATGATGATAATGATGATTATTAATGTTGTTGTTGTTATCATCATCATCATCATCATGATGACTTGATGGCTGAATCACGAACAAAGAGACACATGTTTGGAGCAGAGTCTTGAAAATCTGTTCTACCGGCATTACTGTATTCCAATAAGCCTTCAGTAGTAGATTTAGTAGAAGTAGTAGTAGCAGCAGCAACATCAGTAGTCGTAGAAGCAACAGCATCAGCGGTAGCAGCAGCTACTACTAGTAGTAGTAGTACTCAAGGCCTGACTAAGCGCGTTGGGTTACGCTGCTGGTCAGGCATCTGCTAGGCAGATGTGGTGTAGCGTATATGGATTTGTCCGAACGCAGTGACGCCTCCTTGAGCTACTGAAACTGAAACTGAGTAGTAGTAGTAGTAGTAGTAGTAGTAGTAGTAGTAGTAACACCGAGCAGCAGTATCAGCAGCATCACCAGCAGTGGAAGTAGTAGTAGTATAACCATTTTCAATGAATTCAATGCACACAAGAAACAACAACAAAACCATACAACAACAATAACAACAACTGGTTTGTAGATCCATCAGACGATAGAGACTACAACAGAAAAGTACAACCAACCAACGGAAAGATAAAAAAAATATATCTATCTATTTCTTTATTCCTTTATTATTTCATCTGTTTTATATTAGAACATCATTCATTCGTCCATTTATTCGATCTATCTATTTTACTATTCATTCATTTGTTTGTTTATTAATTTATGTAATATTTTATTTATTTATCTATTTATGTACTTATTTATGTAATTATTCATTTATCTGTTTACCTTATTTGTTTATTGATTGATTGATTGATTGATTTTATGTGTGGTCCCAGCTGCAGTTCACAGATCTGGAATACGTTGTCGAGATCGCCGAGACAAACCCCACCACCTCCACGCTCATTCTGACCGACGCCAATTGTGCAGATGATGGTGGGGCTGCTGTGGAGGTGAAGGTGTCCCTGACCAGGATGGATCCTTCCAGTCCCTGCACAGGCTGCTTCCAGGTCTACCGTATCCCAACAAGTTCGTTCATATCTGTACTGGTGCCCTGAACTACCCCGCGTGTGTGTCCGCTTGCAGATGATCGCATATGCACGTTAAAGATCCTGTCATGCGCGTGAAGAGTTAAAATGGGTTAATGAAGCAGTGTAATAGAATTTAATACAAAGTTGCGTGTCGCTGCTATCCCGCTTTCCACTCCGCAGGACCTACTTATCTTTCTGACCTTATCAGTGTTTACACCCCCACAAGAAATCTCCGCTCTTCCTCTGACGGTTACCTTTTGAAACTTCCTCGCGTCAATACAAGAACCTATGGTGAACGTTTTTTTTCTTCTTTGCTGCTCCTCACAACTGGAACAACCGTCCTCATCATATCCGTGCATCTGATTCTATTTCTGCTTTTCGCTCATCACAAAAAACTCATCTTTTTAAAACCTATCTATAAGTACTCTCAGCTTCCCTTTTCTCCAGCACCACCCATGTCAGCTCACTTTGGATATATGTAGAGTGGGAAAGGGAGAGTGTGAGTGGTGGGGAGGGGTATTTGAGAAAGAGTGGTCATGAATGTTTTATGTTACTTGTAATATTTTTTTCTTTCATGTAAAGCGCCCTGAGCTCTTAGTGAGAAAGGGCGCTATATAACTGTACATTATTATTATTATTATTATTATTAATATTATTATTATTAGTGTTTATACAACCAGTATACAACTAAACCCCGAAAGGAACCATCAAAGAAGACGAACAGTTATTGTTAACTCACTCAGTACGGCCAGTCCGCTCTCCTCCTCTACACAGACCCCTCGGATGTCCAGTGGGTGTCTGAATGACCCAACCTTTAGCTTCCGTCGTCAGAACTGTGGTATTCTTTGTCAACATTCACCTCTTCAGTATAAGAGCCTTCCGCTTGCAATATTTTGATGATGGCAATTGGGGTGAAACGCTGTTAACGTCGTCTCTTTCGCCGTTCGTATGGGGAGAGTTAAAACGTACATCCTTTGCTTCTTTTTACGTACTTCTTACCGATGGAACTGTGTGCATTGACAAGGGAAAAGACGTGTGCATTCGCTTAGTTGGCGGTTTTTGTTTCTTTGTCCAGTTCTTGTCATCATTCTGTTCGTTTCTTTGTTTGATGTGTGTGAACGCTGCATGCGTTGTTTTGTTTCAGTCCTATACAGGGGGTGTAAGCCCACGATTTCTCGCAATGTGTGAGATATCGTGGGATGTGCCCCTTGTTTTAATCAAAAATAATATTTCCTTTGTCATCGGAGTTGGGTTCTTCTTATCTTTTCCCAATCCAAATCTGAGAGAAAAAACGAACAAACAAAAAACAAACACAACACACACACACACACACACACACACACACACACACACACACACACACACACACACACACACACACACACACACACACACACACACACACACACACACACACACACACACACACACACAAACAGAGGGATGAAAAGAAAGGAGAAAGAGGGGGCGACGACAATGACGATAATGATAACGACAGTGGCCTTATTGAAGACATTAACAGTAATGACACTGAAACACGCCTGTTCATTGTATTTCACGCAAGATGGATCACTGCAATGCATTAACCTCAAATTCAACATCGGAATCAATAGCAAACAATGAAATTAAGGCAATGTACATAACTCAAACACAATACGATATGATATAATATGTCATATTACATGATACAATATAATATAATGTAATATAAATTGATATAGTATAATAATAATAATAATAATAATAATAATAATAATAATAATAATAATAATAATAATAATAATATAATATGGTATGATATAATACAATATAATATAATAAGACTTGAATCAAATCTTTCCTGAAGGATGTTAAGAATAACATCAAAATGATTCAACTCTCTACATAAATGTGATAGAAAAAAAAATGTTTCACAATACTTTATCCTCACTCAGGGAGTGTGAAAAACTGAACCAAATATTTTTGATGTTTGATGTGATACAATCTTTTCTGTCATATTTATTTGGAGTGTTCTTCATTTCATGCTTACTCGTTTGTTCAACTGATTCTGTCAACATCCTTTCGCGTATAAGATTGCACTGAAAATAGATTCTCAGTTTCATAGAGGACACTCAGAACATGACAATATTATTTTAAAAACAGAGTGAAAGAAAAAAAACAACAAAAAAAAAACAACAACAAAAAACCAAAACAAAACAAATCAACCAGCCAAGTAAACACACAAAAGGAAACGCACACAAGTTTCAAGTTTTAATAATCCTTTCACTCCTATTGCAGTATGGAGGATTACTACAAAATAATGTTTTCATGCCCAGAACAAACATTTCCAAATACATAACAATGTTACATAAAAGTTGAGAAAATACAAATGTCTTTTAACTCCAAAAGTGTACCTAGGCAAAATTTGCAAATCTAATCATCTTACTTACAGCTATAATGACTTTTTTGCCTCATTTGAACGTATTACAAAATTAAAAACCGATTTAGTTGACAAGTATTTTGGGGGAACATGTGTATTTCGCAACTGATCATAACTGGGACATTCCATCATAAAATGAAACTCGTCCCCAATCACAGACATGTTACAAACCTTACAAAGCCGTAACTCTCGTAGTATGCATTTGTGTCTCCCTGTTGATTAATTTGTTTTTTCCTTTCAATCTGTTTTTAAAATGATATTTTCATGTTCTTGAGTGTCTTCTATGAAACTGAGAATCTTTTTTTTTCCTGTGCAGTCTTTCATGCAAAACGATGCTCACACAAACAGATGAACAAATGAGCAAGCATGAAATGAAGAACACACACACACACACACACACACACACACACACACACACACACACACACACACACACACACACACACACACACACACACACACACTCACTCACTCACTCACTCGCCCACTCTCTCACACACATACACTTTTTTTTTTTCTAAAGCAGTACTGTGTCATCACTTTCACCGTCTATTGTTGATGTCTTCGCCAACGCCATTGTAATTATCATGATCGTCGTCATCCCCCCCCCCCCACCCACACCCACCCCCACCCTCCCACCTCTGCCTCCCCCCCCCCCCCCCCATCATCCCCACCCCACCCCCATTTCTAGTTTGTTTTTCTCTATCTGATTTTTATCTTAGATTTGCAAAAGATCCCAAGAACCCAACTCCGATGACAAAGGAAATATTTTTGATTAAAATAAGGGGGACTTCCAACGATTTCTCACACTTTGCGATAAATCACGGGGGCGCCCTCCACGATTTATCGCAATTGAGAGAGGAACGGCCACGATTTATCACAATTGAGAGGGGAACGGCCACGATTTATCACAATTGAGAGGGGAACGGCCACGATTTATCTTAATTGAGAAAGGAACAGCCACGATTTCTCACAACTGAGAGAGGAACGGCCACGATTTCTCACTACTGAGAGAGGAACGGCCACGATTTATCACAACTGAGAGGAACGGCCACGATTTATCACAATTGAGAGAGGAACGGCCACGATTTATCACAATTGAGAGGGGAACGGCCACGATTTATCACAATTGAGAGGGGAACGGCCACGATTTATCACAATTGAGACAGGAACGGCAAAGATTTATCTTAATTGAGAAAGGAACAGCCACGATTTCTCACAACTGAGAGAGGAACGGCCACGATTTATCTTAATTGAGAGAGGAACGGCCACGATTTCTCGCAATCCCACGATTTTTCTCAAAGTGAGAGAGAAATCGTAAGTTTGCGAGAAAGCGTGGACTGATATGGGGCTTGTGAAATAGACTTCTTGCCTTGCCTTGGATTTTAGTCACGAGAATAAATTTTGTGTTTTGTATTTCTTCGACTCCATGGCATAAGAGACGCGTGGCTGCAACTGAAAAAAAAAAAAAAAGTTGTGTGCAGTGTGTGCGTGCAGTTTCTGCTGACAGCTTTGAAAGTTTCTCTGAGATTAACGGGCCATTATAAAAATGTAGTTAAAATCATGACATGCACATACTTGACTTCTAGCGTTGGTTGTTTCTTGCTTCCAGTGCTGACGGTTTTCATGCGGTTGTTGTTGGTGGGGTCTTTTTCCGTCTGCCTGTCTTTCTCTCTCTTTCTATTTCTCTCTCCTCTCTCTTTGTCCTTGTCGTTGTCTCTATCTCTGCTTTGCTCTGTGTGTGTGTGTGTGTGTGTGTGTGTGTGTGTGTGTGTGTGTGTGTGTGTGTGTGTGTGTGTGTGTGTGTGTGTGTCTATTTCTCTGTCTCTGACCTTTTCATGTCTGTGTTTCTCACCCCGAGTTTGTCTCTTTTTTTTTTCCTTCTGTATTATGTGTTTGTCTGTCTCTGCTCTCCTCTTTCTAATGCCCCCCTCCCCCTCCCCCCGTCCTCCCTCCCTCCCTCTCCTCAATCCCTGTGTGTGTGTGTGTGTGTGTGTGTGTGTCTTTCTCTTGTACCTCTCTGTCTCTGTCAACATCTCTGTCTGTCTGTCTGGTTGCTTCTCTTGCTCAGTCACTCTCTATTCCCCACCCACCCCCCACCCCCCAAAATATTGTGAAAATATTGAATGCATCTGCAAGGAAGGTTTAACGGTAGGGCACGTTTTAACCCGCTGTTTAGTAATGAAACCTTTTTTGCCTCCAGA
The DNA here is from genome assembly GCF_041734735.1 of Babylonia areolata. NCBI lineage: Eukaryota > Metazoa > Mollusca > Gastropoda > Neogastropoda > Buccinidae > Babylonia > Babylonia areolata. Next base: position 4,730,446 of record NC_134891.1, on the reverse strand, counting down.
AATTACGGAACACGTGTTACCCGTTTCAAATGTTAACATTTGTTTGGAAAAAAAAGTTATATATTTCAAACTGTTCTTTATTAAAGTTAGCTAGTTATGTGTTGAATAGTCCAGTTGGTTGAATATTGTAGGTCCCCACATGAACCTCTTTTCAAATAATAATCTACAGAAGTAGTGCATACAATATTTGATTATTGATAATTTTTTTTGTCCTAATCCCGCTTCCTCCGTCCCGCCTCTCACACACACCCTTCCAGTATTATGTTTTTTTCTTTCTTTCTCCAATCACTGACTTTCACCCTCTCCCTTTTAGATTTTGTACTTTATCTTTTCCACATTCTGTTCTCTCTCTCTCTCTCTCTCTCTCTCTCTCTCTCTCTCTCTCTCTCTCTCTCTCTCTCTTCCTTTCTTAGTCCCCTCCCCCTCGCCCCCCCACCCCAACCTCAACCACCCCCCTTTTCATTCGAATATACTGAAATGTCGATTTCTAATTAATAATAACAATCATCATTATGATAGAAATGATAATAATCCAAATAATAATAATTGTATCATTTATTTTCAGTCTAATATCATCATCTTAGATGAACAGACTATAAATAAATAAACGAACGAATCTAGAATAAGAATAAGAATAACTTTATTATCTCCAACTGGAGAAATTTGGTCAGGTGCATTATCACAACATAGACAAGTAAACAACATGGGGACCATAACTGTAAAAGTCAACAACAGCTTTACGAATATTACGAAGACACAAATGTAAAAAACAAATATCACATACACCGTTTCATACATACATCCACACACTGCAGGTAATAACTGGTATTCTTAATGTAAAAACAGAAAGAATTAAGAAACATTATTTTGAATATAATTATAAGCATAGCCTACTGTATTGCACCTTGATTATAATAGACAGATAAGATAAGAATAAAGATACATTGCTGAAAAACAACAATCAGATAATCAGCACACACACACACACACCCTCCCCCCCCCCCACTCCCCCACATACACTACTCCCACTGTCTCCCTCTCTCTGTCTTGCCTACAGCGGATCAGTATCGCCTGGACTTTCACCCTCTGGAGGAGCTGGACTACTCGCAGACACCAGTCTACTACGCCTACCTGCAGTGCGAGGACATCAGCGACACCTCCAACACGGTGAGTGCCGTGGTGGAGATCAGACTGAGGCCCAACACGCCTCCTTACTTCGGCACCCAGTCTTCAGGTAGGACAACGAGCTGAGCCATCAAATGGAATGAAACAGATGAATCTCTCTGTCTGCCTCTCTGTCTCTGTCTGTCTGTCTGTCTGTCTCTCTGTCTTGTGTACACACACACACACACACACACACACACACACACACACACACACACACACACACACACACACACACACACACACACACACACACACACACCGTCTAATATCACTTACAGTGAAAAGACGTTAAACTGAAGAACGAACGAACGAAACACATGCACACACAAACACACACACACACACACACACACACACACACACACACACACACACACACACACACATATATATATATATATATATATATATATATATATATATATATATATATATATATATGTGTGTGTGTGTGTGTGTGTGTGTGTGTGTGTGTGTGTGTATTAAGATACAATATATGTATATTTATATTTGTAAATAAATGTTTGTGTGTTTGTGTGTACAGAGAGGGAGGGAGAGAGAGAGAGAGAGAGAGAGAGAGAGAGAGAGAGAGAGAGAGAGAGAGAGAGAGAGAGAAATCGATTTTTAAAAAAAGTACAAATGTATAAAAACATGAATTAATGGGTAAATGATTAAGGAAGCAAGCAACTCACCACCACCAAGCAATCATCCAACCAGCCATCCAACAAGACATTTAACCACTCAACCATCCAAACAATCAATCATCAGCCAGCCAACCCAACAAGAACTTTAGCAACCTATCAACCAACCAACCAACCAACCAACCAACCAACCAATCAACCAACAAAACAACCAACCAATCGATGCATCAACCAACCAACAACTAATCAACTGTCATTTAATCAAACAACCAACCAAACACAGCTAACCAACCAGGCAGCCAATCAACCAATCAGCCATCCAATTACCCAATCAAACATCCAGCCAACCAGACCACAGAGCAGTTGATGAAGCGGTCTCCGTTGTGCCTGCAGTGTCAGTGACCGTGCCTTTGACGAAGAACATAGAGGCGGGAGGCTCAGTGTATGGTGTCAATTGTCTGGACAACGACAACGATCCTTTGGAATACACCCTGAAGACCGACCCCACCTCATCCCTCTTCTACATTGACAGTCAGTCTCTGTGTTTCTCTGTGTCTGTCTCTGCCTGTGTCTCTGTGTTTCTGTGTCTGTTGTTGCTCCTGTGTGCCCGTGTCTGTGTTATCCTGTTTTGTCTCTGTGTGCGTCCCTGTGTTCCTGTCTCTGCCTGTGTTTCTCTGTGTCTGTCTCTGCCTGTGTCTCTGTGTTTATGTGTCTGTTGTTACTCATGTGTGCCCGTGTCTGAGTTATCCTGTTTTGTCTCTGTGTGCGTCCCTGTGTTCCTGTCTCTGCCTGTGTTTCTGTGTCTCTGTCTCTGCGTGTGGCTCTGTGTTTCTGTGTCTGTTATTGTCCCTGTGTGCCCGTGTCTGTGTTTTTTTCAGTCTGTCTCTGTCTCCAGTCTCCGTCTCTGTCAAACTGTCTGTCTGTCTCTGTCTCTTGGTCTGTTTGTCTCTCTTTCTCTTTTATCTCTCTATCTATCTATCTCTATCTATCTCTCTCTCTCTCTCTCTATCTCTCTCTCTCTATCTATCTGTCTATCTATCCTCCCCTCTGTCTCTCCCCACGCCCAGCAATCAATAATGGGAAAGAGCGAGGCAGGGACTTCTCTGGAGTGTGACCTCAAGACGACTTAACACTAGTATTTCTGCTAAGGACTGCTGGCGCTGATATCGTGGGGTGGCTGTGTAGGGTGTGTGTGGGGAGATCGGGGGGGATGTGGGGAGGGGCGGAGAGGGGTAAGAGGCGTAAGGTTAATGTTACTTCAAAGGGCGAAGGCAGTAGGGCAGAACACACTTGATATTCATGATACGATTCAACGCTCGGCGAACTGGATATAATTAAATTTCTATTTCATGCTCTCTCTCTCTCTCTCTCTCTCTCTCTCTCTCTCTCTTTCTCTTTCTCTCTCCCTCTCTTTCTCTCTCTCTTTCTGTATGTGTGAGTGCGTGTGTGTGTGTATGTGTGTGTGTGTTTTATTTTTAATCCCAATTCTTGTTGATTTTTTTTCAGCTAGCGGTGTGATACGGGCATCTACGAGTCTGAAGGCAGCCTGTTTCAGCTCCATCATCTTTGAAGTCACTTGTGCTGACCAAAAACATCCTGCCTTAAGTCCCATATACATACAGGCAACTCTAAGTGGTGAGACATTGCTATGGGAGAGGTGTGTAGCAGGAGAACGAGGGGGGGGGGGAGGGGTGAATGGGGTGATGAGAAGGAACGAGGGGGTCAGGGGTGGGGGTGGGGGTAAGGGGAAGATAAAGAGGGTGGAGGGTAAGACTGTCAATACCGATGTTGAGACAAAATGCGTAAGGTGTGTATTAGAGAGAGAGAGTTTGTGTGTGTGTGTGTGTGTATGTATATTCAGTGAGTCTGTTTTTTGTTTGCATAATATAGTTTGTCTGAATACCTCCGCAGGTATGTTTCTGATCTCGTATGTAGGAATATTAATCTTCTCAATTTGCGATGTTTAACATATTTTACACGTTTCTAAACAATTCTGAAAGGGTCAAATAACATTGGTGTGATATCGGGTGATAAATACACAAGTAAAAATGCCAGGACATGAATGAATGAATGAATGAATGGATGGATGTCTTTGCTAACGCCACTGTCATTATCATGATTGTCGGTGTCACCCACTATTTTGCCTTTCTTTTTCTCTCATTTACTCTTAGATTTGCTTTGGGAAAAAATAAAAGAACCCAACTTCGATGACAAAGGAATTTTTATTTTTTATTTTATTTTTTTAAATCAAAGTAACAGGGACTTCCCGCGCTTTTTCACACATTGTCAGAAGTAATGGGAGCGCACCCCCCCCCCACCCCCACCCCCAACGATTTCTCGCAGTTGAGAGCAAAACATGGGAGGGGAACGTCCACACTTTCTTGCAATTCCACGATTTCTCTCAAAGTGAGAGAAATCGTGGGATTGCGAGAAATCGTGGGCTTATAACCCCAGTTATCTCCCTTGACGACAGACTTCACATTCAGTGTGTTTAGAAGTGAGTATAATTGCACTTTGACTGTTATTATTATTATCATTCTTCTTCTTCTTCTTCTTCTTCTTCTTCTTCTTCTTCTTCTTATTTTCTCAAGGCCTGACTAAGCGCGTTGGGTTACGCTGCTGGTCAGGCATCTGCTTGGCAGATGTGGTGTAGCGTATATGGATTTGACCTAACGCAGTGACGCCTCCTTGAGCTACTGATACTGATACTGACTGTTTTGCATTATTGAAAATGTCTTTCATTTATTTGTTAGTATGGTTGGTGGGTGGAATTGTATGAAGGAAAAAAAAGGGTTGTTTGATACTTTGTTTCCTGAATTGTTTTCCTGTTCAAATTTAATTAGCCATGCCTACATTTATCTGTTCATATATTCACTCATCGTTTTCCTGTTCACATTTAATTAGCCATGCCTACATTTATCTATTCCTTTTTGCATTCATTGTTTTCCTCCCTGCGTGTCCAGGGGCCAACGTGCAGCCCCTCATCACGGAGCTCAACTACAACAGGGACATCCCTGAGGACACGCCCGTGGGGTCTCTGGCCTCCTTCACCGTCACTGATGACGACACAGACACCCAGTGCCTCCTGTCCACCTCCCCCCTAGACGCCCTGCAGTTCTTTGAGTTGGACAGTCAGTTCTGGGCTGGGTGGGGGGGGGGGGGGGGTGAGGGGGGCGTGTTGGCGGTGTGGTTGATAGTGGTTGTAGCGGCAGCAGTGGCAATAGCAAAAGTAAAAGCTGTGGTCCACAGAGAAGGAAGAGGAGGGCGTGGTGGTGGTGGTGGTGGTGGTGGTGGTGGTAGTAGTAGTAGTAGTAGTAGTAGTAGTACCGATGGTTATCAAATATCAATTAGGACACACCTGAACCAACAGACAGGGCCCTATCAAATATCAATTAGGACACACTCAAACCAACAGACAGGGCCCTATCAAACATCAAGTAGGACACACCTGAACCAACAGACAGGGCCCTATCAAACATCAAGTAGGACACACCTAAACCAACAGACAGGGCCCTATCAAACATCAATTAGGACACACCTAAACCAACAGACAGGGCCCTATCAAACATCAATTAGGACACACCTAAACCAACAGACAGGGCCCTATCAAACATCAATTAGGACACACCCAAACCAACAGACAGGGCCCTATCAAATGTCAATTAGGACACACCCAAATCAACAGACAGGGCCCTATCAAATATCAATTAGGACACACCCAAATCAACAGACAGGGCCCTATCAAACATCAATTAGGACACACCCAAATCAACAGACAGGGCCCTATCAAACATCAATTAGGACACACCCAAATCAACAGACAGGGCCCTATCAAATATCAATTAGGACACACCCAAATCAACAGACAGGGCCCTATCAAACATCAATTAGGACACACCCAAATCAACAGACAGGGCCCTATCAAATATCAATTAGGACACACTCAAACCAACAGACAGGGCCCTATCAAACATCAAGTAGGACACACCTGAACCAACAGACAGGGCCCTATCAAACATCAAGTAGGACACACCCAAATCAACAGACAGGGCCCTATCAAACATCAATTAGGACACACCTAAACCAACAGACAGGGCCCTATCAAACATCAATTAGGACACACCCAAACCAACAGACAGGGCCCTATCAAATGTCAATTAGGACACACCCAAATCAACAGACAGGGCCCTATCAAACATCAATTAGGACACACCCAAATCAACAGACAGGGCCCTATCAAACATCAATTAGGACACACCCAAATCAACAGACAGGGCCCTATCAAATATCAATTAGGACACACCCAAATCAACAGACAGGGCCCTATCAAACATCAATTAGGACACACCCAAATCAACAGACAGGGCCCTATCAAATATCAATTAGGACACACCCAAACTAACAGACAGGGCCCTATCAAATATCAATTAGGACACACCCAAACTAACAGACAGGGCCCTATCAAAGATCAATTAGGACACACCCAAACTAACAGACAGGGCCCTATCAAACATCAATTAGGACACGCCCAAATCAACAGACAGGGCCCTATCAAATATCAATTAGGTCACACCCAAACTAACAGACAGGGCCCTATCAAACATCAATTAGGTCACACCTAAACCAACAGACAGGGCCCTATCAAATATCAATTAGGTCACACCTAAACCAACAGACAGGGCCCTATCAAATATCAATTAGGTCACACCTAAACCAACAGACAGGGCCCTATCAAATATCAATTAGGTCACACCTAAACCAACAGACAGGGCCCTATCAAATATCAATTAGGTCACACCTAAACCAACAGACAGGGCCCTATCAAATATCAATTAGGACACACCTAAACCAACAGACAGGGCCCTATCAAATATCAATTAGGACACACTCAAACCAACAGACAGGGCCCTATCAAATATCAATTAGGACACACCCAAACCAACAGACAGGGCCCTATCAAACATCAATTAGGACACACCTGAACCAACAGACAGGGCCCTATCAAACATCAATTAGGACACACCTAAACCAACAGACAGGGCCCTATCAAATATCAGTTAGGACACACCCAAACCAACAGACAGGGCCTGGGTATCGACAAAGATGGAGTGGTGGTCCAAGGCAAAGGGGAAAGGAAAAAGAGACATGATCATACAGGAGGTCAAGAAGGAAGAAGATGATGAAAGAGTTCAGAAGGCAGTCCAGCAAGGCCAGCAGGGGCAGTGGACAACATGGGAAAATGCACTCCAAAGGAGCCTCAGCTGGAGCGACATGTGGAACATGGCCCCTCTGAGGATGAGCTTCATCCTAAGATCTGTGTACGACTTCCTTCCCCAGAATACAAACTTGGTGAAATGGGGGAAAGCAGATGAACCTGCGTGCCCACTCTGCCATAGCAAACAAACAGTGGAACATGTCCTCAGCTCATGCAAAGCGGCGTTGAGCCAATGACGGTACACATGGAGGCACAACTAAGTGCTAAAGGAATTTGCACACGTGGTGAGCACTGTCCAAGGAGCACCAACCCCACCAGAAGTTCCAGTAGAGTTCCGGTCTGCAGAAGGCAATAAAGTCTGGCCATGAGTCATAACCAGTGACTTTTGCCAAGAGAAAAACGAATGGCAGGTGTGTGTGTGTGTGTGTGTGTGTGTGTGTGTGTGTGTGTGTGTGTGTGTGTGTGTGATATTCTTAAATATTTTGTCTTGAATTATATTGTTTTTCATAGCCGCCAATCAGCAGCAGATTAACGTGAAGAGCACACTGGACTATGAACAATCCGACACTCGCAACACCAACATCACCGTGACGTGTACTGACGGCTATTGTACGTCATCACCGGCCTACCTTTACGTCAGAGTGACGGATGTGAACGAGGAGATCGAACTGCTCCCTTCCGATTTCACTCTCAGTACAGAGGAGGGATGGGTAAGTCAGTCTGACAGTGTGTACTTCCGGCTGTTCGTTTTCTTGGCAAGTTATCTGAATAATAATGGCTGAGTTCAGTATTATTAACCGGTGGTGATGTCCTATTCTAGCCTCCTAATCTGTTGCACCAATCTAAACGAAAACTTTCGCATGTTTTGCAACTGCAATTATGAGAATGGCGTGTTACGTGAAGTTCTAATAAAGAAATATGCAAAATAATACGCGAAGTGACCCATAGCAAAATTCCGAACCGACACTTGTCGTCCCAAGTCGCCATGTTTCTTTTTTTTTTTTTTTTTTTTTTTTTTTAAAACTTTTTTTTATGGAATGCGGGACAAAAAAACGGAAAGAGCAAAATGGCAGCACGTTAGTTTAGTGACTGAAACCACACTAAATTGAGTAAAATAACCTACAAAATAAGAGTCGAAAACCACTGAAAATGAGGTTCAGCTTCTACTGATGGAAACATCGTTTCATCTATGAACAAACATCGCCAGTACAATAGATCCCTGAAATCAGAACGTTTGGTATGGTTCGTTTGAATTGATTGTGTGTGTGTGTGTGTGTGTGTGTGTGTGTGTGTGTGTGTGTGTGTGTGTGTGTGTGTCCGCATAATATCAGTGATACTCCGCAAACAGCCGGAATGGAATAGTTTCAATGCCACTTGGATGAATGACCGCGAAGACAAATACAAATCATAGTTTAGATAAACACTTTAATGAATCGGGTCATTTCATTGTTGTTGACACTGGTTCAGTTTAAAAAAAAAGAAAAGATATAGCATAATCAAGTGCTTGTATTTCAAAGCACTCGAGGTGTGGTACACAATGTGGACCGAATTCAACACGGTATGCATTGAAGAGAGTGACACGTCAGCATGATTATATCTGACATGATTATTGATTTCCCTGGCTGTTTTCATTCTCACTTACGTTTCAAGGTTTTTAGGGGAAAAAAAACCCACAACAAATTAACCAAACCAAACACCCAGAAAACTACAAAACCTGAAGAAAGAGCGTTGTCCTTAATATTGTTTTGTGCGTTTGTAGGCCACCCGTTGTTTTTGATTTTGTTTCTTCTTCTTCTTCTTCTTCTGCGTTCGTGGGCTGCAACTCCCGCGTTCACTCGTATGCACACGAGTGGGCTTTTACGTGTATGGCCGTTTTTACCCCGCCATGTAGGCAGCCATACTCTGCTTTCGGGGGTATGCATGCTGGGTATGTTCTTGTTTCCATAACCCACCGAACGCTGACATGGATTACAGGATCTTTAACGTGCGTATTTAATCTTCTGCTTGCATATACATACGAAGGGGGTTCAGGCACTAGCAGGTCTGCACATATGTTGACCTGGGAGATCGTAAAAATCTCCACCCTTAACCCACCAGGCGCCGTCACCGTGATTCGAACCCGGGACCCTCAGATTGAAAGTCCAACGCTTTAACCACTCGGCTATTTCGCCCGTCTCGATTTTGTTTCTATTGTTGTGTTTTATATTCTCAATATTCTGGCTGCTGTTCATATTTCATCGAATGATTGATTGACTAAGTTCCCTCATCCTTCCTTCCTCCCTTCCTTCCTTCCTCCCTTCTTCCGAGAATGATCCGCCGTTGAAATGCAGTAGTTTTCTGTCAGTCTACGTATTTGTCTAATATCACCAACGTTGAAGAGACATGAATCAGCTTCATGAACTGAACTGAACTGTATCAAATCATCGCCATTCCCTGACGGGTCGCGCCAATGTTGAAATTCTGTCAGATTTCCGTGGATCCCAACTGGACGCCGATTGACCCAGACACCAACGACAGCCCAACCTACACCTTCGTGAGCACCAGCTCTTACTTCACCATCAATCCCACGACCGGCGTCATCAGCTCCACTGTGGAATATGACGTGGACCAAGGTGCCATGCCCTCCACTCAGACACTGGTGGTCAAGGTGAGGTAGTCAGCCTGGACGGTCCTTTTTAAGCTTGCGTGTGTGTGTGTGTGTGTGTGTGTGTGTGTGTGTGTGTGTGTGTGTGTGTGTGTGTGTGTGTGTGTGTGTGTGTGTGTGTGTGTGTGTGTGTGTGTGTGTGTGCCTTTCTCTGTCTCTATGTCGGCCTCTGTGTCAACGTGTCTGTCGGTCTCTGAGAGCGTCCCTCCTCACATATAACTATAAAGTGCTTTACTTGAACACACACACACACACACACACACACACACACACACACACACACACACACACACACACACACACACACACACACACACCCGTCACAACGGATACTCTTCATCCACTCATCAACCTCATCAGCATCCTCACGACCTTCCTGGTGGCAGGCCACAGACGTGGCTGGCCACACCAGCACGGCCACTGTCCATCTGACCATCACTGACATCAACGACAACGCGCCCACCTTCACAGTGGGAACACAGACCATCACTATCACCGCCTGTCCCAGCAATGTCGGCACCAGCATTGGGTCCAACGTCGTGGCCACCGATCTCGACTCCTCCCTGGACGGTACGGGGCAGCAATAGCAGCAGCACTGATGGCAGTAGTAGTAGTAGTAGTGGTAGTAGTGGTAGCAGCAGCAGCACTAATGGTGGCAGTAGTATAGTAGTAGTAGTAGTAGCAGCAGGAGTGGTCATAGTAGTAATTGATATTTATCACTTTTTGTCACAACAGATTTTTCTATCTGCGTGATGTTCAGGCTGCCAAAGTGTTTTTTTTTTAATTTATTTTGTTTGTTTGTTTGTTTATTGTTGGGTTTTTTTGTGTTTTTTTGTTGTTGGTTTTTTGTTTTTTTTGTTTTTTTACTGTCAAAGTTGATTTTTCCTGCAAAATTTTGCCAGGGACAACCCATTTGTTGCAGTAGTGATAATGACGACGATGACGATGATGATGATGACGACGACGACGACGACGACGATGATGATGATGATGATGATGATGATGATGACGACGACGACGATGATGATGACGACGACGACGATGATGATGATAATGATGATGATGATGATGATGATGACGACAACGACTATGATGATAAGAACGATGATGACGACAACACTAAGGACGGACTGACTACAGGCAACAACGTGCTGACCTACAGCGGGACGAGCGACCCCCCTGAGTGTGACGATGATAATGGTGGAGCGATGAGAGTGGAGTGATGGCCTAGAGGTAACGCGTCCGCCTAGGGAGCGAGAGAATCTGAGCGCGCTGGTTCGAATCACGGCTCAGCCGCCGATATTTTCCACTAGACCTTGAGTGATGGTCTAGACGCTTGTCATTCGGATGAGACAATAAACCAAGGTCCCGTGTGCAGCATGCACTTAGCGCAAGTAAAAGAACCCACGGCAACAAAAGGGTTGTTCCTGGCAAAATTCTGTAGAAAAATCCACTTGGATAGGAACAACAAATAAAAAACTGCACGCAGGGAAAAAAAAATACAAAGATACACAAAACAAAGAAAGAAAAAAAAAAGGATGGCGCTGTAGTGTAGCGACGCGCTCTCCCTGGGGAGAGCAGCCCGAATTTCACACAGAGAAATCTATTATTTTCTGAAAAAAAACACAAAAGAATACTGTTGAAACTTAAATCCTTGGTTTCTGCTAATCTATTCACAGCTCTCTTTATTAATTTTTTGTCTATTGATACGTTTTTTTGTGGTTTTTGTTCCGTTTTAATTGATTTTTTGCTGTTTTATTTGTATGTTTGTTTGTATTATGAGTGAAATAATACTTGTCAATGTGTATATTAAGTGACTGAACGAACGAGCCTACTTCTTGTTTTTGACATCAACTCTTTTTTGTATTTATTGGACATGTGTAAATGATGAACACATGTAATGTTTCAATGCCCCCAGGGGGCACACGAAATACACTCCTTGCCTTGCCTTGCCTTGTGATAGAAAGAAATACAAATACAAATGATGATGATAATGACGATGATGACGACGACACTGAGCTACAGCGGGGCGAGCGACCCCCCTGAATATGACGATGATAATGGTGATGATGACGATGATGATGACGACAATGATGACGACAACACTGAGCACTGACTGACTGACTGACTGACTGCAGGCAACAATGTGGTGACCTACACCTGGGCGAGCGACCCCCCTGAGTATGACGATGATAATGATGATGATGACGATGATGATGACGACAATGATGACGACAACACTGAGCACTGACTGACTGACTGACTGCAGGCAACAACGTGGTGACGTACAGCGGAGCGAGTGGCCCCTTCACCGTGACGGCTAGCGGCAATATCGTGGTGACCAGCCAGCTGACTGCCGACACCACTCACACCCTGCAGATCGTCGCCTCAGACTCCGGCACGGGCTCTAAGGGCAAGCTCACCTCCAACCCCAACGCCATCGTCACAGTCATCGTGACGGTGAGACAGGGTTTGAGTTTTGCGGTTGGTGGGGGTTTGGGGGAGTGTGTGTGTGTGTGTGTGTGTGTGTGTGTGTGTGTGTGTGTGTGTGTGTGTGTGTGTGTGTGTGTGTGCTTGCCGGTTATTTTTTTGTGTGTGTGTGTGTGTGTGTGTGTGTGTGTGTGTGTGTGTGTGTGTTTCTGTTGTATGTGCGTGGATGTGCTTGTGCATTTCTGTACTCGCGGAAACAATCAATGTGATGACGATAGCGATTGCGATCGTGATTGTGATGACAACGACTACAACGATGATTGTCGGCGACGTTAACAACCAGAACAACAATGGCGACAACGCCCACACCACACACACCACACACACCCCTACCACAACCACCACCAACACCAACAATAACATCATCATCATCAACAACAGCAACAACAGTTATATTTTACCTCCCGATCATCAACAATCACCAGTATGTGTGACGGGATATTAAACAAAATTCCTCCTCCTCCACCTCCTCCTCTCCCCCCTCCAGGAATGTCCCACCACCACCCCTACCCCTCCAACGACAGCAGCCCCTGTCACCACCGCCGCCCCCACTACGGCAGCGCCAACTCAGGCTCCGGAGACCACCTTGGCCGACAACTCCCGGGAAGCCATGACCGAGAATCTGGGCTGGATCATCTTCGCCGGGTTGCTGGCTACCGTCTTTCTGGCGGCCCTGGCGTTCATGTTGTGGCGGTTCTGCTACCCTGCGGGTGTCGGTGGCCAGTTTTCGACGTTCTGTGCGCGAGCGTGTGGCGACTGTTGTACTCCGTGAGTGTCCCACTGGGTTGGTGATGGGGTTATGTATGAGTTAATAGAGAGAGACGCTTGTGTAAATTTTACTTATAATACTCGTCAGTTGCCACGCCTCGGTAGTTGTCTGGGATATACCTATCTCCTTTCTTAGGAAAAAAGGAACCATTACAGATTTTCGACCACGCCTCTGAAAAGACTCCTTTATCAAACAGCAATGTTAACAAATAATCATTTATTTACCGAATTAGCACATTTGAACATTTCGCTTACTATGCAATCTGGACCAGCACTTTTCAAATGATTTATGCTGCTCATCACCTCATTTCTTGTTATATGATCATCGAATAATGGTTCTGTTTCTTGTTCATGATTGTCTGTCTCTGGTCGTTCATCCTGATGGTCATTATCAACTGTGTATTTCATTTTCATTTATTTCACTTTTTGTTTCAGTCGACCAGCGCCCAGAACTGTTCAACCTTATCAACAGTAAGTTCTCTCTCTCTCTCTTTGTAAAAGTGTGTGTGTGTGTGTGTGTGTGTGTGTGTGTGTGTGTGTGTGTGCGTGCGTGTGTGTGATGCATAGAGGATTGCATATGAACAACAACAACAGTAAAATGATATGAATAAATTAATAATTAACTAAACGAATGAACGAACTAGTGAATAAATGCATATCAAAGAAGGAATTGAGGGTTTGTTTGTTGTTGTTTTTTTTCGACAAAAAGGTGCATATTGAACAAGGACAGACGTTATCTATTTTCACTGAAATTAGAAGTCTGTCCATTGCGTGTTTCTTGTTCTTGTGAAATAAATTTAAAATAAGACTACGTCTATTTTTAACTACGTTTTTGTTTGAGAGGTACGTATGCATTCATGAAGTGTGTTTCTTTTATCATTGAAATTATAAGTATGTATATTACTTACAACGATTGTCTTATCTTTGTGTCTTAATGCATGCATGTTATTTTTTTTTTTCATGGAATTAGAATTAGAACACACAGTAATACTAATCAGGTTCTTTTTACTCAAACAAATGTAGATGTGTTCGTTGATAAATCATTATCAAAACGTATCACATAACCTATGAAATCATTGTCATTCAAGATAGGTTTGTCTACTGAAACAAATGTAGATGTGTGCGTTGACAAATCATTATCAAAAAGTATTACATAACCTATGAAATCATTGTCATTCAAGATAGGTTTGTCGAAAATTGTCTTACCTTTAGAAAGTCATCACTCACAGATGTCCTGTCACTGAAATAAGACAAAGGTATGTTGCTTAACACGTTTTCGTCCCCATTTTGCTATGTCCCTTCCTTTGATATAGAATGTACATGCTTTTTTTTTTTTTTTTTTTTTTTTTTTTGATCGATTGCAGCCAGCCTCCAGCGGGTAACGCTGACTTTTGGAAGAAACGTGAGTCACACAGTCTGCAACCTCTGCCTTGATCCTTCGTCAGTGCCCCGTCCGAGTCTCTCTCTCCGCCACCTCCCCCTTCCCCCCAGGCCCCATCCCCCTCACACCCTTCCCCCCCCCCCCCCCCACACGCATGCACACTCACGCACGCATGCTCGCACGCACACACACAAGCACACACACACACACATACACACACACTCTCTCTCTCTCTCTCTCTCTCTCTCTCTCTCTCTCTCTCTCTCTCTCTCTCTCTCTCTCTCTCACCAGATGAAAAAAAAGTTTTCTTTTTCATGCGGCATTCGGTTATGGTGACTTTTCCTTCTTTTCTTTCTTCTTTCCTTTTTCTTTCCACCTTTCTTTCATTCTTTTTCTTGAAATATCTAGCTCTTGTTTGACCTTTCTCATGCGTGCCCATATTGTTTTTTGACAAATTAAGATTTAAGAATCAAAGCAACATTTAATGATGCTGATACTACTACTTCTCTTCCTACTACTATTTCTACTACTTCTGCTGCTGCTGCTACTACTACTACTACTATTACTGCTGCTGTTGCTGCTGTTGTTGCTGTTGCTTCTACTACTACTACTACTACTACTACTGCTGCTGCTACTACTACTACTGTTGCTGCTGCTGCTGCTACTACTACTACTACTGCTGCTGCTGCTGCTGCTGCTGCTGCTGCTGCTGCTGCTACTACTACTACTGTTGCTGCTGCTGTTGTTGCTGTTGCTTCTACTACTACTACTACTACTACTACTACTACTGCTGCTGCTGCTGCTGTTGCTGTTGCTGTTGCTGCTGCTGCTTTTGCTTCTACTACTACTACTACTACTACTACTGCTGCTGCTGCTGCTGCTGCTGCTGTTGCTTTTGCTTCTACTACTACTACTACTACTACTACTACTACTGTTGCTGTTGCTGCTGCTGCTGCTGTTGCTGCTTCTACTACTACTACTACTACTTCTACTACTACTACTGCAGCAGCAACTACTACTACTACTACTACTAATACTACTACTACTTCTTCTTCTTCTTCTTGTGTTCCTGCAGACTTCCTAGAGAATGACCTTGGCTCTCAACCAGAGGGTGTTGGACGTCCATCCCCTGCGCGCATGGACGCGGGCGGTGGACCCCTAAACGTGGACCCGACGGTCAGCTGGAGAAACCGTCCACCTTTGGACCACTACTACTAAGACTCTCAAACCAGGAGGCAAAACAGCTCTGGCTCTTAGTGCTACAGCCTTGGGGGAGAGTTGAGCCTTTGGGAACCATCCCCAACGCCGACTGTCCTAAAACCCTCTTGGTCGAGAGAGTGGGGATGTACTTGGGCAAGACTTTCTCCACCATGATCAAATTCTTGCCTAGATAGTCGGGACAGCAGTTACCTCCTCTGCTGTTCTGATGGCCACAGTCGAAGACGACTGACTATCATACATACATACATACATACATACATACATACATACATATCAGCCATCAGTGTCATGTCCATTTTGACCACTGTCACAGTGGATTTTATTTGTACAGATGTGATTGGAACGTGGTGCGGTACAGAAACCAGCGTAAGGTAGGCAGGAAAGTATAAGTTTTTTTTGTTCTGAAGAATCCTGCAGTCAGCTTTGTCTTCTTCTTCTTCTTCATTATAAGTACACTGTATAAAATCCAGATCCCAAGAACGTTTTTTCGAAATACAATGAAAAGAAAATCGGACGTTGTTTTCAGCTGTTTTTGTTTCGGAAATGAGCTGTAAATGTACTTTTTTTTCCCCGTTATCATTTTATTTTATTATTATTATTTTAATTTTTTTGTACGAGCTTATAGTTAACTTCATCAAGTTTTTGCGCCTTATACAAATTATTATTAGTAGTAGCAGTTTTTTAAAATTTTTATGTATTTATCTATTATTCATTTACTTTTTTTTCTCAAGGCCTGACTAAGCGCGTTGGGTTACGCTGCTGGTCAGGCATCTGCTTGGCAGATGTGGTGTAGCGTATATGGATTTGTCCGAACGCAGTGACGTCTCCTTGAGCTGCTGAAACTGAAACTGAAACTGTAGTTCGATCCCGCTAGCCGGCCTGTTGTTTGTTTTTTTTTTGTTGTTGTTGTTGTTTTTTTCTCAGAGCTTATCAAAATTCAACACAGGACCCATCTTTACGATATTTTAAAATCTATTTTCCTTCTTGATTCCTTTACTGGAAAAAGCGCGTGTCACAAGTGAGTCTTGAAGGTCTTGTCTCCCTTGTTTCTTCGTACAAATATGGAGTTCTGTTATAAAGCTTTATGACAATGATAATAAGTGATCATCTGTTTTTTCGCTTTTTGTTGTCGATGTTGTTGCTGTTTTTGTTTATTTCAAAGAAAACAAATGTTCTGTTTTTGAAATATTCTGATCAGGGACTGATCAATTCCAGACTTTTATCATAAATACAGTATTTTCTAGTTTGAAGATTCCCATAAGAAGTGGATTATGTATTGTATGCTTTAAACATTGTTAACATCTTAAAGTGTTTCTCTGTGTCTGTCTGACTGACTGACTGACTTTATGTCCCTCATGTATGGAATGTTATATAGAAAATTATCAGGGTTTTTTGACTCACTTGTGTAAACAAAGTGAGTCTATGCTTTAACCCGGTGTTCGGTTGTGTGTGTGTGTGTGTGTGTGTGTGTGTGTGTGTGTGTGTGTGTGTGTGTGTGTGTGTGTGTGTGTGTGTCCGTCCGTGTGTCTGTGTGTCTGTGTGTCCGTGGTAAACTTTAACATTGACATTTTCTCTGCAAATACTTTGTCAGTTGACACCAAATTTGGCATAAAAATAGGAAAAATTCAGTTCTTTCAGTCATCTTGTTTAAAACAATATTGCACCTCTGCGATGGGCACAAATAAAAATATAAAAAGAAGCCTAATTATATGCAAACTGCATTTACTGTTATATTTATATTTTTTGTATTCTCTAAACTTGGCACTTTGACCTCTTATTCTGACACAACAACTAGAGGAGTCATTATTATCATTTTTTGTTCAAACAGGAACTTCTTTTGCTAAGCATGGAAGTTTTATTTATTTTGCAAACGTTTTGGTGCAGATAGTAAAAAAGGGAAATTACTCTGTAATTAATGCTAGGGGACGTAATTTATCACAAGTGAGTCTTGAAGGCCTTGCCTCTCTTGTTTTTCAAGTTTTAAGACAATTATGTTCTGGGTCGTCAGTTTTGTATGTGAGACAGTGGGACCTTTCTCAAGTATATCAATGCGGTAAGCCCGTAATCAGTATTTGAAATGATCATTCTACTACTACTACTACTACTACTACTACTACTACTACTAGTTATCATTTGGCATTAATAAAGTGGTTATCACCATCATCACTATTCATCGGCAACTGTATTAAACTGTATTCTATTTCGGTTATACCAGTGATGTAAGGACCAAAATAAGGAATATATTCAAATTTGTGTTTGTTTGTGCATGTCCTTGTTCTTACGCACGGGCATGTGTGTGTGTGTGTGTGTGTGTGTGTGTGTGTGTGTGTGTGTGTGTGTGTGTGTGTGTGTGTGTGTGTGTGTGTGTGTGTGTGTGTGTGTGTGTGTGTGTGTGTGTGTGTGTGTGTGTGTGTGTGTGTGTGTGTGTGTGTGTGTCCGCGCGCGCGCCTCCATTGTACATAATTCATTTAGAAGCCTTAGAAGAAAAAAAAGATAAGACTGCCAAAGTATAGTTTCGATGTATACATACATCATACAAAACAGTCCCATGCCATAACTTGCACCGTTTGCATTAACTCTCTCCATACGAACGGCGAAAGAGACGACGTTAACAGCGTTTCACTCCAATTACCATCATCAAAATATTGCAAGCGGAAGGCTCTTATACTGAAGACGTGAATGTTGACAAAGAATACCACAATTCTGACGACGGAAGCTAAAGGTTGGGTCATTCAGACACCCACTGGACATCCGAGGGGTCTGTGTAGAGGAGAAGAGAGGACTGGCCGTACTGAGTGAGTTAAAATGATATCTTTGTATAGTTTGTATTAAATACAGTTCGAAAGCATGTATCACAAAGTGGTACTCTCAAGCTGGATTATAATTTCGTGGCCATGTGCGCGTGTGATTGTTCCCCCCCCTCTCTCTCTCTCTCACACACACACACACACACACACACACACAACACACACAGAGGATCATAAGCAGATGGACAGACAGACAGAGAGAGATCCACTTCTACAATACAACACAGAGAACGCGGTGTGCAGTTATCAGAAATTCTTTTTTTATTTCCTGAAACCAAAAAATTCCAACACAAACCCTAAATCAAAGCAACTAGAGGATGAGAAACGGACCCGGTTCTGTGCATACACATCAACTATGTACAATATATGCACTAAAAAAAATTGCCAGGTACGTCGTAAATCATAGAAATCATGTCAGTCCCTGTTTCTCCGGTATGGTCAGTGAGAAAATCGGAAAACAGGAGTGGAGTGGGTGGCCTAGAGGTAACGCGTCCGCCTAGGAAGCGAGAGAATCTGAGCGCGCTGGTTCGAATCACGGCTCAGCCGCCGATATTTTCTCCCCCTCCACTAGACCTTGAGTGGTGGTGTGGACGCTAGTCATTCGGATGAGACGATAAACCGAGGTCCCGTGTGCAGCATGCACTTTGCGCACGTAAAAAAACCCACTGCAACAAAAGGGTTGTTCCTGGCAAAATTCTGTAGAAAAAT
>NC_134891.1:4698904-4703904 GCF_041734735.1 Babylonia areolata | reverse complement strand
GTCTCAACAAAATGAAATGTGTTTTGTTCTTTGGTGACCAATTCTTGTGTAGATTCACGAAAAAAAGAATCGACAAAAAATATTTACAATCTTTTCTGCATGCAAACTTAATTTGCAAACATCGTTAGCACCTATTGAAATGGTTAGAAATGATTTTTTCTTATGTATATACAAAGCACTAAGTATCATTGAATTAACAACCAATGCAATATTATCAAATTAAACCACAACAATGAGGAAAGAGAAGATAGAGAAAAATTCTTACCCAATGTCTGCTGGTCGAACCTTTTTCGTTGTATATCGCCGTCTAAAAACAAAAACAGCAACATCCACACACACACACACACACACACACACACACACACACACACACACACACACACACACACACACACACACACACACACACACACACACACACAATCTAGATGCCAAGCCCAGCCAGCTGCTGTTATTAAAAGAATTACAACCAAGGCAATTACAGTAAATTTCGCCAAAAATTGTTCTTGAGTGTTTCTTTTCATGACATGTTTATGTTTATGTTTTGTTGTGTCTTGTAAATTTTTTGACAATATAATAGTCTATTCTATTCTGTTCACACACTCGAAACACACCACACAGACACAGACGCACGGACGCACGCACGCACGCACAACAACACCAATAACAACAACAACAAAAACAACGACAAACAACAATAACATAGACAGCAACAACAAACACAACGACAAGAACAACAACAACAACAGCAATAAAGAAAACAAGAACAACAACAAAGACAAGAAGAAGAAGAAGAAGAACAACAACAACAACAACAACATCAAAGACGACGACGACAACAACAAAGACAACAACAACAAAGACAACATAAACAACTGCAACAAATACAACAACAAGAACAACAACAAAGACAAAAGCAACAGCAAAGACAGCAACAACTGTAACAAAGACAACAACAAGAACAAGAACAACAACAACAACACAGACAACAACATCCAAGACAACAACAACTCACGGCTCACAACAATCGCCACACATCTCTTTAGAGCACAGGGACACCGTCCCGCCGGCAGTTCTGACGGGGGAGGAAAACTTCCACACCACCGCTCCCACGGCAGTGAAGAGTACCATGGCCAGCAGAGAAGACATGGCGATCCAGAACCAGTTCTCTTTGGACCCCACCTTAGAGTTGGCCCCCAGCGTCGTTGTCGGCACGGTGGTGGTGGTGGGGGTTGTGGGCGGACAGTCCTTGTTCGTTCAAACGTTCAACAGAAAGACAGAGAGAGAGAGAGGGGTGGGAGGGGTCGTGGGGGGGTGGGGGGGGAGTAGGGTGAAGGTTGGGTTGTGGCGTAAGGGGGTGGTGGAGTGGGGGAGGGAGGGAGGTTTAGCGGGGAGCGGATGGATGATGAGGGTGAAAGGAGGGGAAATACGCATGTATGTATGTATGTATGTATGTATGTATGTATGTATATATGAACTCAGAACTCAGAACTCATTTAACTTGTCGTAAAACCATCATAGGAATTATGGACACTATAAACTAAACACAATTATAACAAGCAAACAAAAAGTAAAAGCAATAAGTTGTGAACACATGCAGGATATTCCATAAGACATAGTTATGTATGTATGTATGTCTGCATGTACATGTGGAGTGATGGCCTAAAGGTTACGCGTCCGCCAAGGAAGCGAGAGAACCTGAGCGCACTGGTTCGAATCACACCGGCAATTGCCAGTATTTTCTCCCCCTCCACTAGATCTTGAGTGGTGGTCTGGACGCTAGTCATTCAGATGAGACGATAAACCGAAGTCCCGTGTTCGGCATGCATTTAGCGCACGTAAAGGTACCCACGGCAACAAAAGGGTTGTCCCTGGCAAAATTATGTAGAAACATCCACTTCGGTGGGAAAACAAAAATAAAATCACTGGCAGAAACAAAAAAAAAAAAAAAGGTGGCGCTGTCAGTGTAGCGACGCGCTCTCTGTGTGGAGAGAAGACCAAATTTCACACAGACAAATCCATTGTGACAAAAAGAGCAAGAGTAATGCAAATACCACACACACACACACACACACACACACACACACACACACACACACACACACACACACACATTTATCAGTGTCACAATCACCTCCACCATCACAACCACAACCACCACCACCACCCTCCCCTGTTATATCAAACTGAATTAAAGCATGCGTATCTGTCTCTCTCGCGAACTGTACATAACTGTATTCAAAACTGATTAAGGGAAGGAAGAAAACAACAAATGAATAAATGCATGAAATAATGAAGGAAGGACGGAAGGAAGGAAAGACGGGTAGGAGTGACGAAAGAATAAAGACATGAAGGAAGGAAGGAAGGAAGGAAGGGTGGAGGAAGGGAGGAAGGGATGGAGGGAGGAAGGTAGGAGGGGAAGGAAGGAAGGAAGGAAGGAGAGCAGGGAGGAAGGAAGGGAGGAAGGGAGGGAGGAAGCAAGGCATGATGGAACAAACGAAAGAATAAAGACACGAAGGAAGGAAGGAAGGAAGGGAGGAAGGCAGGGAGGGAGGGAGAAAGAAAGGAAGGAAGGAGTGGAGAAAGCAAGTAGGAAGGAAGGCAAGAAGGAAGGAAGGAAGGAAGAGAGGAAGGAAGAGGAAGGAAAGGAAAAAGGGAGGAAATATGGTAGGAAGGAAGGAAGGAAGGGAGGGAGGAAGCAAGGCATGATAGAACAAACGAAAGAATAAAGACACGAAGAAAGGAAGGAAAGAAGAGAGGGAGAAAGGGAGGGAGGAAGGAAGGAGAGCAGGGAGGAAGGAAGGGAGGAAGGAATGGAGAAAGGGAGGAAATATGGTAGGAAGGAAGGAAGGAAGGAAGGAAGGAAGGAAGGAAGGAAGGAAGGAAGGAAGGCAGGATGGAACAAACGAAAGAATAAAGACGTACATGAAAGAAGGAGGCAAACAAGGTGGGACAATGAAAGATGAAAGGCATGAAAGAAGAAATGAAGGGAGGAAGGAAGGAAAGATGGAACGGCAAACAAACAAACAAACAAAACGAACGATGGGGTGGGTAACATCCCCCATCCCCACCCCCCACATCAACCTCCCCCCCACACCCCCAAACCCTCTCACCACGACCTCCACGATGACGGTGGCGGGTTTTGCTGACGTCAGAGGTCCTGGCTGTTGGCCCGAGTCAGTGGCCCAGGCCTCCACCACGTGGCTGGCCCCCGCAGTCAGCACGCTGTCCACGTAAATGTTGCCGTCACTGTCCACTGTGATGAAGCCGTCTGTTCCGCTGTACACGATGACGTTGTTGCCTGCACGAATTGGGAGAGGAACATCTTTTTTTTTCTGCCTCATCCTCTGCACCGTTTCAGTGGCATCACTCCATCTCTCACGCCGCTTATTCCGAGTCCCCCATACACAGCCACACCCGGGTTCGTCTGTCGCAACCCCGGTGCTGGCAGTCTGCAGGGAACCATCGATGTTAGCGATGCCAGCAGGCCACACACCAGAGGGGACCCTGCACTGCTGCTGCGTCATTTCAGTTGTGTTCGGTAGTGCCTGTTCTGATTTAACGAACTTGGGACACCACCTAATAAGCCCCCTACAATTCATTTTCAAATTAGTTCAGTGTCAGCTGAAGTCTGTTCAATTCATTTCAAACCCATTTAACCCAGTGCTGTGCTCTGGCAAAGATCTGTACAAAAAAAAAAAAAAACATCCACTCTGATAGGTACATAAATATATATGCATGCACTCGAGACCCAATACGGCCGTTGGGTTATGCTGCTGGTCAGGCATCTGCCTAGCAAATGCAGTGTAGCGTATATGGGTTTGTCGAACACAGCGACGCCTCATTGAGAAAATGGAACGGAAGCCATAGTGCCCAGTTGGTTCCGCAGCAACATCTCATGATGGCTGAAACAGGTTGCGAAACTAACCACAGTACGCATTGAACAATGATATCTAGATCTTTCACAGCTTTGGGGGTATATTGTGCAGTTTAACAGTTCTTACACAGCCACGTCAAACTCCACCAAAATGGGGAAACAGGTGGAAAAGAAAATCGGGTGGTCACATTCACGTGACGACAACCACACCCGATACAATACAACACAATACAATACAATACAATACAATACGATACCATACAATACAGTACAGTACAATACGATACGACACGATACGATACGATACAATATAATACAATACAATACAATACAATACGATACGATACGATACGATACAATACAATACGATACGATACGATACGATACAATACGATACGATACGATACGATACGATACGATACGATACGATACGATACGATACAATACAATACAATACAATACGATAAAATACAATACGATACGATACGATACGATGCGGTACAATACAATACAATACAGTACAGTACAGTACAATACAATACAATACAATACAATACAATACAATACGATACGATACTATACGATACAATGCAATACAATACAATACAATACAGTACAGTACAATACAATACAATACAATACGATACAATACAATACGATACGATACGATACGATACAATGCAATACAATACGATGCAATACGGGGTGGGGGGTGGAATCGGTATCACACGGGTTGGGCAATCACATCGCCTTCTGCCGTTTTAACCTATTCTCCAAACGAAGAAGAAGTCTGGTTTCCTTCTTGTTCTAAACACGACCACCTGCCTCTCCTCACCCCATCCCTTCCGCCGCCCCTCCATCTCCACACTCCGCCCCCCTGGACCCCCCGCCCTCTCTCTCCCCCCCCCCCCATCCCTCAACGCACGCTCCGTTCCCCCACCCACACAGCCCTCACCCTCGTAGCTGGAGTCCATGTCTGTGGCCGTCAGGTTCCCGATGACCGTGCCCACAGTGTAGGTGCAGTTGTCGGCCCTGAGGGTCACGCTGACCTCGCTGAACACTGGGCGGTGGTCGTTCAGGTCAACCACGGTCAAGGTCACCGTGCTCGTGCTGACATGGCCGC
>NC_134891.1:4683904-4688904 GCF_041734735.1 Babylonia areolata | reverse complement strand
GCCAACAGCAAAGTGAGAGCTGTATTATCAATGGTTTCTCCAGTCAATGGGAAACCATTTACAGCTTAGTCTTTTGTGAAGGACTATGACTCTCAAACTAGGAGGCAAAATTGCACTGGCTCTTAGTGCTGCAGCCTTGTGGGCTAGTTGGCCTTTGGGAACCATCCCCAACGCTGACTGTCCTAAAACCCTCTTGGCCGAGAGAGTGGGGATGTAACCTGGGCAAGACACTCTCCACTATAATCACATTCTAGCCCAAATAGTCGGAACAGCAGTTGCCTCCTCTGCTGTTCTGATGGTCATAGTCGGACACGACTGACTATCATATATATATATATATATATATATATATATATATATATATATATATATATATATATATATATATATATATATATATATATATGTATATGTATGTAAGTAAATCAAATCAAATCAAATTATGTTGCTTTTTGCCCAGTTACCATCAAAAGTGCTATATTAGGGCTGATCAGCCGTCAGTTCTGAAAACCTGTCATGGAACACGAAATAATGTCAAAAGGCTGATTCAATTAAAACATCAACTGAACCAGTTCACTCACTTCTCACCCGGTCCAGATAAAAGTGAAAGCACGTTGTTGATGTGAACGTTTTACACACACACACACACACACACACACACACACACACACACACACACACACACACACACACACACACACACACACACACACACACACACATGCACACACACACACAGACATACACACATCAACAACGTATGTCTCATACAACGTAAAATCCGCAGAAACTGGAAAATGGTGTCCGGGAAGACACCCCAGTGGTCGTTGCAGTAGTTGCAGCAGCAATTAAAAAAAAAAAGAAATCACTGCTTAGATTATTATTCACACACACACACACACACACACACACACACACACACACACACACACACACACACACACACACACGTACATATATTTTTCCCTTCTAATTCTTTAATGATTTCAAGCATCTGATGTACTTTGAAAAAGTTGACTAAAATTTCCATTATTCGGACAGTCTTTGGCTAAAAACAAAAAAAACAAACAAAAAACAACAACAACAACAACAACAACAACAAAAAACCCTGCCATTATCACCCAGCATGTGCTTTTCTACCAAATAATGAAATAAGCGAAATGGTTGGTGCCGTAGACAACGCCGTAGGCAGTTTATTTCATTTTATTATTTTATTTATTTTCTTCTATTTATTTATCTATTTATTTATTCATTTGTTTGGTCGTTTGTTTGTGTATGAATTTATGTATGTATGTATGTATGTATGTATGTATGTATAGTCACAATTCTATATTCAGTTGATTGTTGTTTTGACGGACAGTGGTTTTGCTTGAGGTATACCTATCGCCACACCCACTGGTTCATTCCAATGAAGATAATCAAACACACGGTGTTCACTTCCTCCTCCCTATCTTTCTCCTCCCCCCCCCCCTTGACCCCCCTACCCACATGAAGCCTCCACTACCCTCACAACCACCCCCCTCTCTCTCTCTTTCTTGCCCCCATTTCTAACCCACCCCACCCCCACCCGAAAAATAAAAACAACCTTTGTCTGAATTTAAAAAAAAAAAAAAAAAAAAAAATGGAAAAGAAAAAAAAGGCGGAAAGTCGGAAAGTAGGGTGCATGAGCACCGCAACAAGGAAATGGGTCTCAGTAGGAGGTCTGCCCCCTGGCGGGCAATTAGCTGTGTTGCCGGATGACTCAGAAGGGCTGTGGACAAACTGTTTCGGAAAACGACCACGGAGTCACTTTATAACTTTCGTCCCGAAATTCCGTATTTTGATGGCCGACGGAAAGGGGCACTCCGTGCAGAATTCCCTTTTACACCCCTCCTCTTTTTCGTCTCTACCTTAAAAAAAAAAAAAAACAAAAAAAAAAAACCCTCTGATATTATTAATGTGTTCATTTTTTGCTCACTTCCCCCCCCCCCCTTTTTTTTTGTGGTAGCTCCACGAAGCGCTTTTTTTTCACATTCTCTTCATGCCTTCAATTTCGTGTGTCTGTGTTGTTTCAAGTGCAATGCGCATGTCTTTCTTCGTCGATCTAAAACAGGAGACACAAGTAAAGAAAACAAATACACACAAACCAGAAATGTTCACAATCCTGAATTAATAAATGATATCATTATCATTGATAATTAGTGGTGGTAGAATACTGGCCTGATCGCTTTTTGTCTTCTCGTTTTTTAGTTGTTGTTGTTGTTGTTGTTGTGTGTGTGTGTGTGTGTGTGTGTGTGTGTGTGTGTCTTTCTGTCTCTGTGTCTGTGTGCTATAGAGAGAGTTAAGCGCGCATGTGTCTTAGCTCGCGTGTGTTAATCGCCTGTAAACGGTTCAATCAATCAGTATATTCCCACACTGTCTAGAAAGATGGACAGAAAGAGGTTGTCTTTCCTTCGGTTGAATTGTGCGCTTATATATATATATATATATATATATATATATATATATATATATATATATATATATATATATATATATATATATTCTTCAGAAAACAGTAAGTTGAATTTTATGGAGTTTGGGCGGATTTTATAAGATCTATGTAAACACTTTTTGTCTGACAGTTTCAAAAAGAAAAAGAAAAAAGAAAAAAAAAGACACACAAACAAATAGCGAAACTCATCAGCAATGAGCAATGGAAAATTTATCACAGATACTTTCGTATCTAGGTAAATTGTCGAAGCGCTGACTATTAACTGGTAGTGCATTATTGGTTCTAATTCCAACCAACTGGATTACACAGTTATTTGGTAACACAGTAAAGTAAGCATCTTGACCAAAGTTTGGCTTAGTCATCATGTGATTAATATACATAGTATCATTATCTATATGTCTATACCAATCTTGCAAAAACGGATCTTTTAAACAGCACTTAAGCTTCTCTGTGAACTAAGTAGGATGTAGAAACTAAGTAGGGTGTACTTCCAGACCGTGATGGTTTAACAAGAAACTACTTAATAAATTTTCATTCAAGATATTGTGAGTACATTTAAGGTATTGGTTCTGGTGCATGTTTGTGTTGTATAAATTGAAGGGACATTGTAAACAATCAAGATAGCTTGAAGTACCTAGGTTTGTAGCAAGCTTAAACCAAAAATGCAAGCATTCAGGTTTTTCACAGAGACAGACACAGGGAACATGATATCTTGAATTGAATCTTTTAATGCAACTGCGACTCCAGACATACTCAGTGACTTCCGTTTTTCTTCCAAATAAACTTTTTTGATTAAAAAAAGCAAAAAAGCAAAATGAATTAAAAAAAAAAAAAAAAGATTTCATCTGACTTATGCAATTGTTTCAAACTTGCCAACATCAAATATTTTTTATGGCCTGCCCGTCGATTTTTGATGTCTTCGTCTCGAGAGGAGAAAACTAAATGAAAAGGAATATGAAGGGATAGTTCAGGGATAGGTTTCCACAATGCATTTTCATTGTTTCGTTGATGATACACGTCAGGCACGGCTGTTTCAGATATTTCAAGACGACCTAAGCTCTTGTTTTATATGACAAATACTTATTTCTTACATTTTACCATTGCGCAACAATGAAATATTATTTGTCTTTTTTTTTCTTCTTGATATAAGAGTTGAGCGTTCTTCTGTCTGAACGGATTACGGTACAGAATGGTTATAATCTAAATGTTTGTTCTCATTACGGTACAGAATGGTTATAATCTAAATGTTTGTTCTCATTACGGTACAGAATGGTTATAATCTAAATGTTTGTTCTCATTACGGTACAGAATGGTTATAATCTAAATGTTTGTTCTCATTACGGCACTGAATAGCTATAATCTAAATGTTTGTTCTCATCACGGCACTGAATGGCTATAATCTAAATGTTTGTTCTGACCACGGCACTGAATAGCTATAATCTAAATGTTTGTTCTCATCACGGCACTGAATAGCTATAATCTAAATGTTTGTTCTCATCACGGCACTGAATAGCTATAATCTAAATGTTTGTTCTGACCACGGCACTGAATAGCTATAATCTAAATGTTTGTTCTCATCACGGCACTGAATAGTTATAATCTAAATGTTTGTTCTGACCACGGCACTGAATAGCTATAATCTAAATGTTTGTTCTCATCACGGCACTGAATAGCTATAATCTAAATGTTTGTTCTGACCACGGCACTGAATAGCTATAATCTAAATGTTTGTTCTGACCACGGCACTGAATAGCTATAATCTAAATGTTTGTTCTGACCACGGCACTGAATAGCTATAATCTAAATGTTTGTTCTCATCACGGCACTGAATAGCTATAATCTAAATTTTTGTTCTGATTACGGCACTGAATTTTTTTTTATAGTCTAAACGTTTACTCTTGCGAATGTTTTTAACTTTGAAATCTAGTTTTACAATGAATATCACTTTTTTTAAAATGTGTTCTCAGCTCTGATTATATCAAGGCTGTAATTTCTATAAGTATCATGACGGCTGTCAAATGGGCTGTGCGCAAAAACGAATCGATTTGTGAAGTAGAGACAGAAAGACAGTTTCAGTTTCAGTTTCAGTAGCTCAAGGAGGCATCACTGCGTTCGGAAAAATCCATATACGCTACACCACATCTGCCAAGCAGATGTCTGACCAGCAGCGTAATCCAACGCGCTTAGTCAGGCCTTGAGAAAAAGAAGAAGAAGAAGAAAAAAAAAGATAAATACATAAAAAAGAACTACTACTACTAATAATAATAGTATGTCACGAGTGTTGGATATTCTACATGATTTGGCTGGGGACAACTTTCTCGTTGCCATGGGTTCTTTTCTCTCACTCTTTTTTTTTTTTTTTTTTTTTTTTTAGCACCGGATGCTTTGTACACGCACAGAGGGAAAAAGATTCGTTCGTTCATTTGTTCGTTCGTTCGAAGTTCGTTCCAGTAAATTAAGTAGATACTTTGCAAAAACTTGATGAAGTCAACTATAGGCGTACAAAAATAAAATAAAATAAAATAAA
>NC_134891.1:4661404-4678904 GCF_041734735.1 Babylonia areolata | reverse complement strand
AACATAGAGTACTGCCGACATTGCTTTCCCATCTGGTTCTTTTGTGACCAGAATAAAGTCCAGGTATAAACTGTCCATTACACTCTTTCTGGAAGGTTTGTATGGCGGCAAGTTTTACAATCTGAACATGGCATTGTGTATGGAACAGGCGTGGTCTTTGCAGAAGCAGGAAGAGGCTGTGTCGGCAGTACCGTGACGCAACTGGCGGCACGTTTGTTCAGGTTATTGCTGCAGGATTGACTGCCACACACACACACACACACACACACACACACACACACACATATATATATATATATATATCTGTGGACCACACATGCTCGTCAGGAGAAAAGGCTCAATATCTTCCACCTGAGAAGCCTACGGCGCATACTCGGCATCTCCTGGCAAGACAAAGTGACAAACACCGAAGTCCTGACTCGCGCTGGCCTCCCGACCATGTATACCATGCTGAGACAGCGTCGGCTGCGCTGGCTGGGCCACGTTCGCCGCATGGAAGATGGTCGCATCCCAAAAGACATCCTTTATGGAGAGCTCGCCACGGGGCAGAGAAGCATCGGCCGCCCACAGTTGAGATACAAAGACGTTTGCAAAAGTGACATGAGGCACTTGAGATCAACACTGAGTCCTGGGAGGACCTTGCAGATGACCGCAACAGCTGGAGAAGCACTCTCAAGAATCAGCTACGGATTGGTGAGGACAAACTGTCAGCTGCTGCAGCAGAAAAGGGACGGCAGCCAGCAGACCAGCATCAGTTTACACATGTGACCGCTGCAACAGAGACTCTCTCTCTCTCGCATCGGTCTCTACAGTCACAGGCGACGCTGCTTGGTCCAAGCAGACAGCCCAGTTAGACATTAGGTCGGATGTACTCTATCCATGGTCAGTCATGACCGAAGGAGGCCTACTAATATATATATATATATATATATATTTTTTTTTTTTTTTTTTTTTTTTTTTAATCGCAATTCTTTCGGCTCTGGCAGTGGTGAATTTGCAACACAGCATCTACATTACAATTGTGTCTACTGATCGGGGGGAAAATTGTATATATTGTTAATGTACATTTGAGTGATTGAATAAATGGGCCTATTCCAAGTTGGTTTGTGTGTGTGTGTGTGTGTGTGTGTGTGTGTGTGTGTGTGTGTGTGTTTCATCATTCTGTTTGTCTGTATGGTGTATGTCAAAGATGAATGTATGTACTGTTTCAATGTCCCTAGGGGGCACACGAAATATACTTCTTGCCTTGCCTTGGTTTTGTACATCTCGAACACAGCAGAACTGTTTGGGAATGTGTTGTGATAATTTCCAGTTGTTCTTTGTAACTTGAGAAAAGAAAGAGAAAAAAAAAAGAACTAGTACTAACTGATTTTCTTAGACTGATATGCGGCCATCAAATCAGCAGCTACTTGAGAGTGAGAGACTGCGAGAGAGCGAGACAGACAGACAGACAAACAGACAGACAGACGGACAGACACATAGAGAGTGACATTGACACTGCTACTTTTATTGCATATCACTTTGAAACGATCATTGCAGACAAGAAGTTTTAATATTTTGTAATACCACAAAAGCACACAATGCTTTGAACAATGCAACAACATTGTAACTATGTTTTCCCCCACTGTAACGTAAACTGTTGCATTTGAGTTGTTTGAAGTTAGAATTTTTGACGATGTAAGGCATGTCATATCTTTGCACAGTAATTACCCTACAGATGAATATACAGTTGAACCAACAGCAAAGTGAGAGCTGTATTGTCAATGGTTTCTCCAATGCAATGGGAAACCAGTTACAGTTTAGTCTTTTGTGAAGGACTATGACTCTTAAACTAGGAGGCAAGATTGCACTGGCTTTTAGTGCCGAAGCCTTGTGGGCTACTTGGTCTTTTGGAACCATCCCAACGCCGACTGTCCTAAAACTTTATTGGACTAGAGAGTGGGGATGTAACTTGGGCCAGACACTCTCCACTATAATCAAATTCTAGCCCAGATAGTCGGGAGAGCAGTAACCTTCTCTTGCTGTTCTGATGGTCATAGTCCAAAACGACTGACCATCATATATACAACTCACCAAATGTTGTAATGGTCAACTTGTTACTTTCAGTAGTGCCCAACATCAGGTCAAGATCGCTATGCAAGGTCCTCCATGGTGGACACAAGAATCTGTCAAAACCAGCAATTTTAGCTTCTTCCGAAGCATCACACACACTTGGTAATTATTCGTCAGCTTGTAAATAACCCTTGGTAGTGTCAACTCGACAGAACAATCGAAAATTACGTGCACTTACAGTGTATTTATTTCTTCTTTCTGCACAAAAAAGGCAATGTCTAATGGTCTCTTGCTGGGTGTGACGATGCCTTTGGGAATTCTGTGGAACCACACCCATTCTGAACCTAGCTAATACTGTTTTGAAATGGCAAGTCGATTAATATCGAAGCATATTCATTAACTGAAGTGACTTTTGAAACTGTTCTATATGTCATATAGAGGCTTAATGTAGACGAATAAACCACCGGTTATAAAAAAAAGAAAGAATTACTCTCAGGCGCTCTGTGAATCAACACAATATATTTTGTTTCAAATGGGCACACAAGACCCGAAGCCACATTCACACAACAAAGAGTTAACAAAGATAACCTATTTTTCATTTAGCTCTCTCACATGTATACCCAGCAGTTATGAACACGTCATTTTAGAACAGCGTGGCTCGTCCCGTTTCAACGGTCTGAACAAGTGCTGTACACATCTGACTGCAGAGTGGATACAGAGGGGTTAACGTGCACACTGTACACATCTGACTGCAGAGTGGATACAGAGGGGTTAACATGCACACTGCACACATCTGACTGAAGAGTGGATACAGAGGGGTTAACGTGCACAATGCACACATCTGACTGCAGAGTGGATACAGAGGGGTTAACGTGCACACTGTACACATCTGACTGCAGAGTGGATACAGAGGGGTTAACGTGCACACTGTACACATCTGACTGCAGAGTGGATACAGAGGGGTTAACATGCACACTGCACACATCTCACTGAAGAGTGGATACAGAGGGGTTAACATGCACAATGCACACATCTGACTGCAGAGTGGATACAGAGGGGTTAACGTGCACACTGTACACATCTGACTGCAGAGTGGATACAGAGGGGTTAACGTGCACACTGTACACATCTGACTGCAGAGTGGATACAGAGGGGTTAACGTGCACACTGTACACATCTGACTGCAGAGTGGATACAGAGGGGTTAACGTGCACAATGTACACATCTGACTGCAGAGTGGACACGGAGGGTTTAACGTGCACACTCACCATGCATCTGGTCATTTTGCACGCTGGCTGGCACGTTAACAAAATTCACACACACACACACACACACACACACACACACACACACACACACACACACACACACACACACACACACACACACACACGCGTCTAATATCACTTCTAGTGAATAGACGTTGAACTGAACATCACACACACACACACACACACACACACACACACACACACACACACACCCACACACACACACACACACACACACACACACACACACACACACACACACACACACAGCGTGTTAAAAAAAAACAAAAAAAAAAACAGTACCCGACCCAGCAAACGAAGACAAAGACTTCAGTAAGAGAAGACAATCCACCGACCCCATTTGCTTTTACGACCAACGCAGAAAGCCACCAGGCAGGGAAAAAAAACAAAACAACAACAACACAAAAAAAACACCAGTAGACAAACCTACACACTGACCACCAACCAATAGACTCTCGAACCCTTCATACAATATGCATCAATACGGGGAAGGAACTTACAGAGAACGTTACGAGCACAAAATCATCGACTTTAGGACTTGTTCCACGCGAGTGAATTTGTAAGGGGGGCTCATCCAGAACGTGACAGTGCATGCGATGGGTTCATCAGGAGGAAGAAGGGGAGGTTGAAGGGGAGGTTGATTATATATATATATATATATATATATCATACTCACGTGGACTATAATGTGACTGCAGTCGATATACACTGAAGAATCACACGGAAGTCTTTATATGCTGAAGAGTTTGAAGAATTGATGCCAAGAGGCCATGAATGTTTTATACTTATTGTTATTATCATTATTATTATTATTATTATTATTATTATTATTATTATTATTATTATTATTATTATTGTTGTTGTTGTTGTTGTTACTATCATTATTTCATCCTGAGTGTGTCAGCTCACGAATTATGATGTCCATTGTCCGTTGTATATTCTCTGCCTTATAGCTAATAATGTTGAACGGCAATATAGTTGATGCTACGTAATCTGCGTCCATAACATTATCTGTTCGTTGTCTTTTTCAAGGCTTCAGTCATTCTTTTTCTTCTTCTTCTTCTTCGTAGTCATTCTTCTTCTTCTTCTTCTTCTTCTTCTTCTTCTTCTTCTTCTTCTTCGTAGTCATTCTTCTTCTTCTTCTTCTTCTTCTTCTTCTTCTTCTTCTTCGTAGTCATTCTTCTTCTTCTTCTTCTTCTTCTTCTTCTTCTTCTTCTTCTTCTTCTTCTTCTTCTTCTTCGTAGTCATTCTTCTTCTTCTTCTTCTTCGTCATTCTTTTTCTTCTTCTTCTTCTTCTTCTTCTTCGTAGTCATTCTTCTTCTTCTTCTTTTTCTTCGTAGTCATTCTTCTTCTTCTTCTTCTTATTCTTCTTCTTCTTCTTCTTCTTCTATTTACTTATTTATTTATTGATCAATCTATTTTATTCATATATCTATTTATGTATTTATTTGTTTGTTTATTCCTGGACAATGTAAGTTCATAGTGTGGCCAGCTGAGTGGTTCGTTTGTCTTGTAAATAAATTGTTCCCATTTAAATGACTGTCCAGTTGGCGTACAACCCCGACTTTACAGCAAACATTGTGCCATTCAATGTGCCAGAGAAACAGTCTGGAGGAAAGTGGTCTTCACACGTAAATCACTCCATTTGTAGCTAGTACATTTTCTTGGCAGAGTCATTCTTCAAATGTACCGGTGCAGCAGACTGTTGGTATCACCGCTTGTTTTTTTTTACCCCGGGGATAAATCTGCCAAGCCGCCAGGGTCAGTACGTGTAGAAAAGTCTGGTGAACTTCAACTGGTTGGAATTGCCCCCCCACCCCACCGAGTCTCATTTATCCCCCACCCTCACACACCCACTCGTGAGAGATATGGGGGGGGGGGGGGGGGGGGTCATTTTTGGCTTGCTCGAAATGAACCCAGGGGGTAAATATTTGGTCCGGTTAGAATCAGTGCAGACTATGGAAATAGAACCCCCCCCCCGCCCCCCTCCCTCCCCCCCCCTCCACCACCCTCCCATGCCCCTCCTCCTTTTTTTTTCTTCCTTTTTTTTTGGTTTCCGTAAAGTTATGACGGAGATGAGAGGCGGTGGTATTTCTTGATTAATAATATATTAATCATAAATATATTATTAATCATAATTATACACAAATGCTTAAGTTAATAGTTATGCTAGCCACATACTGTTACAAAAAAGAAAAAAGGGAAAGACACTGAATGAAATGAAATCCTCTAGTTAACAGTCTAACTGATCGATATATCGTGAGGAGGTTTTTTAGAAACTAGTTTTTGTGTTAGAATAAACTGCTGACCAGAATGTGCAATAAAAAAGAAAGAAAGAAAAAAAAAAGAAGAAGAAGAGAAACAATGAAAGAGGACAGAAAGGAAAGAAATGAAGATTTTTTTTTTTTTTTTCAGTTTCAGTTTCAGTAGCTCAAGGAGGCGTCACTGCGTTCGGACAAATCCATATACGCTACACCACATCTACCAAGCTGATGCCTGACCAGCAGCGTAACCCAACGCGCTTAGTCAGGCCTTGAGAAAAAAAAAAGAAAAAAAAAGTGAATAAATAATAGATAAGTACATAAAAACAAATAATAATAATAATAATAATAATAATAATAATAACTACTACCACTATTAATAATATGTATAAGGCGCAAAAAACTTGATGAAGTCAACTATAAGCGTAAATGAATAAATAAGTAATGATTATAATATAAAAAAAAAATAATAATAATAATAATAAATAAATAAATAAATAAATAAAAAGACAAAAATGATGATAAATAAGCAAATAAATGTAAAACATGGAGACACACATTCACACATACACCCACATATCATATGCATAACAGATATGCACCAAACATGCAAGGGATCTTGAACACAGGCATATTCTCCCATTTATATGACAAAAAGAAAGAAAAAAAGAAAAGAAGAATATTTGATTAAAAAAAAAAAAACAACACACATTTGAGTCAAGCGAATAGTATTTGTTGTGAAACCATTACTGCAAGCAATCATCTTTTCTTATCAATCTGTATCATAAACATTCCAATGATAAAACGCGAGTGTTTGTGAAATCGCACAGTTACATGGACAAACAGACTGACAAAAACACAGACACGCAATGGAGATAGGAAAAGCGTAAAATATGGTGAAATTATCAGGCAGAAACACACACACACACACACACACACACACACACACACACACACACACAGAAAAAAAAAGAACACACACACACACACACACACACACACACACACACACACACACACACACACACACACAAAGTAAGATAAAGGGAAATGATCAACATTCAACACAGTCACTCGACTGGCAAAACTTCCGCAGCTGACAGTCCATTCAAGACAGGTTCGTTCAGTATATGTGCGCCCTCCCAAGCCAAGAAGCGTTCCCAAGTGGCCCATAGTCTTCAACTGGAGCGGGCGACGGCGTTTGATCGCGCATCGGCTGATCTCGGTAATCTTCGTCCGTGAAATCTGTGAAGAACGACAACTGAGTGTATAGTTGGGCCGGCGAATTTCAGTTTCACAGTGAACAGTAAGTTGGTGTTGATTAATCTGTGTCCCTGTTGCACACAATGCGAGAATGCCCAGAAGGAAACAAACAAAATAATAATAATAATAATAATAATAATAATAATAATAATGGATACTTATATAGCACACTATCCAGAAATCTGCTCTAGGTGCTTTACAAAAACGCTTTTGATAACATAAAACATTATATCTATGTTACATACACACACCAAAATGTGACACACACACACACACACACACACACACACGCACGCACGCACGCACGCACACACACACACACACACACACACACACACTGCATACATACATTTTAACATACATGTGTATCTAACAGCTACCCTAACACATACGCACACATAGGCAGGCACAAACTTACATAAACACACGCACACACAATACACATTCATATACATGCATGTAGTTATGTACACATACATATGTATACACACATAGTCAAGCACACCTAACGAAAAGGAAGTGGATCTGCCACAATTGAACTTATCCTCAGCGGGCACTCATACTAAAGCGACTGACTCATTAGGTTAGTATAAAAATGCTGTCACTAGAGCATATACTGGGTTGTACCCATAACAGATTTCGAGCTGTTTTACTTAAACTGGATCTCGTTTCAGGACAAATACGACCCACGTTTCAAACAAATGGATAAATCACAGGATGTACAAAATATACGCATTTGTATTTCTTTTGATCACAACAGATTTCTCTGTGTGAAATTCGGGCTGCTCTCCCCAGGGAGAGCGCGTCGCTATACTACAGCGCCACCCCCCTTTTTTACTTTTCTTTTTTTCCTGCGTGCAGTTTTATTTGTTTTTTTCCTATCGAAGTGGATTTTTCTACAGAATTTTGCCAGGAACAACCATTTTGTTGCCGTGGGTTCTTTTACGTGCGCTAACTGCATGCTGCACACGGGACCTTGGTTTATTCGTCTCATCCGAATGACTAGCGTCCAGACCACCGCTCAAGGTCTATTGGAGGGGGAGAAAATATCGGCGGCTGAGCCGTGATTCGAACCAGCGCGCTCAGATTCTCTTGCTTCCTAGGCGGACGCGTTACCTCTAGGCCATCACTCCACATTAATTAAAACCTGAGTGTTATAACAAAAACAAAAACAAAAAACAAACAAACAAAAAAACAAACAAACAAAAAAAAAATGGCACAACTGTCTAAAAGCTGGGTGTTACAGTCTAAAAAAATGAGAGTTACCGTCCAAAAGCTGGTTATTAAAGTCTGAAATCTGACAGACTGAGAGAGAAATCCATTTGAATGTGTACAAACTTTAACTGCCGCAGAAATTTGAACTGCGGTAGTTTTCTTTCGTTCTTTATTTTTATTTTTTTGCTAAAAAACAACAACAAAAAACGAATCTTTTTGAACAAAAAACACCGAATAAACAGGCAGAAATATGGTTACTGTTTATAAAAAAAACACCCAAAAAACAACAACAAACAAACAAACAAACAAACAAAAAAACACCCAAAACCCGGTCTATATTCAAAACTTCACGGAACCGAATCCAGAGATCCACGTGTTTCTGTCCATCCGTCTGTCCGTTTGTCTGTCTGCTTGTTGATTTATCGATCTATGGGCTTATCAGAGTTGTACAAACAGGCCAGTAACACTTACGTTCTTGCCAAAACGTGGGGTTTCCATTCTTGGGTGGCTGTCTGGCATGAGACACATTGAAACAAACACGTTAATAATTGTCTACAATACAACATATGGATACTGTACTGTCTACAATGCAACATATGGAAACTGTACTGTCTACAACACATGGATACTGTACTGTCTACAACACATGGATACTGTACTGTCTACAACACAACGTATGGATACTGTACTGTCTACAACACATGGATACTGTACTGTCTACAACACAACACATGGATACTGTACTGTCTACAACACATGGATACTGTACTGTCTTACAACACAACACATGGATACTGCACTGTCTACAACACATGGATACTGTACTGTCTTACAACACAACACATGGATACTGCACTGTCTACAACACATGGATACTGTACTGTCTACAACACATGGATACTGTACTGTCTACAACACAACACATGGATACTGTCTACAACACAACACATGGATACTGTACTGTCTACAACACAACACATGGATACTGTCTACAACACAATACATGGGTACTGTGCTGTCTACAACACAACACATGGATACTGTACTGTCTTACAACACAACACATGGATACTGTACTGTCTACAACACAACACATGGATACTGTACTGTCTTACAACACAACACATGGATACTGTACTTCTTACAACACAACACATGGATACTGTACTGTCTACAACACAATGCATGGATACTGTCTACAATACAACATTTGGAAACTGTACTGTCTACAACACAACACATGGATACTGCACTGTCTTACAACACAACACATGGATACTGTCTACAATACAACATTTGGAAACTGTACTGTCTTACAACACAACACATGGATACTGTACTGTCTTACAACACAACACATGGATACTGTACTGTCTACAACACAACACGTGGATACTGTACTGTCTACAACACATGGATACTGTACTGTCTACAACACAACACATGGATACTGTACTGTCTACAATACAACATATGGATACTGTACTGTCTTACAACACAACACATGGATACTGTACTGTCTACAACACAATGCATGGATACTGCACTGTCTACAACACAACACATGGATACTGTACTGTCTACAACACAACACATGGATACTGTACTGTCTTACAACACAACACATGGATACTGTACTGTCTACAACACAACATATGGATTCTGAACTGTCTACAACACAACACATGGATACTGTCTACAATACAACATATGGAAACTGTACTGTCTTACAACACAACACATGGATACTGTACTGTCTACAACACAACACATGGATACTGTCTACAACACAACACATGGACACTGTCTACAACACAACACATGGATACTGTCTACAACACAACACATGGATACTGTACTGTCTACAACACAACACATGGACACTGTCTACAACACAGCACATG
Source organism: Babylonia areolata (assembly GCF_041734735.1). Taxonomy (NCBI): domain Eukaryota; kingdom Metazoa; phylum Mollusca; class Gastropoda; order Neogastropoda; family Buccinidae; genus Babylonia; species Babylonia areolata. The sequence goes on along the minus strand of NC_134891.1, from coordinate 4,668,917 downwards.
GATACTGTACTGTCTACAACACATGGATACTGTACTGTCTTGCAACACAACACATGGATACTGTACTGTCTACAACACAACACATGGATACTGTACTGTCTACAATGCAACATATGGAAACTGTACTGTCTACAACACAACACATGGATACTGTACTGTCTACAACACATGGATACTGTACTGTCTTGCAACACAACACATGGATACTGTACTGTCTTACAACACAACACATGGATACTGTACTGTCTACAACACATGGATACTGTACTGTCTTACAACACAACACATGGATACTGTACTGTCTTACAACACAACACATGGATACTGTACTGTCTTACAACACAACACATGGATACTGTACTGTCTACAATACAACATTTGGAAACTGTACTGTCTTACAACACAACACGTGGATACTGTACTGTCTACAACACAACACATGGATACTGTACTGTCTACAACACAACACATGGATACTGTGCTGTCTACAACACAACACATGGATATTGTACTGTCTACAATACAACATATGGATACTGTACTGTCTACAACACAACACATGGATACTGTACTGTCTACAACATAACATATGGATACTGTACTGTCTACAACACAACACATGGATACTGTGCTGTCTTACAACACAACACATGGATACTGTACTGTCTACAACACAACACATGGATACTGTACTGTCTACAACACAATGCATGGATACTGCACTGTCTACAACACAACACATGGATACTGCACTGTCTACAACACAACACATGGATACTGTCTACAACACAACACATGGATACTGTGCTGTCTTACAACACACACATGGATACTGTACTGTCTACAACACAACACATGGGTACTGTGCTGTCTACAAAACAACACATGGATACTGTACTGTCTTACAACACAACACATGGATACTGTGCTGTCTACAACACAACACATGGATACTGTCTACAACACAACACATGGATACTGTACTGTCTACAACACAACACACGGATACTGTACTGTCTACAACACAACACATGGATACTGTACTGTCTACAACACAACACATGGATACTGTCTACAACACAACACATGGATACTGTGCTGTCTTACAACACAACACATGGATACTGTACTGTCTACAACACAACACATGGATACTGTGCTGTCTTACAACACAACACATGGATACTGAACTGTCTACAACACAACACATGGATACTGTACTGTCTACAACACAACACATGGATACTGTGCTGTCTTACAACACAACACATGGATACTGTACTGTCTACAACACAACACATGGATACTGTACTGTCTACAACACATGGATACTGTACTGTCTACAACACAACACATGGATACTGTACTGTCTACAACACAACATATGGATACTGTACTGTCTACAACACAACACATGGATACTGTGCTGTCTTACAACACAACACATGGATACTGTACTGTCTACAACACAACACATGGATACTGTACTGTCTACAACACAACACATGGATACTGTACTGTCTGCAACACAACACATGGATACTGTGCTGTCTACAACACAACACATGGACGCTGCCTGGTATGACACACCACGGAAGAAAATGAATTTGTACAGTATATAGAGCTAAACAGATTGGTTTACTGTCAATTGAGCTCTGAGTCACATAAATATGTTAAGTCTATCGGACAAGGACTAAAAGAAAATAATAAAAATTAAAAAAAAGAAAAGAAAAAAAAAAAAAAACACGAAAGAAACAGGTTTACAATCTAACATAAGTTGAACAAATAGCTTTACTGTCTGCAACATTATTATAATTATTATTTATTTATTTATTTATGTACACTTATAGTTGACTTCATCAAGTTTTTGCGCCTTATACATATTATTAGTAGTGGTAGTAGGTTTTTTTTATTTATTTTTATGTATTTATCTATTATTTATTCACCCCTTTTTTGTTTTTTTTCTCCTTTTTTCTCAAGGCCTGACTAAGCGCGTTGGGTTACGCTGCTGGTCAGGCATCTGCTTGGCAGATGTGGTGTAGCGTATATGGATTTATCCGAACGCAGCGACGCCTCCTTGAGCTACTGATACTGATACTGATACTGTGCAGTATAATGATAATATATGGGAATAATTCACAACTTATTATCGCAATCTACATATAACGTTATTTCATCTATTGGGATAACACCCCCCCCCCCTCCACCTCCCTCCCTGTCCTAACCCCCATGAAAAAAATCGGAACAGGACAAATCTAGCAAGTGACATCAGCTAGTTTTATTTTGAACTGAAAATAATAAACCTGATAAAACCTTTTCATTGACTCACTTGTGTAAACAAAGTGAGTCTATGTTTTAACCCGGTGTTCGGTTGTCTGTGTGTGTGTGTGTGTGTGTGTGTGTGTGTGTGTGTGTGTGTGTGTGTGTGTGTGTGTGTGTGTGTGTGTGTCTGTGTGTCCGTGGTAAACTTTAACACTGACATTTTCTCTGCAAATACTTTGTCAGTTGACACCAAATTTGGCATAAAAATAGGAAAAAATCAGTTCTTTCCAGTCATCTTGTTTAAAACAATATTGCACCTCTAGGATGGGCACACAAAAAAATAATAAAAGAAGCCTAATTATATGCAAACTGCATTTACTGTTATATTCATATTTTTTGTATTCTCTAAACTTGGCACTTTGACATCTCATTCTGACACAACAACAAGATGAGTCATTATTATCATTTTTTGTTCAAACAGGAACTTCTTTTGCTAAGCATGGAATTTTTATTTTGCAAACGTTTTAGGTGCAGATAGTAAAAAAAAAGGAAATTACTCTGTAATTAATGCTAGGGGACTTAATTTATCAGAAGTGAGTCTTGAAGGCCTTGCCTCTCTTGTTTTATTCTTGCATTCACATCTTCTTTCGCGGATACAAGAATATAAATGCACTAAAAAAAAAAAAAAAAAAAATTCCACTTCAACTGAGTTAATTCACCTCTTTCTCTGTCTTTACTGTCTCTTTCTGTCTACCTCTCTTTCTCATGTATACACACACGTATATGAAACGCCCGGAACACAATAAAATAAATTAAAAAAACCCAACCCCATGATAATAATCAACTGTATGCAGAATCTAGAGTTCAAATTATTTTATACTTAAAATCCAATATAAAACTAATACTACCGAAGTAATGATGATAATCTATGTCACCAAATACATAAGTGATTTTGTGACAGGGATTTGGCACTAGGAAACAAGATAATGACTGCGCCTTGTATTTGTAAGAACATTTGATATGGATAGGCCTATGCATTTTCATATTAACTCTCACGTGTTAACGTGGAACGACTGCGCTTTATCAGCGCCTTGCGGTTGGAAGTTTTTGTTAGTTTCTTTTTTACTCTCTCCTTTACACATATTTATGTTTAGAAAATTGGGTGTTTTTTGTTGTTGTTGTTCTTGTGGTGGAGAGAATTAAACGCGCTCTCGCGTACACACACACACACACACACGCACACACCCACCCACACCCACCCACACCCACCCACCCACACACACACACACACAAACACGCGCGCGCGCACACACACGCACACGCACGCACACACACACATACACACACACACGCACACACATACACACACTCTCTCTCACACACACACACACAGAAACACACGCACGCACACACACAAACACACACATACACACACGCACGCGCGCACACACACAAACTCTCTCTCTCTCTCTCTCTCTCTCTCTCTCTCTCTCTCTCTCTCTCTCAGACACACACACACACACACACGCGCGCGCGCGCACGCACCGCGAGAGAAACAGAACGTGGGAACAGAGAAAAAACAACAACAACAACAAAAAACAAAAAATGCTTACCCTTTAACGGGTTCAGTGGGAAAGACCTTTGTATTGGCCGGCCGTCTGTAATACAGAGTTGATGTTTAAACAACAACGATGAAATGTAGCCAAGTGTGTGTGTGTGTGTGTGTGTGTGTGTGTGTGTGTGTGTGTGAGTGTGTGTGTGTGTGTGTGTTATAACCTTTGAATTCGTTATTCTTTTAGTCAGATTGTTGTGAAGTTCATGTTGTGAACAGTATTGTTTTTCATCCCTTTCCCTTCCTCTTTTCTTCCCACCTTTTTTTCATATGTCTATATCACTTAATGTGGATAGACATTAAATGAGACTGAACACACACGCTCTCTCTCTCTCTCTCTCTCTCTCTCTCTCTCTCTCTCTCTCTCTCTCTCTGTGTGTCTCTCACACACACACATACCCCCCCCCCACACACACACATATAACACTCCAGCACCCGAACCGCCCCCCTCCCACCCAAATCCCAACTCTCACTCCCCTCCACACACACACACACACACACACACACACACACACACGAACACACACACACACACACACACACACACACACACACACACACACACACACACACACACACACACGAACACAAACACACACACACACACACACACACACACACACACACACACACACACACACACACACATACACACACGAACACAAACACACACACACACACGAACTCACACACACACACACACACACACACACACACACACGAACACAAACACACACACACACACGAACTCACACACACACACACGAACACACACACACACACACACACACGAACACACACACACACACACACACACGAACACACACACACACACACACACACACACACACACACACACACACGAAAAGACTCACGGGCGGCATAACTCTTCACACAGAGGGCGGCAGTAGGCCGGGAGAGTTCTCCCCTCTGTCACGGCAGGCACACAGTGTCGGCAGCCCATCAGGAGGGCGGCACAGAGCAGGACCATCGCCAGGATCCCCGCCACGATGGCCCAGCCCATATTCTCCTGGCTAACAGAGCGGGCGTTGGTCGTGGGGGTGGAGAGGCCGCGATCCGACCTGCTGGGTGTTGACAATGGATCGGCTGTCGTGGTGGTGATCGGGGTGGTCGTCGTCACCGTTGTCGTAGGACACTCCTGTTGTATGATGGTGAGGAAGGGTTTGTTGTGGGGGGGTTGGGGATTGGGGGTTGGGGGGGGGGGGTAGGGGATGGGGGGGTGGGGTGTGGGGGAGTGGGGTGGGGGGTTGGGGGGGGTTGGGAGCGGTGGTGGTGGTGGTGGTGGTGGTAGAGGTGGGGTGGGGTGGGGGGTGGGGGGTTGAAATACGTAACAGCAAGTGTTTTCATGTGGGAATTTGTTATCTGATGGAAGTTTCTCTCTGTATCTCTCTCTCTTTCTCTCTCTGTCTGTCTGTCTGTCTGTCTGTCTCTCTCTTTTGTCTGTCCGTCTCTGTCTCTGTCTCTGTCTGTCTCCTCTCTCTCTCTCTCTCTCTGTCTGTATGTCTCTCTGTCTCTGTCTCTCTCTTCTGTCTGTCCGTCTCTGTCTCTGTCTCTCTCCTCTTTCTCTATCTCTCCCCCCCCACACACACACCCTCCCCTCTCTCTCTTATCCCCCCCTCTCTTTCTTGAAATACATATCAGTAACTGTATTCATGGGGCATTGCTATCTTCTGGAACTCTCTCTCTCTCTGTCTCTCTCTCTCTCTCTCTCTCTATTTCTCCCCATATCTCTCTCTGCTTGTGTTCCCCATTTCAGTCAGAAACCGACTTTATATAATGTTTATTTGAAATAAACTTACTATTGATCCCCCCCGCCCCCACCCACCCACCCTTACCCCCAACCCCCCTTTTTTTTCTCGTCAAGATACATTGCACTCACTGTGACGAAAACATTGATGACAGCAGGCGGGGATGACGTCAGAGGCCCGTTGGGGACCTTTCCTGCGTCAGTGGCCGTCACCCGCACGATATACGTCACTCCAGCAGACAGGGGGCCGCTGACTATGACGTTGCCTGACGCATCCACTGTGAAAGGACCGCCGTTGACACTGTAGGTGATGAAGTTGTTGCCTGTGAGAATAGTTTCAGTTTCAGTTTCTCACGGAGACGTCACTGCGTTCGGACAAATCCATATACGCTACACTATACAACTGCTAGGCAGACTGATGCCTGACAGCAGCATAACCCAACGCGCTTAGTCAGGCCTTGAGTGCATATATATATTTGTGTACCAATCAGAGTGGATTTCGTTTTTTACATACTTTTGCCAGAGGACAACACTCTCGTTGCCATGGGTTCTTTTTCAGTGCGCCAAGTGCGTGCTGCACATGGGACTACGGTTTTGTCGTCTCATCCGAAAGACTAGACGCTCAGTTTGATTTTCCAGTCAACCTTTGGAGAAAGGGCGAGAGCGGGATTCGAACCCATACCCTCTGTATTGGCAGCTGAGCGTCTTAACCATTCTGCCACCTTCCTGTCAGAACAGAACAGAGACATGGCAAATGGGTCAGGGATTGTGTGGTTTTTTGTCTTGTGCTATGCTGTGCTGTACTGTGGTGTGCTGTGCTGTACTGTGGTGTGCTGTGCTGAGCTGTGATGTGCTCTGCTGTGCTGTGCTGTACTGTGGTCTGCTGTGCTGTACTGTGCTGTTCTGTGCTGTGCAGCGCTGTGTTGTGCTGTGCTTTACTGTGGTGTGCTGTGCTGTGCTGTACTGTGCTGTGCTGTGCTGTGCTGTGCTGTGCAGCGCTGTGTTGTGCTGTGCTGCGCTGTTCGTTCTTTAGTTTAACGTTTTTTCACTGTAAGTGATATTAGACGAGGGAAGGAAAAAAATCAAGTGGGAGGAGGGGGAGGGGGGGATTACTGTGTACGCATACGAGTAAATGAAAGTGTGTGTGTGTGTGTGTGTGTGTGTGTGTGTGTGTGTGTATGTGTGTGTGTGTGTGTGTGTGTGTGTGTGTGTGTGTGAAAATTATTGATTTAAGTTTTGTTTAAAAAATAAACAAAAAATCATAACAATATAACATATTTCTAATGAAAAACTAACAGCTATAACAGCGAACCAACTGGACTATTTCACAAGGAGTTGCTGCGCTGTGCTGTGAACATAGAACAAAGAAAAGAAAAACGGATCAGGATTCGTCGATTCGTTTTCTGTAGTGATGTGTTGTGCTTTAATGTGCTTTGTTGTGCTGTGCTTTGTTGTGCTGTGTTGCTAATTGAGAAGAGAGAGGAACAGGGAAAGCAGTGATGATTTAAGGCATGGGTGGGGTGGGGGAGATGACAGACTTTCGTCTAAAATCACAAATGTGGATAGACGTTAAGCAAAAGAACGAACGAACACACCTCTCCCTCTCCCGGCCCCCCCCCCCCCCCCCGCGCGCCACACACACACACACACACACACACACACACACACACACACACACAACACCACCACGACACTATCCCCCCACGTCCCCAACATCACGTCTTATTTATTTATTTTTTTATTATTATTATTATTATTATTATTATTATTATTATTATTATTATTATTATCATTACTACTACCTTTTTTCATATCATAATTATTATTTATTTATTTATTTATTTATTTATTCACCTTTTTTTTTTTCTTTT
>NC_134891.1:4638904-4653904 GCF_041734735.1 Babylonia areolata | reverse complement strand
TATCATTATTATCATCTTATTATTGTCGCTACTATCACTATTATGATAATGATGTCGACGCTGGGTGACCTTGAAGAGGCAGGGTCACATGAGGGGGCCAGGTGACCTTGCAAGGTCAGAGTGAAGGTGAGGGGGACAGGTGACCTTGCAGGGTCAGGGTGAGGGTGACGGTGAGGGGGACATGTGACCTTGCAGGGTCAGAGTGAAGGTGAGGGGGACAGGTGATCTTGCAGGGTGAGGGTCAGGCTCAGGGGGACAGGTAACCTTGCAGGGTCAGGGTGAGGGGGTGAGGGGGTGAGGGGGACAGGTGACCTTGCAGGGTCAGAGTGAGGGTGACAGTGAGGGGGACATGGGACCTTGCAGGGTCAGAGTGAAGGTGAGGGGGACAGGTGACCTTGCAGGGTTAAGGTGACGGTCAAAGGGTCCGAGGCGCGGTGGTTGTAGCGGTCCCTGCAGTCAACCACCAGGGTGATGGGGCTGCGGCACTCCCCGCTCAGCTCCCCCACCCCCATGATCACACCCTCACCTGCACACACAGACACACAGACACAGACACACACACACACACACACACGCCCGCGCGCGCGCGCGTCCCCGACTCAATATATATAAATACAGAGAGAGAGGGAGAGAGAGAGAGAGAGATCTACACACACGCACGAGCATACACTCACACATACATATATACACATACTAATAAACACACGCACGCGAGCATGCACACACACACACACACACACACACACACACACACACACACACACACATACATACATACGCACGCACGCACGCACGTACACTCAAGCACGCACAACTCCCCCAATAACACCACCACCACCACCATCACCCCTCTCCACTCCCCAGAATTACCAGCACACAAATTTACATCGTTCGATTGTTCCCCAAGTAGCTCATCTCTCCTTTGCTATCTTCACCCCCACACACCCAGCTCCCCGCCTATACACTGCAATCCATCTTTCTTTGCACGCGCACTCAACCTCAATTTATTTCGTCCCATGTCACCGCTCCATCCAGCTTCTTGCGTTCACATCTTTGTTCCGGTGGACTTGAGGTGACTGACCGTGTTAATTCACCACACCATTTAGGTCGCTAGATTCCTTTCGGTCTGAGGCTGTGTTGGCTTTGCTTGAAGATCCACTGGTTAAGGTGTGTCAGGAGGACCTAAAATCCTGCGGCATTCACTTGATTGAGGGAAACATAATTTTAAAAAAGAAAGAGAGAGAGAGAGGGACAGACACAGAGAGAGAGAGAGGGAGAGACAGAGACAGAGACAGAGAGGGAGAGAGAAGCCAGAAATGGAAACATAGTCTGAACGTTGATGCCCAGAATCGTCCACATCTCTGGCACGGTACTGTTGGAGCTGGGCCAGCCATCTTTCCCGTGAGGACCAGACTCTTCCGATCAAAGTCATCAAGTCCTCGCTCTTGAAACGAGCATGCAATCCATCTTCCTTTGCACGCGCACTCAACCTCGATTTATTTCGTCCCATGTCACCGCTCCATCCAGCTTCTTGCGTCGTTCACATTGAGGGAAAAATAATTTTAAAAAAAAAGAAAAGAAAGAGCCGCCAACCACGCCAAAACGTGGAAAATGACATATTATATTGTAATGGCCATCAGGTAACGCGTCCGCCTAGGAAGCGAGAGAATCTGAGCGCTCTGGTTCGAATCACGGCTCAGCCGCTGATATTTTCTCCCCCTCCACTAGACCTTGAGAGGTGGTCTGGGCGCTAGTCATTCGGATGAGACGATAAACCGAGGTCCCGTGTGCAACATCCACTAAGCGCATGTAAAAGAACCCACGGCAACAAAAGGGATTGTTCCTGGCAAAATTCTGTAGAAAAATCCACTTCGAAAGGAAAAAGAAATAAAACTGCACGCAGGAAAAAATACAAAAAAAATGGGTGGCTCTGTAGTGTAGTGACGCGCTCTCCCTGGGGAGAGCAGCCCGAATTTCACAAAGAGAAATCTGCTGTAATAAAAAGAAATACAAATACAAATATCAGCAGCACTTGTAATGCGCGGATCCAAGCACCTCGTCTGTCCTGTACATACTTCGAAAAAGATGAATCTGTGAATTCCAAAATCGCCTGTCCATTGAAAACGATTTTTTTTTTTTTTTAAATCACAGAACTTCTAACGTGTGTGTTCTGAAATACCATATTCCTACTCGTCGAGTGTAGGACTAAAACAAACACTGTCGTTTTTCTTTCATAATGTCTCCCCCTACGAAGTGTACTCGCTGGACTAAATTTCAACCGTCTGCGTCTGTGTTCAGTGTGAGACTTGGCTGAAGTCGCCTGTTATGAGTTTCAACTTCTGAAGGACTTTCTCCGACAGGTCCAATCGGGGCGTTTCTGTTGACGCCTTCCCCTGTGAACTAGGACCCCGTTTGTCGCCTGATACACTCTCTCTGAGGTTCGTTTGATTGCCTCGCGTTCTTTAACTCTCTCCATACGAACGGCGAAAGGGACGACGTTAACAGCGTTTCACCCCAATTACCATCATCAAAATATTGCAAGGGGAAGGCTCTTATACTGAAGAGGTGAATGTTGACAAAGAATACCACAATTATGACGACGGAAGCTAAAGGTTGGGTCGTTCAGACACCCACTGGACATCCGAGGGGTCTGTGTAGAGGAGAAGAGAGGACTGGCCGTACTGAGTGAGTTAAAGGGAGAGAGGAGAGAGGACTGGCCGTACTGAGTGAGTTAACCCAGAAGACCTGATTACTTGGGATCAGTTCCGGGCCGTGCAGCTGAGAAAGGTCACGTCCGCCACACCCCAGACTCACGTTGTAGCGCAGCACTCCATCCAGCACAGTCATAGCATTCTGACATCAGACAGACCAGTCCAGAAACTTACCCCATTATGCACGCACACACACACACACACACGCACACAACCACACACACACACCCCACTCACACCCACCCACCCACCCACACACGCACACATATGTGCGCGTACACACACACACACACACACACACACACACACACACACATCGTTTCCATTTTGCCTAACGTTGTCTCTCCCTATTCACCCTCCACACATACACACACTTTTACCCCCCACGCCCCCTCCCACAACACCTACCCCCACGGGTTTTTTGTTGTTGTTGTTGTTTTTGTTTGTTTGTTGTTTTTTCCCTGTCTAATATCACTTCAAGTGGAAAGACGTTAAACTGAAGACGACGACGACCACACACACACACACACACACACATTTCAGCTGTTCAGAAAAAAAGCATTTACATACCCGCCCATCTCACTCTGACTGGAACCAAAGACGGTATGCATAATGAATGAATCAAAATAATGACCCGCAAGTGAAACTATTCAATACACCAACAGAGGGTGAGGAAACGTGCTCCGAATGTACACACACACACACACACACACACACATTTGGTTTGTCGTACAACGTGCCAAGGGCGATAATACGTTCGTTCGTTCGTTCTTTAGTTTAACGTCTTTTCACTGTAAGTGATATTAGACGAGGGATGGAAAAAAATCGAGTGGGAGGAGGGGGAGGGGGGCGGGGGGATTACTGTGTACGCGTGCGAGTAAGTGAAAGTGTGTGTCTGTGTGTGTGTGTTTGTGTGTGTGTGTGTCTGTGTCTGTGTGTGTGTGTGTGTGTGAAAATTATTGATTTCAGTTTTGCGATAATACGTTCGTTCGTTCTTTTGTTTAGCGTCTTTTCACTATCAGTGATATTAGACGTTAAAAAAAAGGGGGGGGGGGGGGGCGGTGGGGGGGCATGGGGTATAACTAACATGCAATTAAATTTAACAGTAACAATTCAATAATAATAATTATAATAATCAGAAACCATTAACACAAATACGTGTCCACCGACAGGCGTCCTGTTTTTCACAGCTTTGAAGGAGACACGCATTCACCGGGATTTCCCCTTCTCACTCAGTACGGCCAGTCCTCTCTTCTCCTCTACACAGACCCCTCGGATGTCCAGTGGGTGTCTGAATGACCCAACCTTTAGCTTCCGTCGTCAGAATTGTGGTATTCTTTGTCAACATTCACCTCTTCAGTATAAGAGCCTTCCGCTTGCAATATTTTGATGATGGTAATTGGGGTGAAACGCTGTTAGCGTCGTCTCTTTCGCCGTTCGTATGGAAAGAGTTAATTCCAAGTGTCATATTGAAATATGCATGTTACGAAGACACGGCGTGTTGGGTTGAGGGTGAAAAAGTCTTTGTTTGATTTTGTGCGAGAACATGTCATTTCACATGTTGTAATTCGTGTTTTTTTTTTTTTTTTTTTTTTTTGTTTTTGGGGGGGGGGGGTATTTTGGCAGTGTTTGCGACCAGTTTCTGATGATTTCTATTTACAAGCTTTTGTTTTTGTTCAAACTGATTAGAATAGAATAGAATATGTCTTTATTACCAAGTGTACCGGGGTCACAAGGAATATTGGGGGGTGGGGGGGGGGGGGGGGGGGAGGTGGATAGTACATAACTAGGTACGAGCATAAATCGAAAATCATCATACACAAACACAGATACAGTAGAAATTGGGATACATACAAGTGCATATCAATATAAAAACTTGTGTATACTCACACACACACACACACACACACACACACACACATGCACGCACGCACGCACACACACACACACACACACAAACTCTCTCACACACACACACACACACACACACACACACACACACACACACACACACGTTTGAACAGAAGCTGCATATTACATGTGGATGGGGCTGATGACTAGATCTTCAGGAAGATGGTTGTTGATTATCACCCCTTCCCAAATATCTGTGCGAAGAAAATGTTTCTGTTACACACACACACACACACACACACACACACACACACACACACTTACTCGTCAGAGTAAAGTAAGACGACCTTGGGATCATTGACCTGAGGGTGAAGGTCAGGATGTCCCCGTTGGCGATGTCGTAGTCCTGGCAGTAACCATGGACACTGAGTCCTGTTCGGGTCATCTGAGACATCAGGCGTGTCTCGTGCACTGCGGGCAGACAGACAAAGAGTGATGACTGAATTAACTCACTCAGTACGGCCAGTCCTCTCTTCTCCTCTACACAGACCCCTCGGATGTCCAGTGGGTGTCTGAATGACCCAAGTTTTAGCTTCCGTCGTCAGAATTGTGGTATCTTTGTCAACATTGACAATATTTTGATGATGGTAATTGGGGTGAAACGCTGTTAACGTCGTCTCTTTCGCCGTTCGTATGGAGAGAGTTAAACCTAAGGAACACACGCTTGGGTGTGTTTTAACCCTTTCACCGCCAAGCTCGCATTTATGCACAGGCGTGGTAGAGGACCCATGTCACTGAAAGGTGACCATTCATTGGTCTGTTATCCAGGAACCTACTGCTCTTAATGTTCTGTGGTAGGATAGGCCATATTTTCTATACATCACAGGGGGAATCCCCACCTATTCTTAGCCACTGTCTTTTCTGTGTTGATACCACAAGGGAATTTTGTACTCTAAATTGACTGGCGGTGAAAGGGTTAACTTTGAAACTAGGGATGATTTTCCTTCAATCTCACGCACTAATGACACCACTATACACAAGCACGCGCGCACACACACACACACACACACACACACATGCACACACACGCGCGCGCGCGCGCACGCACAGCGTGATCGAGAGTGGAATGAAAGAGACACTGCACACACACAGAGAACCAGACACCCTAAAGCCAGAAAACGCAGATCTGGACAGAGAGTCATCAAACATGCAAGTTAAAACAAATATCCATTAAAAAAAAAACCACACAAAACAACAACACCAATAACAAAAACATTAAAAAAACAACAACAACCCATCAACAACAGACACGTTTGTTTACTTTTGTATGCTTGCAGTGTCATCGGTTTACATTGTATTTTTCATTGTTTAATTTTGTATGCTTGGAATGTCATGACATTCTGTTATTTTTTTTTTTTTTTAAAGATATATATATGCACGCACACCGGTAGAAAGAGAGAGTGTGTGAAAGAGAGAGAGAGAGAGAGAGAATTGTTTGAATTGGATTGAATAAATTCTAATTTCTAATGATAGCTGAGTGAGCTAGACAATGCTTTTTTCATCAAGCCCTCGAAAGAGAAAGAATAAAAATAAAATAAAATAAAATAAAATAAAGTGAAAACGAAATGATAACAAAAATAATTCTGTTTGAACAGCATGTATATTATCAATCATGAATTAATAAATAATCATTTTTGACATTTAGGTTACAATACCACGTTCTAAAGATGAACAAGTGCAGTGACAATTAAAGAGAGAGAGGGGTCATGGATATATATATATATATATATATATATATATATGGAGAGAGAGAGAGAGAGAGAGAGCATCACCACAACCACACACACAAACACACGCGCGTGCGCGCGCAATCCTTAAGGCCTCCCTCGCACAACTATTCACTCACATACGCATACTTGTTTTTCTTAATTTTTGTGTCCTCTTCTCATGTGGAGTGATGGCCTAGAGGTAACGCGTCCGCCTTGGAAGCGAGAGAATCTGAGCGCGCTGGTTCGAATCACGGCTCAGCCGCCGATGTTTTCTCCCCATCCACTAGACCTTGAGAGGCGGTCTGTGGACGCTTTTGCCATTCTGATGAGGCGATAAACCGAGGTCCCGTGTGCTAGCATGCACTTAGAGGACGTAAAAGAGCCCACGGCAACAAAAGGGTTGTTCCTGGCAAAAGTTTGTAGAAAAATCAACTTCGATAGGAAAAACAAATAAAACTGCATGCAGGGAAAAAACGATAAAATAAATTTTTAAAAAAGAAAGAAAAAGAAAAGGGTGGCGCTGTAGTGTAGAGACACGCTCTCCCTGGGGAGAGCAGCCCGAATTTCACACAGAAAAAATCTGTTGTGATAAAAAGAAAAAAAAAACGAATACAAATACATATATTATCATTTATAACGGACATGATCGGAATTAATCCGACGAGACTCACGGTAGAGAGTGGTGAAGTATGGAGGGGTGTTGGGTTCGATCCTCAGGTAGAAGAGGATGGTCTTGAGCACGGTGTTGGCGTTGTCTGTGCATTGAATGGTCACCTGGTAACTCTGGTCCTGGTTGTAGTTCAAAGAACCCAGCGGAAGGAATCGCAGCTCGTATGTGTCACCACGACCTGCGCAGGTGTTTCACTGTCTTGTCAATGCATTAGGCATCGAATCAGACGTATAATAATCACAGCTTGTATGTGTCACCACGACCTAGACAGGTGTTTCACTGTCTTGTCAATGCAATAGGCATCGAATCAGACGAATAATAATCACAGCTCGCATGTGTCACCACGACCTGTACAGGTGTTCCACTATCTTGTCAATGCAATAGGCATCGAATCAGACGAATAATAATCACAGCTTGTATGTGTCACCACGACCTACACAGGTGTTTCACTGTCTTGTCAATGCAATAGGCATCGAATCAGACGAATAATAATCGCAGGTGTGTGTGAGAGTGAGAATGAAATTCAATACAAGGCGAGAAAGATGGTAGCCATAAAAACCATATTATGTAACCTGATACGTGTGTACGAAAATACTGTTGAACATATTTTATTTTTCTTTGTACAGTCTAGGAATCTATTTTTATTAATTTCTTTTGTAAACTTCTTAATGAGAAGGGTATATTTCTGGTTGTTGTTGTTAGTGAACGACTTTCTGATGGATCGACCTTTCCCAAAGAGGGTGTGTGTGTGTGTGTGTGTGTGTGTGTGTGTGTGTGTGTGTGTGTGTGTGTGTGTGTGTGTGTGTTAGGCCCAGCACATCACCAGGTGACACACTCACCTGTGTGGAACACCTGGAAACAGATGCTGCATGACGGGGTGCCCACGGCCCTGTTGGTGGCCACAGCGGTCAGCCGGGCGTTGGGGCAGTCCACACGACCCAGATTCCTCACCTGCTGCTCGTGTTCGTACAGCGACACCGTGTAGGACTCCTGTTACAATGACACCGTGTAGGACTCCTGTTACAGTGACACCGTGTAGGACTCCTGTTACAATGACACCGTGTAGGACTCCTGTTACAATGACAACGTACAGTGACACCGTGTAGGACTCCTGTTACAATGACACCGTGTAGGACTCCTGTTACAATGACACCGTGTAGGACTCCTGTTACAATGACACGTACAGTGACACCGTGTAGGACTCCTGTTACAATGACACGTACAGTGACACCGTGTAGGTATCCTGTTACAATGACACCGTGTAGGACTCCTGTTACAATGACACATACAGTGACACCGTGTAGGACTCCTGTTACAATGACACCGTGTAGGACTCCTGTTACAATGACACCGTGTAGGGCTCCTGTTACAATGACACCGTGCAGTGACACCGTGTAGGACTCCTGTTACAATGACACCGTGTAGGACTCCTGTTACAATGACAACGTGTAGGACTCCTGTTACAATGACAACGTGTAGGACTCCTGTTACAATGACACGTACAGTGACACCGTGTAGGACTCCTGTTACAATGACACGTACAGTGACACCGTGTAGGACTCCTGTTACAATGACACATACAGTGACACCGTGTAGGACTCCTGTTACAATGACACGTACAGTGACACCGTGTAGGACTCCTGTTACAAGGACACGTACAGTGACACCGTGTAGGACTCCTGTTACAATGACACGTACAGTGACACCGTGTAGGACTCCTGTTACAAGGACACGTACAGTGACACCGTGTAGGACTCCTGTTACAATGACACCGTGTAGGACTCCTGTTACAAGGACACATACAGTGACACCGTGTAGGACTCCTGTTACAAGGACACGTACAGTGACACCGTGTAGGACTCCTGTTACAATGACACCGTGTAGGACTCCTGTTACAATGACACGTACAATGACACCGTGTAGGACTCCTGTTACAATGACACGTACAGTGACACCGTGTAGGACTCCTGTTACAATGACACCGTGTAGGACTCCTGTTACAATGACACCGTGTAGGACTCCTGTTACAATGACACGTACAGTGACACCGTGTAGGACTCCTGTTACAATGACAACGTACACTGACACCGGGTAGGTTTCCTGTTACCAAGACAATTACACACTGTGTAGGACTCCTGTTTGCGATGACACGTACCTCTCCCAGATATTTGTAACGAAGACTTTCCTCCTGTCACACACACACACACACACACACACACACACACACACACACACACATGTATAAGGAGGAGTATGGACACGCTCCCTTCCCCACCCCCACTCTCATGTATCCACAATACGGTAACTTTAGCGGTGGACGTGGTGTCCAGCCAGCGACAACTAACTGACCCAGCTCTCGACACCCCCCCACCCCCCACCCCTTCCCACGCCTGCCCCCTCCCCTCCCCCCTCCACACCCCCCACCCCCACCCCGCCACCACTCTCCCCATCCCACCCCCACCACCCTTTCCACTTTCTGCGCTTTCCTTTTTTTTCTTTTTTTTTTTTTACAATCATTATTTACTTATTTATTTATTTATTTATTTGTGTAAGCTTATCTATTATTTATTCACCTTTTCTTTTCTTTTCTTTTTTTTTCCCTCAAGGCCTGACTAAGCGCGTTGGGTTACGCTGCTGGTCAGGCATCTGCTTGGCAGATGTGGTGTAGCGTATATAGATTTGTCCGAACGCAGTGACGCCTCCTTGAGCTACTGAAACTGAAACTGAAACTGCGCTTTCCACTTCCGCTCCATCCTAAACCCCAACCTCAACCCCAACCCCCACCAACACCAACACCCCGTCACACACACACACGAACACCTCAATCAACTTATCGCGCGTACACGCAGACAAACTCACCGTCGCTTGGCAATCTGCGTCCCCGAAGAAAGAAATTGCCAGGAACAAAACGTAGACACGAACCCCCATCGTATTGATAAGACCGAAAATACCAAATAGCCACTGGACGTTCACAGTCTAGAAATATAGCTTCAGACGACAGGGTTTATGCCGTTCCAGCGAACAGCAGAACGTTTGAGATGAGATACTGACGACGAGGATGTTTCACTGGAACCTTATCCTGTTTGTACACACAATGTGAATTTCGTGTGTGAATACAGGCACCAGATACACGATCAGCTCGGGATCTCCTTTGTACCTTTCTGTTGGCGTAACTCGATTGTTTGGCAAGCACTTCGGTTTATCCCCCTTGATTCTTGGGAAACGATTCAGATAGACCCGCAAAGTGTGTATGTGTGTGTGTGGTTCGATAGGGGTAAAAGGCTGTGTGTGTGTGTGTGTGTGTGTGTGTGTGTGTGTGTGTGTGTGTGTGTGTGTGTGTGTGTGTGTGTGTGTGTGTGTGTGTGTGTGTGTGTGTGTGTTTGTGTGTGTGGTTTTGTTTTTGTTTTGTTGTTGTTGTTTTTTTTGTTTTGTTTTGTTATTCTGCTATATAATTATGATAATTAATTTTGATTGAGACGCTGCAGTTTTCAAAACATTCTTTTTCAAAGAAAAAAATGCTTGATGATGCTGATAAAAAAGAAAAAGAAAAAAGCAAGCAGCCAATGATGAAAAAAGAAGGTATCATTTATGGGGGGTCAACTAACTAACTAGCTAACTGACTAGCTGACTGACTAACTAACTGATTGACTGACTGACTGACTGACTAACTAACTAAACGAACTGACTGACTGACTAAACTAAACTAAACTAAACTAACTAGCTTGCTCACTACCGAACTTACTAACTAACTGACTAACTAACTAACAAACTGACTGACTGACTAACTAACTAAACTAAACTAAACTAACTAGCTTGCTCACTACCGAACTTACTAACTAACTGACTAACTAACTAACAAACTGACTGACTGACTAACTAAACTAAACTAACTAGCTTGTTCACTAGCTAACCAACTCACCAGCTAACTAACTATAAGCGTTTGATCCCAAAAAAAGGCATAGAAAGGAAACGATCGAAAAAAGGGAAGAAATCAAGAAATAGAGACAGACAGAGAGAGAGAGAGACAGAGAGACGGACGGACGGACGGACGGACAGAAAAAAACAACAGACAAAGATAAAGACACACACAGAGGATGAACGTACGAAATGAAGAATTCAAGAGATAAAAAAAATGAAAGAAATACAGACATGAAGTCTAGATATAAAGCCATGAAAATTGTGATAGATATGAAGGCAAGAAAACGGTGTGATAGGTAATCACAGAGAGAGAAAGAGAGAGAGAGAGAGAGAGAGAGAGAGAGACAGTGACAGAGACAGACAGAGAGAGACAGAGACAGAGATCAACACAGACAGACAGACAGACACACACACACACAGAGAGAACCAAAATAAACAAAGACCAAAAATAGATGAAGATGTGAAATCAGGAAAGAGGAAAAACAACACCTGCTTCACGTGGAATCATGAAACATCTCGACAGAGAAAAGAGCTATGGTTTTCTCCCAACCTGTTTAAATGAATATAGCAGAGGAAAACACCTGGCAGAAATGAAGTAACTTTGTTAGATATGAAGTTAGGAAAATTATCCGGAATACATTATGAAGACAGGAAAACTATTTGGCAGATATAAAATCAGAGAGCAGATGTGTTTAGATATGAAGAAAGGAAAGAGATTTGGTATATAAGACGTCAGGAAAGATATTTGATATGAAACCAGGAAAGAGATCGGGTAGTTATCAAGAAGGGTAAGAGATGTCGTAGTTATCAAGCCAGAGAAGAGATATAAGAGTTATCAAGAAGGAGAAGAGATATGGTAGTTATCAAGTCAGAGAAGGAATTTGGTAGTTATCAATCCAAATAAAAGGTATGGTAGTTATCAAGTCAGGAAAGAAATTTGCAGGTGCAGGTTTTCTCAAGGCCTGACTAAGCGCGTTGGGTTACGCTGCTGGTCAGGCATCTGCTTGGCAGATGTGGTGTAGCGTATATGGATTTGTCCGAACGCAGTGACGCCTCCTTGAGCTACTGAAACTGAAAGAAATTTGGTAGTTATCAAGTCAGGGAAAAGATATGATCGATCTCAAGTCATGGAGGATATTTGGTGGATGTGTAGTCAGAAAAGAAAAGAAAAAAAAAAGTGAAGCCGCTGACTTATACTATAACCATTTTAAGCATTGCTGGAACTGTAAAATGGTTTAAATGTTTTACTGTCAACAAGTGATTCTCCCAAACTGGCTAGAGTCTGTTCTCTTCGTAACATTCAACCTGATGTATGCCTGTTGCTCTCTGTTTACCAGTCACTTAGCAATAGATAATGAACAGAATTCGATAACTAACACACACACACACACACACACAACAAAATTAATTATCCGAAACCGAAGCGCTCCTTCAAACGAAAGAAAGTACATTCACTTGTACAAATGGAAAACAACAACAAAAAAAACCGTTGAAAAGGGAAGTTATGTATGGCAAGTTCAAATAATGGCTAGGTGTTTCACCCACACCACTACCCCCCCACCCCCCTCCCGCTCTCTCGCCTCTCTACCCACTACCCCCTGCCCCCCCCCCCCCCACACACACACACACACCCGTCCTCCCCCCCCCCCCGCCCCCCCCCCCTCCTTCCCACCATCCCTGTCAATAAACCGTTGAGTTCACAGTTGACGAAAAGAGGGTCTTTTTTTTTTCTCTCTCTCTCTCAGAGACTTGATGGAATAAGCAAGTGTGACAAAGAAAGGGAGTTGTGATCTGCACAAAGACTTTCGTCCAGCACCTGAGTCCTTCAGCACAAACCGATCCTTGTGTTCCAAGCAATATTGCTCCTCAGCTTTTTTTGGCAGTGCGGGCAAAAGAACGTGCCCAGACTGGTGGGAAGAGAGAGAGAAGGAGTTTGTTATTGCAGAGGCTTTGAAAGAGAGACGATTATTGTGAGTGTAGGTTGAGAACAAAAGGGAAGGGTGTGTGTGTGTGTGTGTGTGTGTGCGTGCGTGTGTGTGTGTGTGTGTGTGTGTGTGTGTGTGCGTGCGTGCGTGTGTGTGTGAAGAGATGTATTCACCTACCCTGAACAAACTGTTGATGATGATGTTGTTTTCGTACTCTCATGACCGAGGTCTTTAATACTGGTATTTCATACACGTTCATTATCGTGAACAATGTGTCAAACACGTTTGTTGGTGGATTGTCTGGTAGATTCACTGATCACTGATTCACTGAAATGTTGAATAGTTGATCGCTTGATTGGTATAAAACATTCTTCTTCTTCTTCCATTAATGTTCAGCGGTCATAACTTTGACCATTACTAACATTTCGGGGGTGTGCATGCTGGGTATGTTCTTGTTTCCATAGCCCACCGAACGCTGACATGGATTACAGGATCTTTAACGTGCGTATTTGATCCTCTGCTTGCGTATACACACGAGACACAGACAGCGAGAGACAGACAGACAGACAGACAGAGACATACAGAAAAAGACAGACAGGGACAGACATACATACAGACAGACAGAGCAAGAGAGTTCTCTCTTGTCACAAATACCTTTTTTTTTCTTCTTCTTCTTTAGTGGACTGCAACTCGATCCTGCTTTCGTATGTCCACGAATGGGATTTTTACGTGTTTGACCGTTTTTACCCCCTATATAGGCAGCCATACTCGGTTTTCGGGGGTGTGCATGCTGGGCGATTTCTTGTTTCCATAACCCACCGAACGCTGACACGGATTAATTAAAGGATCTTTAACGTGCGCGTTTGATCTTCTGCTAGCGTATACACACGGAGAGGGTTCAGGGACTGGCAGGTCTGCACATAATTATGTTGACCGGGTGGTTATCTTACACAGATATTGGACATGTATCCCACACACACGCTAAAGAAAACTATCCTCTTTTTTTTTTCTTGGTCCATTCTTCTCTGAATCCGGCGCTTTGAAAGGATCTGTGCGGGATTTCTCTGTCATTCTTCGTCTATGAAGGAAATTGTATAGGACTAGACAGGCGCGCAGGCCGGGAGAGAGAGAGGGGGTGGGGGGGGTGGGGGGGAGGGAGACAGACAGACAGACAGACACAGAGACAGAGAGAGGGAGGTGTTTGTGCTGTCATTAAAAAAAGAAAAAAAAAGAAAGCGATTTAATGTCTGCACTCTTTGTCATTGGAATGGAACAGATCATTTTGTCTACTCTTTCAGTCTTCCATTGAAAACCTTCGATTTTGACCTCGTGTGTGTGTGTGTGTGTGTGTGTGTGTGTGTGTGTGTGTGTGTGTGTGTGTGTGTGACGTGAGAGGGAAAGAGAGAGAGAGAGAGAGAGAGAGAGAGAGAGACATACGTACATACGTACATACATTCATACATACATACTCAGAGTGAGCAAATAGGTAAATAATGATTAAATGAATAAAGAAGAAGAAGGAGGAGGAGGAGGAGGAGAAGAAGGAGGAGGAGGACAATTAGACCCAGAATTCGAATTAGAATCAGAATCAGAATGATAAGTTATTGGTACAATTTCGTGTGCTCAGTAATATCAATTCCAAACATTTTGTTTTTCTTTTAGCAACAACCACGGGGAAGAAGAAACAAACAAACAAACAAAACAATGACCAGCTGGACACAGAAGGCAGTGCAGTATCATCATTATTTTATTTTTTTATCTATGCTTGTGATAACTTGGTTGTCCGGAAAGTCCCAATCAACGTCAGAGGCTTCAGAAACTGGGTCACAGGTCGTCTCTGTCATCACTTTGTTCAATCCATCTCTGTCGGAACAGTCGAATAGTGAGGGGCACAGAGAGAGAGAGAGAGAGAGAGAGAGAGAGGAAGGGGGGGAGGAGGGAGGGAGGGGGAGACTGAGACAGAAGCAGAGAGAGAGACAGAGACAGACAGACAGCCAGACAGAGACAAAGAGACAGACAGAAAGAGAGACAGAGAAAGGGAGAGAGACAGAGACAGATAGAGACAGAGAGGCAGACTGAGAGAAAGAGAGAGAGAGAGAGGGAGAGACAGAGACAGACAGACATCAGACAGACAGACCGACAAAAACTGAGACAGA
>NC_134891.1:4621404-4623904 GCF_041734735.1 Babylonia areolata | reverse complement strand
ATAATACACAATCATGAAATAAGAGTGTGTCTCCGCGCAGATAGTTGTAGTTATTCTTTTGTACACACACTAATGACCGTACATGCGTGTATGTGTACGTGCGCGTTGCACATAAGTCTATACGTATGTGCATGCATGCATACATACGTGTGTTCGCGCCTTTGAGAGTGTTTTGCTGTGTACGATAAAGATAATCATCATAACCATTTTTGATCGTCAGCGCTATCGTCTTGACGATAATAGTTACGGATATGTTTGATACTGGATGCGTTGGACAGGACTACACGCTGGCTATACGGCTTGTCGACATCAACGAACCTCCGACGCTACTCCCTGAGAAACAGACCGTCGAGACGTGTGAGGGCCTGGTGAGTGAAGGGGCAGACAGGAAGGGGTTAGGATAAAGGGTGCAGGGTCTCCTGTGGCGTGTGGCCGTAGGGTGAACAAAACATGGACAGCTCCCCATGGACTGTGTCATCTCTTTTCACCTTTGTGTGCGTGACAAGGCTTGAGCGCTGCGCGGAAGAATGGAGAAGCAAAATAAATGTGTTTATTTATCTCTTCTTTATAATGATAGAAAATAGCATGGTAGTAGTAGTAGTAGTAGCAGCAGCAGTAGTATCTATATTGCGCATAAGTCAAACTGCACACTCACGCACACACTCACACACACACACACACACACACACACACACACACACACACACACACACACACACACACACACACACACACACACACACACACACACACACCTCTGTTTACATGCATGTATTGCAAACGAATACGTATCTGTACTTGGGTATGTATACAGAAACGTATGCTATTCGTGAACCCATTCTCCACCCACACATGTCCATATGTCTGTCTGTCTGTCTGTCTGTCTGTCTGTCTGTCTGTCTGTCTGTCTGTCTGTCTGTCTGTCTGTCTGTCTGTCTGTCTGTCTGTCTGTCTGTCTGTCTGTCTGTCTGACTGTCAGGTGGACATAATGCCGGTGTGGAACGCCAGTGACCCTGACGAGGATGACCAGTGGTCATTCACTGATGTCCAGCCAGTGGATGTCCAGCCAAACCAGTATGGACGATTCAAAATCCACGAGAAAACAGGTTCCGAGATTTTCCGGCATTACGTCAGATTGTCTACATTTTCTGTGTTTTTCCTTTGATTAATCAATCAATTCATCTATTCATTCATTTAAAAAAATATGTTCTTTCTTTCTTTCTTACTTAAAAGAATATATTTATTCATCTATCTATCTGTTTATTCATTCATATATTTAATCCTTAGCCAATCAGGACAAGTACGGTGGATGACTTAATAATAAACACAACATATATCATAATTAGTAAATACGAGCTGGATAATAAAATGCACACTGTCCCACCTGGGATATTTGTTGACAGTGTTGCTTGTAGAAACATTCTTCTGTTTGTTGATGTGATGTATGTGTAACATGTCATTGTCGAGCTTATTTATCGGTGCGCACATTCTGACATCATCGCATACCAGTTTCTGTCTTTGAATTTTTATTGATTTCTCTTGATTAGCATTCGCACGCATGGCGTTTTCTTCTCCCTCACTTTGTCTCTCTCTCTCTCTCTCTCTCTCTCTCTCTCTCTCTCTCTCTCTCTCTCTCTCTCTCTCTCTCTCTCTCTCTCTCTGTCTTTCTTCTATCTCCGCACCCCCCCACCTCTCTCTCTCTCTCTCTCTCTCTCTCTCTCTCTCTCTCTCTCTCTCTCTCTCTCTCTCCTTCAGTATGCATATGCACACGCGTGTGTATGTGTCTGCGTGTGTGCATGTGTGTGTGTGCGAGCGCGTGGATGTGTATAAATAATGCGTCAGTGAGTGACGTTTGAACTTGACTCATGCTCGTGCATCTGAACGCGTACCCAATGTGTGGACCCCCTCCCCCCCCCCCCCCCCCCACCTTCCCCAAATCTCTCCCCCCCCCCCCAGTCCCTTCCCTTCCCCTAAAACAAAACAAAATGACTACTACTACTACTTAATAATGATAATAATGCTACTGCCACTACTACTACAACTAATGATAATGACAACGATAATAAGAATGACAAAAATGTTACTACAGGCAAGGTATCCACGCTTATTGACTATGACCTGGACGTGGCCAAACACCCCTCTACGGTGCAGCTGATCGTGACGCTGAGTGACCAACACCACGAGACAGCCACTGCCACACTCACAGTTCTCTTCGTGGACTGCAATGACAACGCCCCGGCCTTCCCAGTCAGTGGCGCACGCACGCACAACACACACACACACACACACACACACACACACACACACACACACACACACACACACACACACAGAGTGATGGCCTAGAGGTAACGCGTCCGCCTAGGAAGCGAGAGAATCTGAGGGCGCTGGTTCGAATCACGGCTCAGCCGCCGATATTTTCTCCCCCTCCATTAGACCTTGAGTGGTGGTCTGGACGCTAGTCATTCGGATGAGACGATAAACCGAGGTCCCGTGTGCA
>NC_134891.1:4608904-4613904 GCF_041734735.1 Babylonia areolata | reverse complement strand
TTAACTCTTTCCATACGAACGGCGAAAGAGACGACGTTAACAGCGTTTCACCCCAATTACCATCATCAAAATATTGCAAGCGGAAGGCTCTTATACTGAAGACGTGAATGTTGACAAAGAATACCACAATTCTTACGACGGAAGCTAAAGGTTGGGTCATTCAGACACCCACTGGACATCCGAGGGGTCTGTGTAGAGGAGAAGAGAGGACTGGCCGTATTGAGTGAGTTAAAAAATCTAATTTGTTCCTACAAGCAGTGATGGTCGTCTTCCCCGTCAGGCAGGCCTAAATGCTGGATGTCCTCCGTCAGTCATATTGTGGTTATGTTCATGTTCTAGTACTACATTGATAATACAGCTATTCAAATCAATAATTCTTACTTGTTGAAGGGGGAAGAGGCCCCTCGATGTATTCCCTGTGATGAGCCTCTCACCGTGAAACAGATGCTCCTTGACTGTTGGGATCTGCGCAGCATGACGTTAGACACAGACATTACACGGCGGTTTCTCTGAAGACTTTGTTTCGTGATGTCCCTCCGTGGGCGCTGATGGACTTCTTGAAAGAAGTGAACATTTTAAAGCAGATTTGAAGGTTTTAAACTATGGAAGGTTTTTTAAACTTTGTGTGGAAAGCTTATAGTGGTGACTCGTTTTTATTGTTTTTTGGGTTTTTTTTTACCCTTGTAGTAGGTATTAACGTGGCGATAGCCTTGAGATGGCCTTAGTGGTCGGCGAGGCTCTAAGCACCATAATTTCATTTCATTTCAAATCAATATTAGTGGCTTTGAGCTATTTGTTGTGACCAGTACGTATGTAGCATGAACCTGTTCGGGGTTGCCTTCAAGTGGCTCACTGTATAGAGACGATATTCACGTGGAGTCCATGGGATAGTAGTTGACAATAAAATGTTTATGAATAGCGTTGATTGGTTTTAACTCTCTCCATACGAACGGCGGAAGAGACGACGTTAACAGCGTTTCACCCCAATCACCATCATCAACATATTGCAAGCGGAAGGCTCTTATACAGAAGAGGTGAATGTTGACAAAGAATACCACAATTCTGACGACGGAAGCTAAAGGTTGGGTCATTCAGACACCCACTGGACATCCGAGGGGTCTGTGTAGAGGAGAAGAGAGGACTGGTCGTACTGAGTGAGTTAAAAAATCTCATTTGTTCCTACAAGCAGTGATGTTCGTCTTCCCCGTCAGGCAGGCCTAAATGCTGGATGTCCTCCGTCAATCATATTGTGGTTATGTTCATGTTCTAGTACTACATTGATAATACAGCTATTCAAATCAATAATTCTTACTTGTTGAAGGGGGAAGAGGCCCCTCAATGTATTCCCTGTGATGAGCCTCTCGCCGTGAAACACGTGCTCCTTGACTGTTGGGATCTGCGCTGCATGACGTTAGACACAGACATTACACGGCGGTTTCTCTGAAGACTTTGTTTCGTGATGTCCCTCCGTGGGCGCTGATGGACTTCTTGAAAGAAGTGAACATTTTAAAGCAGATTTGAAGGTTTTAAACTATGGAAGGTTTTTTAAACTTTGTGTGGAAAGCTTATAGTGGTGACTCGTTTTTATTGTTTTTTTGGGTTTTTTTACCCTTGTAGTAGGTATTAACGTGGCGATAGCCTTGAGATGGCCTTAGTGGTCGGCGAGGCTCTAAGCACCATAATTTCATTTCATTTCAAATCAATATTAGTGACTTTGAGCTATTTGTTGTGACCAGTACGTATGTAGCATGAACCTGTTCGGGGTTGCCTTCAGGTGGCTCACTGTTTTGAGACGATATTCACGTGGAGCCCATGGGATAGTATTTGACAATAAAATGTTTATGAATGACGTTGATTGGTTTTAATACCCTGGACACGGTGATTGATAATACAATGTATGCCCAGTACAGTAATAGCACAGAGCATCAGCTGTATCACTTGATGAGAGGATTGTGACATAAATACAGAAATGAACAGGTTTCACATTGTGTTGGAGTGATTAGTCTGTGTGCATGCGTGTGTGCGTGCGTGTGTGTGTGTGTGTGTGTGTGTGTGTGTGTGTGTGTGTGTGTGTTTGGGCGTGTGTGTGCGTGTATGGGTGTGGGGGGACAGGCAGCAGGGTGATAGGTGTTTATCTGGTAAATGGCACAGCAGTTACCTCACGTCATGACAGGTGTGAAATGACAGACAGGTGTTTATCTGGCAAATGGCACAGCTGTTACCTCACATCATGACAGGTGTGAAATGACAGGTGTTTATCTGGCAAATGGCACAGCTGTTACCTCACATCGTGACAGGTGTGAAATGACAGACAGGTGTTTATCTGGCAAATGGCACAGCTGTTACCTCACATCATGACAGGTGTGAAATGACAGACAGGTGTTTATCTGGCAAATGGCACAGCTGTTACCTCACATCATGACAGGTGTGAAATGACAGACAGGTGTTTATCTGGCAAATGGCACAGCTGTTACCTCACATCATGACAGGTGTGAAATGACAGACAGGTGTTTATCTGGCAAATGGCACAGCTGTTACCTCACATCGTGACAGGTGTGAAATGACAGGTGTTTATCTGGCAAATGGCACAGCTGTTACCTCACATCATGACAGGTGTTTATCTGGCAAATAGCACAGCTGTTACCTCACATCATGACAGGTGTGAAATGACAGGTGTTTATCTGGCAAATGGCACAGCTGTTACCTCACGTCATGACAGGTGTGAAATGACAGACAGGTGTTTATCTGGCAAATGGCACAGCTGTTACCTCACATCATGACAGGTGTGAAATGACAGGTGTTTATCTGGCAAATAGCACAGCTGTTACCTCACATTGTGTGACAGGTGTGAAATGACAGACAGGTGTTTATCTGGCAAATGGCACAGCTGTTACCTCACGTCATGACAGGTGTTTATCTGGCAAATGGCACAGCTGTTACCTCACATCATGACAGGTGTGAAATGACAGGTGTTTATCTGGCAAATGGCACAGCTGTTACCTCACATTGTGACGGGTGTGAAATGACAGGTATTATCTTTTTTTCCCTCTTCTTCTTCATTCGTGGACTGCAACTCCCACGTTCACTCATGTGTACACAAATGGGTTTTTTTTACGTTTATGACCGTTTTTACCCCGCCATGTAGGCAGCCATACTGCGTTTTCTGGGTGTGCATGCTGTATATGTTCTTGTTTCCAAACCCACCGAACGCTGACATGGATTATATGATCTTTAACATGCGTATTTGATCTTCTGCTTGCGTGTACACGTGAAGAGGGTTCAGGCACAAGTAGGTCTGGACATATATTGACCTGGGAAATCGGAAAAAAAAAAAATCTCCACACTGTACTCACTAGGCGCTGTTACCGAGATTCGAACCCGGGACCCTCAGGTTGAAAGTCAAAAACTTTAACCAATTAGCTATCGTACCCGTCCGTCAATTTATTTGACAAGTTATCTGACCAATGACACAGTTTCACGCAGGTGCAAATATGGCAGGAAGACAGGTGTGAAATGACAGGAGACTGTGGTGATCTGACAGGGAGGCAAGTGCAAATTCAAAGGGTACAAAGACGGTGACTTGAGAATGAGACGGGTATTGTTTCAAAGAGACACAGGTGTGATTTGACAAGGAGACAAGTGTGACTTCACAGGGAGTCAGGTGTGACCTCACAGGGAGACAGGTGTGACCTCACAGGGAGACAGGTGTGACTTCACAGGGAGACAAGTGTGACTTCACAGGGAGACAGGTGTGACCTCACAGGGAGACAGGTGTGACCTCACAGGGAGACAGGTGAGACTTCACACGGAGACAAGTGTGACTTCACAGGGAGTCAGGTGTGACCTCACAGGGAGACAGGTGTGACCTCACAGGGAGACAGGTGAGACTTCACACGGAGACAAGTGTGACTTCACAGGGAGTCAGGTGTGACCTCACAGGGAGACAGGTGTGACTTCACAGGGAGACAGGTGTGACTTCACAGGGAGACAAGTGTAACTTCACAGGGAGACAGGTGTGACTTCACAGGGAGACAAGTGTAACTTCACGAGGAGACAGGTATGACTTCACAGGGAGACAAGTGTAACTTCACGAGGAGACAGGTATGACTTCACAGGGAGACAGGTGTGACTTCACAGGGAGACAGGTGTGACTTCATAGAGAGACAAGTGAAACTTCACAGGGATACAGGTGTGACTTCACAGGGAGACAGGTGTGACTTCACAGGGAGACAGGTGTGACTTCACAGGGAGACGGGTGTGACCTCACAGGTATGACTTCACAGGGAGACAGGTGTGACTTCACAGGGAGACAGGTGTGACCTCACAGGTATGACTTCACAGGGAGACAGGTGTGACTTCACAGGGAGACAGGTGTGACCTCGCAGGTATGACCTCACAGGGAGACAGGTGTGACTTCACAGGGAAGCAGGTGTGACATCACAGGTATTCGCAGGGAGACAGGTGTGACCTCACAGGGAGACAGGTGTGACTTCACAGGGAGACAGGTGTGACTTCACAGGGAAGCAGGTGTGACATCACAGGTATTCGCAGGGAGACAGGTGTGACCTCACAGGGAGACAGGTGTGACTTCACAGGGAGACAGGTGTGACTTCACAGGGAGACAGGTGTGGCTTCACACAGAGACAGGTGTGACCTCACAGGAGACAGGTGTGACTTCACACGGAGACAGGTGTTACCTCACAGGGAGACAGGTGTGACTTCACAGGGAGACAGGTGTGACCTCACAGGAGACAGGTGTGACTTCACAGGGAGACAGGTGTGACCTCACAGGGAGACAGGTGTGACTTCACAGGGAGACAGGTGTGACTTCACAGGGAGACAGGTGTGACCTCACAGGGAGACAGGTGTGACTTCACAGGGAGACAGGTGTGACTTCACAGGGAGACAGGTGTGACTTCACAGGGAGACAGGTGTGACCTCACAGGGAGACAGGTGTGACTTCACACGGAGACAGGTGTGACCTCACAGGGAGACAGGTG
>NC_134891.1:4596404-4603904 GCF_041734735.1 Babylonia areolata | reverse complement strand
CATCCTCCACTCAAACACCTGCATGATACCTGCTGAGCATCCTCCACTCAAACACCTGCATGATACCTGCTGAGCATCCTCCACTCAAACACCTGCATGATACCTGCTGAGCATCCTCCACTCAAACACCTGCATGATACCTGCTGAGCATCCTCCACTCAAACACCTGCATGATACCTGCTAAGCATCCTCCACTCAAACACCTGCATGATAACTGCTGAGCATCCTCCACTCAAACACCTGCATGATACCTGCTAAGCATCCTCCACTCAAATACCTGTATGATACCTGCTAAACATCCTCCACTCAAACACCTGTATGATAACTGCTAAGCATCCTCCACTCAAACACCTGCATGATACCTGCTGAGCATCCTCCACTCAAACACCTGTATGATACCTGCTAAGCATCCTCCACTCAAACACCTGTACGATACCTGCTAAGCATCCTCCACTCAAACACCTGCATGATACCTGCTAAGCATCCTCCACTCAAACACCTGCATGATACCTGCTAAGCATCCTCCACTCAAACACCTGCATGATACCTGCTAAGCATCCTCCACTCAAACACCTGCATGATACCTGCTAAGCATCCTCCACTCAAACACCTGTATGACACCTGATAACCTTCCACCTACCCCACAGCCATAGGAGGGCCAGGTTTCAATGAAACGGACAGCTCGACAGCCTGGGAAATTTGGACGGCTTATCAGCCATGAGTGTTTGAGTAAGCAAACACACACTCACAAGAAATATCTTTGCCGACTCTGCTTTTTGGTGATGCCCACGTAAACCCCGCCATCAGCAATACCAGAGCAGCAACGCCCACCTTCATGTTGAGGACAGAAGTTGACGAGGGATAAACTGTTAACAAAGTGCAGCGCAGCTTCCTTCAGCAGACAGACACAGCGAGAGGCTTGGGCAGAGACAGAGAGGTGCAGGCTGGTGACAGAACTTCTCTCCACAGTCAGCAGTGAAGTGAGGACCTGGCGGCACGGGCCCTGTCCTTTAACAGGGTGACACAGCACGGCGGGCTGTCACTGAACCGCTGTGGGTGTGGGCAGAACTGCTGATTGGCTCTCTCTCCTTCTGAGACTGCAATGTCAAACATATTTCAATACCATCATAATGTCCTTTATCCAGTTCCTATGATTTTATTCATCATAGCCTAGTGTTGGATGCCAATCTTAAGGGGGATTTCACATGCTCAGCCTAAGATGTACTGAACTCTGCTATCAAAAGCTGCGGAAGAGGCAGGATTATGGAAAGAGAGGTTGTTCATCATCTGAAGTAATCCTGAATTCATGTCAGACCAAACCAGCGTGAGACCATAATTCCAAATGATTTATTAAACGTCATCTGTTTAAGCTTTTTGTCCAAACCAAATTCACGAAGTCATGAACTGGACAGCTGTTGCTTTGGACATAAAGGACAGAAAGAAAGAAAGAAAGAAAGAAGAAAAGAAAGAAAGAACGAAAGAAGAGTGGAATCACTACGTGTAATTGTCCACATGATTTCTGAAGTCAGTAATACAAAAGGAAGGATCAGCGAACATATTGTTGTAAATACAGCTGTAAATGACAAGGATACCACAGTCGGTTTACTGACTACCCAGACAAAAGACAACTTCCATAGTAAGCTTCAGGTGTTTTATATCCAAAAGATCTCTGCATCAAATATGACAAAGCGACAAAATGAATTCCATTTTCTAAAGATCATGGCTGTCAAATGGTCAAATGTATGGTCTTCCACGTGCTTGACATAGACCTTGTGGCAACGAAAGCACACAATCACGAAATCTGTCGGAAGTCACTACCGAAGTAGACATGAAAGAGACAATTTGATTACAGAAAAAAATGAAGTCTGCAGAGACGCTTTTAACCACGATTCCAGAAGCGACAAAAAATTCTGAAATCCAGGTCGACACACGTGCCCACTGACGCACAACCATCATCGACACACCCACATAGCCGTTATCTTCAGCTTTAGAGCTCTATTCATATTTCACATACGATATGGCAGAACCATATGCCCCCCATTCAAATGACTGCAGATGAGGCTGCTATGTCCAGCTTCATTCAAATTCTGACCAGGTTCACGTTTTCCTCAGAGCAACATATTCCAGGGTGGACTGGTCTGGGTATTACTGGAACGAATCTGCCCAATGTTCGTGGGCAGACAACTGCTGATTCCAGTCACGGTGCTTCTTCCTGTCACAGACAGTGGGACCATGAAACACGTTCTGCAGATGTCATAGGACACAACCAGACAACTGGTTCACGAGTATGTCTTTGTCATGTTCGGTCTTGAAGTTGCCAAGACAGGGCTTTTGTTTCAAAGGAAGCGATATTTATTTCACACGAATGGTGAAGTAAGCACAACTGCGTTTTTACATCCATGACAAAGAGAAACAAACATGCATAAATGACAGCATGCACAAAACATATTTTGTACAAAAGACATACTTCACGTTGGACAACGTCACATGAGAAAGAGGAAACACCACAGCAAAGAGGGAGAAGGAGAAGAAGAAGAAGAGAGAGAGACAGAGAGAGAGGCGGAGGAGAGAAGAAGAAGAAGAAGAAGAAGAAGAAGAAGAGAGAGAGAGAGAGAGAGAGAGAGAGAGAGAGAGAGAGAGAGAGAGAGAGAATAAAAGAAGAGAGAGGGGAGAGAGAGAAGAAGAAGAAGAAGAAGAAGAAGAAGAAGAGAGAGAGAGAGAGAGAGAGAGAGAGAGAGAAGATGAAGAAGAAGGAGAAGAAGAACAAGAAGAGAGACATAGAGAGATGGAAAATGGAGCAAGGGAGAGGCGATCTAAAGAGGCAATATCAAATCAAATCATATTCGTCATTGCCTGGCTGACCACTGAAAACTCCACATCATGTTAAACGTTCAGTTAAGATAGCATCGAAAAGCTCAAAGCAAAGCCCATCAGAGTCAGCGAAATGATATATGTCATTTACAGCTGTTCATGTATTCGCTGATCCTACCTTTGTATGGCTGGCTTCAGAAATCATGTGGGTACTACACTATAGGATTCCGCATTTATTTATTTCTTCTTTTTGTTTAAAGCATGCTTTCATGAATGTGGTCGGATCATACGGATTTAGGCAAAAGACTTAGCCAGATGACGTTTGATATATCACTTGGGAATATGCTCACATCCACTTGTTTGGTCTGAAACGAAAAAAAAGATTAATTCAGATGATAAATATCTTTTTTTTTTCCATAGCGCTGCATCTTCCATTGCTTTTGATGGCAGCGTTCATGGCATCTCTGGCTGAAAATAAAGAACATGTGTTGCTATCGAACCAGGTTTGATCTTGCCGGTACAAAGAAAGAACCGATCAACAGCCCCCGTGGCGAAGTTGTTAGCATCAGAGACTGATGACTGGGAGGACGCGGGTTCGAATCCAAGTGGATCGAGGAGGGTTTCATCAGCACGCGGCTGACTCCTACCCAGAGGTGAGTGTGCTGTGGGTTCAGATGGAAAGTCTGAGACCACACAGTCAAAGCTTCATCCATTTCATGGATGTGTCTCTTAGTGTGCTGCTCAGATTTCCCTACCAACACTGCAAGTGTCTGCATCCCCCAGACCTGGTTAACACTGGATTGGAAGCGTAGAGAACAGCCTTGTCAAGTGGTCCAAAAATCTATAAAGGACCTTCATTACAGCATCATTATCCTCCTTCAACAACCTATAAAAGACATTCATAACAACATCGTTATCCTCCTTCAACAACCTATAAAAGGACTTTCATAACAGCATCTTTATCCTCCTTCAGCAACAAGATCAAAAAGACGTCCCAAATTCTCCAGACTTCATGCCCTGTTCTCATTGCGACCTCAGTTTCGATCATCCCCAACTTCTGTGCTTGGGTGAAACTAAGACTCTCTGACGGGCTCTCCAAGACACTCCTTCATGGAACAGTGCAGGATCAATTATTATAGCATACAAACCACGCGTTACAATAAGTATGGAGAGAGACAGAGGGAGGGAGAGAGAAAGAGACACATAGAGAGACAGAGACAGAGAGAGCGAGAGAGATGACAGAGACAGACACAGAACTAGAGACAGACAGAGACGACAGACACAAACAGAAGTTTGAACACTTTGATAATATATGCTGCTTCAGCCATCTTTGGCAGGGTTTTTTTTTTTTTTTTTTTTTTTTTTTTTTAATGAAACAACACTCACTTTCATTTCATATTCTGTTTCGTTGGCAAATTATGTTATTGTAGCAAAACATTCATGAAGTCTTTTGTTTATTTTTGTTTGTTTTGGTTTTTTGTTGTTTTTTTCGAGGGAACTGCAAGCGCATGAAAATTTATTTTCGCATGAGTAACTAGCTATTTATTACTATGATACCATTATCAGAATGACATCTTGACTGAAAGAACATCAGCAGGACTGTTTCTGCTGAGGTATTGCTTCTCCTTTCTTGACATTCAACCATCACTGCTCCTACTGCTCCTCCTACAATCTGTTTTAATTATGACAATGGCAGCAGCACCACTACCACCACGAGCATATGTGTATTTGTTAATAGTTGTGGTACCAGCAGTAGCAATTGTAGCAGAATATAGAATCGACATCGTTATAAACATAACAAACAGAGCTTATAATTCACGATCTTTACAGAAACGATAGAAATCACAGGGGAAAAGACGAAAATGACTGCAGGATTCTTCAAAGACAAAAAACTAAAGTTTATAAAAATAAAAAAAACACCTTTTGGGTGATAGTTGAATCCTCTTTGTTTTGACACGACATTTTGGTCCGAAACGCCGTGTCAAAACAAAGAGGATTCAACTACCACCCAAAAGGTTTTTATAAACTTTAGTTTTTTGTCTGTGATAGAAATCACAGTAAACTCCATCAATTCAACCATCCTTGCACACATCCATACACAGGTGTATACACTCCCTCATGATATACACACATAGACATGGTGCAAACAGAAAGATTGCTATACTGAATGATGCAGAAACTTTATTCATGTCCGTTTCCGTAGTTATACATTCATAACATAGATAGGACGAAACACAATTATCAGAGGACTCAAAACAAATAATTTGTGTCAAACAGTTTCAGTTTCAGTTTCAGTAGCTCAAGGAGGCGTCATTGCGCTCGGACAAATCCATATACGCTACACCACATCTGCCAAGCAGATGCCTGACCAGCAGCGTAACCCAACGCGCTTTGTCAGGCCTTGGAAAAAAAGAAAAAAAAGGTGAATAAATAATAGATAAGCGTACATAAATAAGTAAATAAATAAATAATTATAATATAATAAAGGTAGTAATAATAATAAATAAATAAATAAATAAATAAGACAACAATGATGATAAATAAGCAAACTTCAGTTGGTTTTTCTTCATTATCAAATGCATTGATCAATGGAAATGTTTAAAATGATCGTGAATGTTAGGGGAAAGACAGAGAGGGACAGAGAGCGAGAAAAAGAGAGGAGGAAGGAAAGAGAGGGACAGAAAGAGCAAGAAAGAGAGTTTCAGTTTCAGTTTCAGTAGCTCAAGGAGGCGTCACTGCGTTCGGACAAAACCATATACGCTACACCACATCTGCCAAGCAGATGCCTGACCAGCAGCGTAACCCAACGCGCTTAGTCAGGCCTTGGGGAGAAAGAGAGAAAGAGAGAGAGAACGAGGGAGAGAGGGAAAGAGAGAGAGATGGATGGATGGATGGATGGATGGTTTATTCATTAACAGGTCATTACCCCTTCATGAAAGGGTGTCATAAAATGAACACTAAAACAAATCACCATACACAAATATATATGTTTAGAGAGAGAAGCAGACAGACATGCAGAGACAGAGAGACACAGAGACAATCACAGAGACAGACAGACACAGAGACAGAAAAGACACACACACACACACACACACACACACACACACACACACACAGAGAGAGAGAGAGAGAGAGAGAGAGAGAGAGAGAGAGAGAGAGAGAGAGAACAACTATACGACAAATACTCGGAGGTTTTGATGCAGTTTGATTAAAACAAAACAAACAAGCATTCTTGACAAGAATTCGTGAGGCAAACTCATTTCGTTTTCAGAATAAAAGAAAAGCTTCACGCCCATCGCTCGCCTTGTATTGGGCAACACTACTAAACTGATACATAGTTGGACAACACCACTCATTGATAAATAGTAAAGATATAACCAAGAAGGGGCAGGAAAAAAAACAAACAAATAAAATGATGTCAGTGGTTAGAGTAACAGACAGACTGATAGACTGACAGACAGAAGAATACAGGCAGAATAAAAGCAGTGAGACAGAAGAGAGATATAGACAGTGAGAGATCAGAGAGCACAGTATAAACGTTAATATCCAAAAATGCATGAAACAAAAAAAAATCGTGTATGAATTGCTAACGCTCACTCGAACACACAAACGCGCGCGCGCGCACAGAGAGATAGATAGAGAGAGAGAGAGAGAGAGAGAGAGAGAGAGAGAGAGAGAGAAACAGTCCAAACCATTATGGACCTGTCACATGGGTGTTTACATTTATTTCTTTGACGAAAATACATAATTATTCATTTTGAATGTGTAATATGATATGATACAATATTATGTATATATGTATGTACAATTTCTTTTTTTTACCATTGCCTGTTGGGTATCCTGTCTGCCAAGAAATGTGTGCTAAACATCCGTATATGTTTTAACTTTCACGTAAAGTCCTCGGCCCTTGTGATTAAATTTGGAAGAACGTATTTTTAGAAATAAAATATTTAAGTGCACTGTGAGCGCTGACTGTAGATGATACTCACAACACACACACACACACACACACACACACACACACACACACACACACACACACACACACACACACACACACGTATCTATATCGAAAGAGAGAGAGAGATGTATACAACAGCCAGTTGGACGGATGAGAAAAAAACATAAAGCCTGCCATTCAGCCCACTTGTTTACTTCTTCCAAATTTTGACATTATCAGACTATATTCGTTTAATTAGTCTATTGGTTGGTTGGTTGGATGGTTGGTTGGTTCAGTTATCTCTCTATTTATTTATTGATTTGTTTGTTTATAAGTGCGAGTGTCACACTTATTCCCCCCCCCTCCCCTCCCGATCCTGTCTCCCCCCCCCTCCCCCCGCCCCCCGGACGGAAATGACACAGACATCAAGACAAAAACAAGCAAACAAAATCCTAATCTTTGGCAATTGTGACAAGTTTACAGTTCTAACAAGCCAGACGTCTACAGAATGGCGCAGAAGGGTTTCTCCCTCTTCCCTTTGAAGCTCTCCTCAAAGGCAGCGCCTCTGGTGTCTGTCACTGGAGTGACGGGCCTTGGGTTAGCCTGGCGGTTGGGTTGCTTCCCGTAGTCATCATCCGGGTACCTCTCCTTCCAAAAGTGGTCGTTCAGGTGAGAAGCTGGTGCCACCATGCTGGTGTACAGATAGATAGATAGATAGATAGATCCATGGATAGATTCATGGAGTCCTA
>NC_134891.1:4576404-4591404 GCF_041734735.1 Babylonia areolata | reverse complement strand
TAAAAGACCACCACCACTACCACCAACAACAACAACAACAAAACAGCGAGCAACAAAATCAGGTCAGTCTTCTGGTTTTCTTTTTGAAGACGAAAACAAGTGCAAATGAAAATAAGAAAAAGGAAAAAAAAAAAAAAAATGACAATCAGTTCAGTTCAGTAACTCAGAACTCAAGAAATGTTTTACTGCAAGGCTACCGGCCTGTTTGCAAAGGAGGTACATTCAATTAAACACACAAAATACTGAAAATAAGGGGGAAGGGACCAATGTCATGGACACAACATTTCATAACTGAAAAGGTAGATAAAGATTTTTGACTCGTGACATTTCCTGAGGTATCTTTAAGGTTTTTGAAAAGTTATATAATCATGTCATTTCTTTTTCTCTTTTTAAGGCGTGATAAATATACATTGCCACAGAGCGAGTCATAAACCTGTTTTCATTTTGTAAAAGTAACGCTAAGTCTGTGTATTCATTTATGTTTCTGAAAATTTTCACTAGGTATTTTTTCCCTGATTAACTGATACATTGGACATACTAACAGAAAATGGCGTTCTTCTTCTTCAGCGTTGCAGAAAGGGCACTGTGTATCTTTTGTGCAAATCTATATCACTTATGCCTAGCCTAAATCTAGCAAAGACATTACGAAATTTAACGATAGTTATGTCTGAAAACAGTTCAGTTACTCAAGGAGGCGTCACTGTGTTTGGAAAAAAAATCTATAATTATCCGCTACACCATATCTGAACGCTAAGCAGATGACTTTGCTTATATATCATTTATTCACCTCCTCTTTTTTTTTTTTTTTTTTTTTTCTCTCAAGGCCTGACTAAGCGCGTTGGGTTACGCTGCTGGTCAGGCATCTGCTTGGCAGATGTGGTGTAGCGTATATGGATTTGTCCGAACGCAGTGACGCCTCCTTGAGCTAATGAAACTGAAACTGAAACTAAGCAGATGACTGACCAGCAACGAAACCCAACATGCTTTGTGAAGTGAAGCCTTGAGACAAACAGACCAGTCTCGTTTATTGCTTTTTGTGTGTGTGTGTCTGGAGCAAAAGACAATTGAAAAGGAAGAAAAACAACAACAGAGAAAGAAATAATAAACTTTTGGACCTTCCAAAATGAAAGGCATAATGTTGCTTTCTTTGCTTTTCTTTGTTCTATTTCTTTGTCCTGAGCGCCAGATAAAAAACAACATGGCATTGCTTATTTATCGTTGTTGCCCTAAAAGTTGAAAGTTTCTATTACACACGAAAATCATGAGAACCAGTTCAAAGAGACTGACGTGAAATAATTATCACTGTTGCCCTGAAAGTCGAAAGTTTCTATTACATACGAAAAACACGAGAACCAGTTCAAAGAGACTGATGTGAAATAATTATCGTTGTTGCCCTGAAAACTGAAAGTTTCAATAACACGAAAAACACGAGAACCAGTTCAAAGAGACTGACGTGAAATAAACATTGTAGTTGCCCTCAAAGCTGAAAGTTGAAAGTTTCTATTACACACGAAAAACACGAGAACCAGTTCAAAGAGACTGACGTGAAATAATTATCGTTGTTGCCCTGAAAGCTGAACGTTTCTATTACATACGAAAAACAAGAGAATCAGTTCAAAGAGACTGACGTGAAATGATTATCGTTGTTGCACTGAAAGTTGAAAGTTTCAATCACATACGAAAAACAAGAGAACCAGTTCAAAGAGACTGATGTGAAATAATTATCGTTGTTGCCCTGAAAGCTGAACGTTTCTATTACAAACGAAAAACACGAGAACCAGTTCAAAGAGACTGACGTGAAATAATTATCGTTGTTGCCCTGAAAGTTTAAAGTTTCAAACACATACGAAACACAAGAGAACCAGTTCAAAGAGACTGACGTGAAATAATTATCGTTGTTGCCCTGAAAGTTGAAAGTTTCAATCACATACGAAACACAAGTGAACCAGTTCAAAGAGACTGATGTGAAATAATTATCGTTGTTGCCCTGAAAGCTGAAAGTTTCAATCACATACGAAACACACGAGAATCAGTTCAAAGAGACTGACGTGAAATAATTATCGTTGTTGCCCTGAAAGTTGAAAGTTTCTATGACACGAAAAACACGAGAACCAGTTCAAAGAGACTGACGTGAAATAATTATCGTTGTTGCCCTGAAAGTTGAAAGTTTCAATCACATACGAAACACAAGAGAACCAGTTCAAAGAGACTGACGTGAAATAGACATCGTTGTTGCCCTGAAAGTTGGAGTCATCGTCAGTGCAGACCAGGGTTTGTAAGGTGGCACCCGGGGTATCCGTGTCACACACGGTGGAGGTTGACACACTGGTTGACACCATCGGCACGTGGTCATTACGGTCCTGGGGAAAAAAAAGTGACAAAAGCAATTTTTGATCATCCTCCTCCTCCTCATCATCCTCATTAACATCGTCGTCGTCGTCATCATCATCGACCTTATCATCATCATCACTACCATCACCATCCTCCTCCTCCTCCTCCTCTTTGTCAACCTCATTGTCATCATCAATATCACCATTGTCCTCCTTGTCATCATCATAACAATAATAATGATTACGACATACGGATGATGATGATGGCGACAACATCAAAAAAGGAGAAGACGAAGAAAATAATAATGGTGATGATGATGACGATAAGGAAGGAAGGAAGGAAGGAAGGAAGGAATCTACAATCATAAGTACCTATTCGCTCTCATGAGAGATTCCGAAATTCGAAAAAAATGAAAGTATTCCTTAAAAAAATTAAAAAGGAAATAAACCTCCCTCTCTCTCTCTTCCTCCACGCCCCCTGTTGTAGGCACGCGAGCGGACACACACACACACACACACACACACACACGTACAGAAGCACAAACACACACACAGGGGAATGGAAAGACAGCGTGTGTGTGGAGGAGGGGTGGGGTAGGGTGTGAGGACTGTGAAAAGAGGAGACAAGACAAGACAAGACAAGACAAGACCATTCCCAACCTGGCGGATACCCAGGTAGCGGTTAGAGGGACGGCCCTCTCGAGAGGTACACTGCGATATTCAGTGTACCCGGACCAACTGGTGATGCTCCCTATAAGGAAAGGGGCAGGGAAGCAGGTGGCACTGTTACATTCACTCAAATACCCCACGTGTGCACTAGAACGGATTCATCATGCCACCTATAGGCGCGCGCTAGAAACTCGACACCCCCTTCCCCCCCCCCCCCCCCTAAACCCCTCCTCCCCTCCCCACCACCACACACACGCACCCCTTGCGCTCACATAGCAGGTCTTGGGGCCATGAGCCAAGGGAGAGGTAACCCCGGATCTGTAACCCACCTGGAAACGTCCCAGGGGGACAATTTGACCGCTGGAAATGAACCCCGGGGACTTTCTCACCGTTCATAATGTCCCCTGCAGACATTAATTTTTTTTTTTTTCAGCAGCTAAAATGTCGCCCTTCTTGTGTTTTAGCTTCGTTCTGAAATGTTCACCCCCCCCCCTCCCGCCCCCCCCCCCCCCCCCCCCCCCCCCGCCCCCGCGCCCTTCGTGCATTCCATAACGTCCCATCCGCCGATGTGCCGATTATTTCAGCTTGTACTGACAAGGCGTTTCTGCTGTTCTTGATGTGATCAGGTATACTTCAGAAACAGAGGACCCCGTTGTAACTGCTGACACAACCTACAACGTAGTTACACACTCATACACATGTGCACACACACACACACACACACACACACACACACACACACACACACACACACACACACACACACACACACACACACACACACACACACACACACACACACACACACACACACACACACACACACACACACACACACACACACACACACACACACACACACGCACATACACACGCGCGCGAGGTGGAGCGGCATTTTCGGTGGAGGGGACATTACGGGATGCAAGGAGGGTGGGGGGTGGGGGGACATTTTCAGGGTAGGGGGACTTTTCAAAACGAGGCTAAAACGCAAGAAGGGGGACATTTTGGCCGCTGAAAATGTCCGCAGGGGACATTATGAACGGTGAGAAAGTCCCCGTGGGACATTTCCAGTGGTCCAAATTGTCCCCCGGGGATGTTTCCAGAGTTTCCAGAGGGGGGGGGACAGTCTGGGATGCTACGCCGGCAGAAACCCTGAGTTCTGTAGAAGGTGGTGTTGGGCTGCAAGACACACTAACAAACCACAAC
This sequence comes from Babylonia areolata, assembly GCF_041734735.1. Taxonomy (NCBI): domain Eukaryota; kingdom Metazoa; phylum Mollusca; class Gastropoda; order Neogastropoda; family Buccinidae; genus Babylonia; species Babylonia areolata. The sequence goes on along the minus strand of NC_134891.1, from coordinate 4,587,199 downwards.
ACCGCGCAGCATCGCCTGTGACAATGGGGTCTTATGCATGAAACCTTACTACCGTAGCTGACAAGTTCGCCATAGTTGGCAACTTTGTAGTTGGTGTTTGAGGGGCGTGGTGGCGGTCTCCACACTGGGAGGGACGCTCACTCAGTCTGGCTCCGCGACTAAGCCATTATTGTCGTTAGTAGGGGGCTTAGTAGGTGGTGTCCTAAGTACGATAAAACAGAACAGGCCCCACTAAACACCACCGAAGTGACTCAGCAGCAGTGCAGGGTCTCCTCTGGTGTGTGGCCTCCTGGCGACCAAACATCGATGGTTCCCTGTGGACTGCCGACGCTGAACCCGGGTGTGGCCGTGTATGGGGGGAATCTAAATGAGCGGCGTGGGAGTAATGCCACTGAAACGGTGCAGATGATGTATTTGTATTTCTTTTTATCACGACAGATTTCTCTGTGTGAAATTCGGGCTGCTCTCCCCAGGGAGAGCACGTCGCTACACTACAGCGCCACCCATTTTTTTTTGTATTTTTTCCTGCGTGCGGTTTCATTTGCTTTTCCTATCGAAGTGGATTTTTCTACAGAATTTTGCCAGGAACAATCCTTTTGTTGCCGTGGGTTCTTTTACGTGCGCTAAGTGCATGCTGCACACGGGACCTCGGTTTATCGTCTCATCCGAATGACTAGCGTCCAGACCACCACTCAAGGTCTAGTGGAGGGAGAGAAAATATCGGCGGCTGAGCCGTGATTCGAACCAGCGCGCTCAGATTCTCTCGTTTCCTATGCGGACGCGTTACCTCTAGGCCATCACTCCACATGGGGCAGCAAATTATAAAAATTTATAATAAAAACTTTAAAAAAAAAATGTAGTTGGTTACTCCCACTGCGGGAGCTACTACTACCTTGAACTGAAGGGCGACTGTGGCGTTGTCGGTCAGTCCACCCTTGTCAGTGACCTGCACTGTCAGGGTCTGTGTGGTGGCCATGTTGCTGTTGTCGATGTCGTAATCTGTGGTCACGCTCAGCTCGCCACTGTTGCTGTCGATGCTGGAAAGGATACCGACACACACACACAACACACCCTTCCAATATTATGGTTTTTTTCTGTCTCCAGTCACTGACACTCACCCTCTCCATTTTAGATTTTGTACTCTATCTTTTCCACATTCTGTTCTCTCTCTGTCTGTCTGTCTGTCTGTCTGCCTGTCTCTCTCTTCCTTTCTTAGTCCCCTCCCCCTTGCCCCCCCCCCCCCCCCCCCCCCCCCCCCCCCCCCCCCACCCCCACCTCAACCGCCCCCTTTTCATTCGAATATACAGAAATGTCGATTTCTAATTAATAATAACGATCATCATTATGATAGAAATGATAATAATCCAAATGATAAAGTAATATCATTTATTTTCAGTCTAATATCATCATCTTGGATGAACAAACTATATATATAAATAAACGAACGATACCGATACATATCAACACGAAACATAAATGAGAGAGAGAGAGGGGGGGGGACGGGAAAACAGACAGACTGAGACGGACAGACAGACATACAGACACAGATTGAGACAAAGAGGGTTACACACACACACACACACACACACACACACACACACACACACACACACACACACAGGCACAGAGAGTGATTCACATGGATACATTTGACACTTTGACACTTTACTTAAAAATCCATGTGACCAGTGCCTTTTTTCCGGTTATTCACCTCCGAAGTTTGGATAATACATAGGAGACAGAGACACAGAGAGGGGGTGAATGAGGAGGGAGACATGGACAGACAATGACATTGTTTTATTGCCATTGACAATACTATCCTTTGGCAAGGGGGACAGTGTATGAACAAGAGAGAGAGAGAGAGAGAGAGAGAGAGAGAGAGAGAGAGAGAGAGAGAGAGAGAGACGAACACGGACATTGTTTTATTGCCATTGACAACACTATCCTTTGGCAAGGGGGACAATGTATGAACAATAGAGAGAGAGAGAGAGAGAGAGAGAGAGAGAGAGAGAGAGAGAGGGACATTGTTTTATTGCTATTGACAATACTACCCTTTGGCAAGGGGGACAATGTATGAACAATAGAGAGAGAGAGAGAGAGGAACACGGACATTGTTTTATTGCCATTGACAATACTATCCTTTGACAAGAGGGACAGTGTATGAACAATAGAGACAGAGAGAGAGAGACAGACAGACAGACAGAGAGGGACGAACACGGACATTGCTTTATTGCCATTGACAATACTATCCTTTGGCAAGGGGGGCAATGTATGAACAAGAGAGAGAGAGAGAGAGAGAGAGAGAGAGAGAGAGAGAGAGAGAGAGAATCATCACAAATGCATACAAATCAACACTAAAGAGCACACCCAGCGATTAAATCACACCAAGTATGGTACAGATGGGAAAGTTTTACTGGAAAAAAATACAGCTTGAAAAGATGTTTTGAATGCATTCTTGAATGTGGGTTTTCGGGGAGTGACGGATGTGTGAGGGCAGTGAGTTCCACTGTTTTGGGTGCAACAAAAGAAAAGGAACGTCCACCATAGCATCTTTGGAATGGACAAGTGAGCGCTTGTCATTTTAAGAACGGAATTGTCTGGATGTAAATAGGCAGAAAGTGAACCCGAAAGATAGGACAAGAATCAGTGAAGAAAGTGTGACAAAGGGCTGAGAGTTTGTATTGTATCCGTCCTTGAATGGGGAGCCAGTTTCAGTTTCAGTTTCAGTAGCTCAAGGAGGCGTCACTGCGTTCGGACAAAACCATATACGCTACACCACATCTGCCAAGCAGATGCCTGACCAGCAGCGTAACCCAACGCGCTCAGTCAGGCCTTGAGAAAAAGAAAAAGGTGAATAAATAATAGATAAGCTTACATAAATAAATAAATAATGATTGTAATATAGAAAAAGGTAGTAGTAGTAGTAGTAATAATAATAATAATAATAATAATAATAATAATAATAATAATAATAAATAAATAAATAAGACAACAATGATGATAAATAAGCAAATAAAGCCAATGAAGGGAACCCAAATTAACTCGCGATAGAGCGACCCAACCAACCAAAAAATGGTTGCACATACCTGAAGAGGTTTGGACTGTTGCCATCAATGATGCTGTAGGTGTGACTCTCGATGTTATCCTCGTCCACCACACTCCATGGGATGGAGAGGGAAGGGGAGGGGCCAAAGTCCTGGGCCATCATACAGTGATTCCAAGTGGGTGTGAGGTGTTGTGCTGTCCTGTACGGTGCTGTTCTGTGCTGTTCTGTGTGTTGTGCTGTGTTGTGCTGTGTTGTGCTGTGCTGTGCTGTTCTATGCTGTGCTGTGCTGTACTGCGCTGTTCTATACTGTACTGTTCTATACTGTTGTGTTGTGCTGTGCTGTGTTGTACTCTGCTGTTCTGTGCTGTGTTGTGCTGTTATATGCTGTGCTGTGCTGTACTGTGCTGTGCTGTGTTGTGTTGTGCTGTGTTGTGCTGTGCTGTACTGCGCTGTTCTATACTGTACTGTTCTATACTGTTGTGTTGTGCTGTGCTGTGTTGTACTCTGCTGTTCTGTGCTGTGTTGTGCTGTACTGTGCTGTGCTGTTCTAGGCTGTGTTGTGCTGTTATATGCTGTGCTGTGTTGTACTGTGCTGTGCTGTGTTGTGTTGTGCTGTGTTGTGTTGTGCTGTGCTGTGCTGTGCTGTGCTGTGCTGTGCTGTGCTGTGCTGTGCTGTACTGTTCTATGCTGTGTTGTGTTGTTGTGTGCTGTGCTGTGTGTTGTGCTGTGCTGTTCTGTGTTGTGCTGTGTTTTGCTGCACTGTAGTGCACTGCACTGTGCTGTTCTATGCTGTGTTGTGCTGTGCTGTACAGTGCTGTTCTGAACTCTGCTGTTCTATGCTGTGCTGTGTTTGTGCTGTGTTGTGCTGTGCTGTTCTAGGCTGTGTTGTGCTGTTATATGCTGTGCTCTGCTGTACTGTGCTGTGCTGTGCTGTGCTGTGCTGTGCTGTTCTATGCTGTACTGTTCTTTGCTGTGTTGTGTTGTTGTGTGCTGTGCTGTGTGTTGTGCTGTGCTGTTCTGTGTTGTGCTGTGTTTTGCTGCACTGTAGTGCACTGCACTGTGCTGTTCTATGCTGTGTTGTGCTGTGCTGTGCTGTACTATGCTGTTCTGTACAGTGCTGTTCTATGCTGTGCTGTGCTGTGCTGTGCAGTATTGTACGGTACCGTATCGTACTGTAGAATAAAATAGAATAGAATATGTCTTTATTACCAAGTGTACCAGGGTCACAAAGAACAATGGGAGGGATAGTACATGGAAAGGCACAAACATAGACCGAAAATCTTGTACAAACACAGACACAGTAGAATTGTGGACACATACATGTGCATGCATATCAACCCTGCTCTCCCTGGGGAGAGCAGCCCGAATTTTAACCAGAGAAATCTGTTGTGATAAAAAGAAATACAAATACAAATAAGAACTTGTGCACACACACACACACACACACACACACACACACACACACACACACACACACACACACACACACACACACACACATGCACACACGCACGTTCACACACGCACCCCCCAACCCCAGCCACACGCACGGATGAGGTAGATGGACACTGGCAGACTTGTCGGGAGCGCAGTGGATGAGTGAGGAAGGACTATAACAAGGTTCCGTGATGGCACAATGATATCGCCTACTGGTGGCAGTGACTGCACTTTACTGTACTGTACTGTACTGTAATGTACTGTAATGTACTGTAATGTACTGTACTGTAATGTACTGTACTGTAATGTACTGTAATGTACTGTACTGCAATGTACTGTAATGTACTGTACTGTACTGTAATGTAATGTAATGTACTGTAATGTACTGTACTGTAATGTACTGTAATGTACTGTACTGTAATGTACTGTACTGTAATGTACTGTACTGTACTGTAATGTACTGTACTGTAATGTACTGTACTGTACTGTAATGTACTGTACTGTACTGTAATGTAATGTACTGTACTGTATTGTACTGTACTGTACTGCACTGTACTGCACTGTACTATAATGTACTGTACTGTAATGTACTGTACTGTACTGTACTGTACTGTAATGTACTGTACTGTACTGTAATGTACTGTAATGTACTGTAATGCACTGTACTGTAATGTACTGTACTGTACTGTAATGTACTGTACTGTAATGTACTGTACTGTACTGCACTGTACTGTACTGTAATGTAATGTACTGTACTGTACTGTACTGTACTGCACTGTACTGTAATGTACTGTACTGTAATGTACTGTACTGTACTGTAATGTACTGTACTGTAGTGTACTGTAATGTACTGTACTGTAATGTACTGTACTGTAATGTACTGCACTGTAATGTACTGTACTGTACTGCACTGTACTGTAATGTACTGTACTGTACTGTACTGTAATGTAATGTACTGTAATGTACTGTAATGTACTGTACTGCACTGTACTGTACTGTACTGTACTGAAAGCTCAAGCCAGATAGGCTGGCCATTTCGTCAGGAAGCCAAAACAGCTGCTGTGTGGAGAGCTGGGCCAAAAGCAAGCGCTCAGGTGGAGGACAGAAGAAACGTTTCAAAGACTGCCTCAGCGTGTCCCTCAAAAGACCTCAACATCAATCCCAGTAGCTGGGAATCGTTTGCTGTGAACCGCTCAACCTGACGAAGCAAGATCACTAAAGGCAAGACTATCAGTATCAGTATCAGTAGCTCAGTGTCAGTGTCAGTGTCAGTAGCTCAAGGAGGCGTCACTGCGTTCGGACAAATCCATGTACGCTACACCACATCTGCCAAGCAGATGCCTGACCAGCGGCGTAGCCCAACGCGCTTAGTCAGCCTTGAGAAAAAAAAAAGGTTGATAAATAATAGATAAGCGTACATAAATAAGTAAATAAATACATAAATAGATAAATAAATAAATAATAATTATAATATAAAAACAAAGGTAGTAGTAGTAGTAGTAGTAGTAATAATAAAAAATAATAATAATAATAATAATAATAAATAAATAAATAAATAAATCAGTAGCTAAAGGAGGAGTTACTGCGTTCGGTCAAATCCATATACGCTACACCACATCTGCCAAGCAGATGCCTGACCAGCAAGAACGCAGCAGAAAACAGACACAGCGTAAAGGCTCAGGGGAAACGCGTCGCGCGCAAGGCACGAGCTGCCTCCACTTCCACTACAGCACTCACCCACACGTGACCCACAAGTGATGCGAGCCTTCCAGGTCTGGGTTGACCTGACCATGGACGGGCGCAATAGCCGAGTGGTTAAAGCGTTGGACTGTCAATCTGAGGGTCCCGGGTTCGAATCACTGTGACGGCGCCTGGTGGGTAAAGGGTGGAGATTTTTACGATCTCCCAGGTCAACATATGTGCAGACCTGCTTAGTGCCTGAACCCCCTTCGTGTGTATATGCAAGCAGAAGATCAAATACGCACGTTAAAGATCCTGTAATCCATGTCAGCGTTCGGTGGGTTATGGAAACAAGAACATACCCAGCATGCACACCCCCGAAAACGGAGTATGGCTGCCTACATGGCGGGGTAAAGAACGGTCATACACGTAAAAGACCACTCGTGTGCATACGAGTGAACGCAGAAGAAGAAGGCCTGACCATGCAGTCACCTCCAGACCCCACAGTCACAGATCCTCCAGCTGATAATGGAGTGGTGGTCATCTTAGAATCCGAAGGACGAGCAATAAAATTGTATTGTATTTGTATTGTCACAACAGATTTATCTGTGTGAAATTCGGGCTGCTCTCCCCAGGGAGAGCACATCGCTACACTACCACACCCATTTTTTAGTATTTTTACCTGCGTGCGGTTTTAATTGTTTTTCCTATCGAAGTTGATTTTTCTACAGAATTTTGCCAGGAACAACCCTTTTGTTGCCGTGGGTTCTGATTCTCTCGCTTCCTAGGTGGACGCGTTACCTCTAGGTCATCACTGTCATACGTTAACTACTCATAGTGGTAAGACGCATGCTTGGAGGCAGGTATTAAGACAGTGTGTGTGTGTCTGTGTGTGTGTGTGTGTGTGTGTGTCTGTGTCTGTGTGTGAGAGAGAGAGAGAGTGTGTGTGCGTGAGTGCGTATGTGGGAGGGGGGGGGGATGCATGTGTGTGCGTGTGCTTGTGTGTGTGTGTGTGCTTATGTGTGCGTGTGTGTGTGTGTGTGCTTGTGTGTATGTGTGTGTGTCTGTCTGTCTGTGTGTATGTCTGTGCGTGTGTGCTTGTGTGTGTGTGTGTGTGTGTGTGGGCTTGTGTGTATGTGTGTGTGTCTGTCTGTCTGTGTGTATGTCTGTGCGTGTGTGCTTGTGTGTGTGTGTGTGTGTGTGTGTGGGCTTGTGTGTGCGTGTGTGTGTGTGGGCTTGTGTGTGCGTGTGTGTGTGTGTGTGTGTGTGTGTGTGTGCTTGCGTGCTTGTGTGTGTGTGTGCTTGTGTGCTTGTGTGTGTGAGTGTGTGTGTGAGCGCGCGCGCGCGTGTGTGTGTGTGTGTGTGTGTGCAGGTGGAGACGAATTCAGAAGAGACAAACAGACGGACAAACCGATGACTACGTCAGCAGACAAAAGCCTCATCCACTTGAAACGAACCAAAGCACCCGAACAAAACAAAACGCACTCACCGGCCCCTCATACACAGAGTACACGGCGTAACCAGGTCGAAGGTCAGGAGGCTCGTTGACGTCAGTGACTGTGACGTAAAGATAGTGGAGCGATGACGTACAGCCTTCAGCGTCAGTAGCTCTGATGGTGAGATTCGTGTTCCGCTGCGTGCTGCTCTCATAGTTCAGAGCGGCCTTCACCTTGATTTCCCTGCTCGTCTCTGTAAAGCAGGTGTCCTGCTTATTTATAATAAAGAAGCGGAGGCTAGTATGTATGAGCTTATATCATAGATTGACGTAAGTTTGTAGTAGGGCCAACAGCGAAGTGAGAGCTGTATTATCAATGGTTTCTCCATTGCAGTGAGAAATCATTTACAGCTTCGTCTTTTGTGAAGGACTATGACTCTCAAACTAGGAGGCAAGATTGCACTGGCTCTTAGTGCTGCAGCCTTGGGGGGCTAGTTGGCCTTTGGGAACCATCCCAACACCGACTCTCCTAAAACCCTCTTAGCCGAGAGAGTGGGGATTAACTTGGGCAAGCCACTCTCCACTAAAATCAAATTCCAGCCCAGATAGTCGGGACAGCAGTTAACTCCACAGCTGTTCTGATGGTCATAGTCGAACACGACTGATTATCGTATAACAGAGAAGCAACAGTAACAAGAACAGGAAAATGGTATCTGTTTTCTTTTAATATGTTTCGTGTGGTTTCCAGTTTCAGTTTCACTTTCAGTAGCTCAAGGAGGCATCACTGCGTTCAGACAAATCCATATACGCTACACTACATCTGCTAAGCAGATGCCTGACCAGCAGCGTAACCCAACGTGCTTAATCAGGCCTTGAGAAAAAGAAAAAAGGGGAAAAAAGGTGAATAAATAATAGATAAATACATAAAAAAAGAACTACTACTACTACTAATAATAATATGTATAAGGCGCAAAAACTTGATGAAGTCAACTATAAGCGTACATATATACTATATATAAATACTTTCAATGCATTGTTTGTGACGCCAATAGATGGTCATAAGCAAAACGATCATATTACGAGATACTTTCAATGCATTGTGTGAGACGCCAAAAGATGGCCATAGGCAAAACGATCATATTACGAGATACTTTCAATGCATTGTGTGTGACGCCAAAAGATGGCCATAGGCAAAACGATCATATCTGAACTGAAAGTGAATTGAAATACCCCACACCCCCACCACCCCTCCCCTCAGCAGCATCCCTTTCCCACCCGTAACGGTTAAGTGGTCGAAAGTCACCACAAGGGCCTCATACTAGCTATTCATAGTGAAGCCGTCAGAAAATGCATGAGAAGGTTACCGTTAACTCTCTCCATACGAACGGCGAAAGAGACGACGTTAACAGCGTTCCACCCCAATTACCATCATCAAAATATTGCAAGCTGAAGGCTCTTATACTGAAGACGTGAATGTTGACAAAGAATACCACAATTCTGACGACGGAAGCTAAAGGTTGGGTCATTCAGACACCCACTGGACATCCGAGGGGTCTGTGTAGAGGAGAAGAGAGGACTGGCCGTACTGAGTGAGTTAACATAGCCTGAATTCTGACGGTACTTCAGGGACGTTATTGAGTGGCAATATTCTTTCACACACACACACACACACACACACACACACACACACACACACACACACACACACACACACACACACACACAAATTGAAGCTTTTCATTCCTTCCAAATACCATCAGAAATACGAATGATCTGCGAGAAACAGCCAGTGATACATTCCAGTCAAATGTGTCAAACTCTCAAACTTCACCGTCGCTAGGTATAAAATAGTTTTTTTTCTCACCATCCCAGTCTCTTCCTTAGAATACTTTTTTGTTGTTGTTGTTGTTGCTGGTTTGGGTCCTGGCTCATCCTTAAGAAGGCTGGGATCGGCTGTCAACGCGTGCTAAAGCGGACGTGCACCCCCCCCCCCCCAACCCCCCCGCCCCCCCATCCCCCAAACCCCTCCCCCACCACCACCCCCATACGTTGAGTGAGCGAAATGCGAAGAGTAGTAGTCTGTCGAAAAATCCCACTTGGGGTAGTACTCCCAGAACTATGCTCTTCTTTATCTGTTAAAGTTGTTGGGCTTGGGTTTTTTGTTTTTTTTTTTTGTTTTTTGTTTTTTTATCAAGGAATTTCTACCTCCACGCACCCCGCACCATATCCCCAGACGATGATGATGATGACGACGATGATGATGACGATGATGATGATGACGATGACGACGATGATGATTTTGATCATGATAACGGCGATGATGACGACGATAATGATGACGACGATGATGATGACAACGATGATGATGACGACGACGATGATGATGATGATGACGATGTCGACGATGATGACTTCTATAATGATAACGACGACGATGATGAAGACGACGACGATGATCACGATGACGAAGCTGATGTCTTTGATAATGATAACGACAATGATGACGACGATGATGATGACGACGACGATGATGACGACGATGATGCCGATGATGATGACGATGATGACGATGATGATGATGATACGATGACGAAGATGATGACTTTGATAATGATAACGATGATGATGATGACGATGATAACGACGACGACGATGATGACGACGATAATGATAACGACAATGATGACGATGATGATGATGACGACGAAAATGATGAACAAAACACGTAAAACAAACGACAACACACACAGACACACACACACACACACACACACACACGTATGAACGCATGCACGCACACACACACACACACACACACACACACACACACACACATACGTATGAACGCACGCACACACACACACACACACACACACACACACACACACACACACACACACACACACACACACACACACACACACATAAAGACGTACGATCCACTTCAAAGAAAGCCAGGTTAGCAGACGGGCTGGCAGACAAAGTGTAGGTCAGACCCGTCACTGCGTTGTCGTCAGTGGCTGCCATGGTCACAATGACGTCACCGGCGGCTGTGTCCTCCGGCACTTGGACACCAAGGTCAAGGTTGGTGATGTCGGGCGCTACGTTGCTGCCTGCATGGAGATGTGGTTGGTTTGTGGTCGTCAGGTCTTTATGTTTTGTTATTGTATTGTGTTGTGTTGTGTTGTGATGCATAT
>NC_134891.1:4558904-4571404 GCF_041734735.1 Babylonia areolata | reverse complement strand
ACACGCACGGGCTCGCACACACACATACAACACACATACACACGCACACACGCATTCACTCAGACGCACTTGCACGCAAATAAACACATAAGCGCGCACGCTCACGGACAAACAAACACACACATACACACACCACACACACACACACACACACACACACACACACACACACACCACACACACACACACCACACACAGACACACACACAAACACACACACACACAGACACACACACACACACACACACACCACACACACACACACACACACACACACACCAACAAACTGGTTCGGGTCAAAGTGAGGAGGGGTGTTCAGCGTCAGACGAACGTCGACAGTGGCATTGACGTCATTGATTCCGTCAGTGCACGTGACAATGATGTCATACTGTGACGCAGCCTGGTAATTGAGAGTGCCAACACCAGGTATGAACTTGAGGCAGAAGTTCACTGAAACAGACATGGCAGGGCTGGTCAGTGGGTGGCTAGTTTTGTTCTTCGTATTTTCGTTCGCATTATCATCATTGATACACTGGTCAGAGACTAAGCTGTAAGCGCTTTGCAAAGACGGGGTCATTTGCACACACACACACACACACACACACACTGTACATTAGTGTTATTTTTCTTTAGAGTGTTGCCAGGAAGAACCCATTTAATTGTTGCCACACTTCTTGTTTTGTTGTTTTTTGTTTTGTTTCGGGGTTTTTTTGTTGGGTTTTTTTTTTTTTTTTTTTGATTTGTTTTGTTTTTTGTTGTTGTTGTTGTTTTTGTATTTCCGTATGATTAGTGTATCTGAATTTGTATTTCTTTTTATCACAACAGCTTTCTCTGTGTGAAATTCGGGCTGCTCTCCCCAGGGAGAGCCCGTCGCTACACTACAGCGCCACCCTTTTTTTTTGTTGTTGTTGTTTTTTCCCTGCGTGCAGTTTTATTTGTTTTTTCTATCGATGTAGATTTTTCTACAGAATTTTGCCAGGAACAACCCTTTTGTTGCCGTGGGTTCATTTACATGCGCTAAGTGCATGCTGCACACGGGACCTCGGTTTATCGTCTCATCCGAATGACTAGCGTCCAGACCACCACTCAAGGTCTAGTGGAGGGGGAGAAAATATCGGCGGCTGAGCCGTGATTCGAACCAGCGCGCTCAGATTCTCTCGCTTCCTAGGCGGACGCGTTACCTCTAGGCCATCACTCCACATGCTGTATGCTGCACACGGTAGGTATACCAAGGTTTATCGTCTCATCCGAAAGACTAGCGTCCCGCCCAAGGTCCAGCGGTGAGAGAGGAAAGTCTGGCGAGTGAGGGATTCGAACACAAGCCCTCAGATTTTTTTTTTTTTTTTTCTAAGTGGAAGCGTCCTGCATACACACGCGCATGCACATACACGAATTCACGTCAGAGGGTAGACATAGATGTCACATAGTTCCACTTGAATTGGTGTGTTGCTTCTTACGCTAATTATTTTTTTTTTTATTTGTTTTTTTTTTTTAGTCATTCAACGAATCGTGTTGTCAGTGAATTTGGAGCCATGGTACTAATTTTGGATTATTCCCGCCCCCACCCCCCACCCCCTCTCCACACACACACACACACACACACACACACACACACACACACACACACACACAAACGCACACACACACACACACGCGGAGAGATAGTTGAGTAGAGACACACACACACACACACACACACACACACACACACAGGAGAGATAGTTCAGTTGAGACACACACACACACACACACACACACACACACACACACACACACACACAGAAGAAGAAATCTGGACGCTAAAAAAAACAAAAAAACAAACAAACACACACACACACACACACACACACACACACACACACACACACACACACACACACAAGAGAAAGGAAAAACAGAAGGGAGATAAGAAACGCGGAGACACAAAAAGAGACGACTAGCAACTCATCAAAACAAGCCACAATCTTCAATCCAGCAAGGGGACAAGCGACCACCGACCTCCAGGAGCAGCACACTGGGAGGCGGGATAGACCACGAAGCACGATCCGCAGGGTGAGCCGGGGGTCACTGATGTCAGACTGACCACTGGGGTGTCGCCTGGGTCCGTGTCCGTGCAGTGGAAGTTGGCCAGCGTCTTCTGCGTGTGTTCGCGTTCATACAACGTCACCACGAAGGTTGAGTTTGTGTAACTCGGCTGTGGGAAAACATTAATTAATTAACTCTTTCACCGCCAAACTCGCATATTTTATGCACAGGCGTGGTAGAAGACTCATGTCACTGAAAGGTGACCATTCATTTGTTACTCAAGGCGCTTTACTGTAACAGCAAAGTGTGATGCTAAAGAAACAATAACATGGTATGGTGTAAAACATAAAAAAGTAACAACATGTAACAACATCACACACACACACACACACACACACACACACACACACACACACAGGCAACCGCTTCCACACTCCCTCTCTTTTCCCTCGTGCAGACATCACAATCAAGTAATCAGTCTGGATGGAAAAAAAACAAAACACGTTCTTAGATAGCAGAAAGGGATAGGCCTTAATAATCCTAGCAATGTGTAAAGAGGTATGTTTTCAGGCCTGACCTGAAAGGCTCCAGAGACTGACTGTGTCGGAGAGAGTATGGTAGAGAGTTCCAGAGCTTAGCTGCTGAAAAAGAAAAGGCTCGTTGGCCATGCTGTTAGCGTGTGGAATTAGGAAGCTGAAAAACTCTGGTGTCGACAGAGGTCCTGGAGGAAACAGTTGCCTGCATATGGAAAAGTTCAGATACGTACTAAGGAACAGAGCCTGTGACGTCTGCAAAACATGGCCTTTTCTACCTCCAAAAATCAAGAGCAATAGGTTCGTGGATAACCGACCCTGATTTTGTCACATTTGGTTTAAACAGTATTTTATTTGGAACATGCCACAATACAACACAGATATCGATGAATAGGACAACAAGAAAATCTTATATAAAGTCCTGTCCTGACACATGTACATACTGAATATGTGACGGATGTCATCATAACTAGAAGACGTGAACATACATGAGTTTTGAACAAACCTAAGCTGAGATATAAATAAAGTGAAGAAAATGAATAATAAACGAGTGGTGGAGGAAGAAGCCAATAGAGAGAGAACGAGAAGCATCAACGCTGGGGCACAAGCACAGCAAGACTTAAATTTTGTCACATTGCAGCCACACGGCGCTCTGTCAGGCTGATGCTGAAATGCGACATTTGCGGTGTAAGGGTGTGTCAGAGTTCGACACAAAGCCACGTGCATTGCAAGCCACAGGAGCCATATTCTGACAAACTATCATAAGCTTCTACCTTCAGGCAAACGTTTTGTTTTGCGTCTCGAAATTAAAAGCAAACACAATTAGCATAATGCAGTTTGTTTGTTGTTGTTGTTTTTTGTTTTGTTTTTTTCTATCAAGATTTTAAACAACATTAATGAATTATGTGATTCTATAATATGTATGCTACAATTATATTCTATATGCGTGGGTGATAGGACATCTCAATTTAATCAAAACACTGCTGAAGAGCACATTGTCATTATAATTATGTCTAGGTTTGATTTTTGTATCATATTTTATGCCCATCCTTTAAATGTGATCACTGTATGTTTGTCTATGTTTGACTTTAGTATCATATTTTATACCCATCCTTTAAATGTGATCACATGTAACAGTTATTATTGTATTTGTTGACTGCTCTATTTCAAAAAAAAAAATTTATATATTTTTTTCCCTCAAGGCCTGACTAAGCGCGTTGGATTACACTGCTGGTCAGGCATCCGCTTGGCAGATGTGGTGTAGCGTATATAGATTTGACCGAACGCAGTGACGCCTCCTTGATACTGATACTGATACTTGTGTGTGCCTACGCGCATGCGTGCAGTTACAGTTACAGTACGACAAAAGAAACAAGAGAGGCAAGGCTTTCAAGACTCACTTGTGATACACTTTAAAAAAAAATCCAAGCTTTTTATGTATTGAGTATAATTTCAAAATGTAATGTTTAAGATGAGAAAGATCGTTTTAAAGCAAATTAAGTCACCTAGCATTAATTACAGAGTAATTTCCCTTTTTTACTATCTGCACCAAAACGTTTGCAAAATAAATAAAACTTCCATGCTTAGCAAAAGAAGTTCCTGTTTGAACAAAAAATTATAATAATGACTGCTCTTGTTGTTGAGTCAGAATATCAGATCAAAGTGCCAAGTTTAGAGAATACAAAAAATATAAATATAACAGTAAATGCAGTTTGCATATAATTAGGCTTCATTTTAAAAAAAAAATTGTGCCCATCCCAGAAGTGCAATATTGTTTTGAACAAGATGACTGGAAAGAACTGAATTGTTCCTATTTTTATGCCTAATTTGGTGTCAACTGACAAAGTATTTGCAGAGAAAATGTCAATGTTAAAATTTACCACGGACACACACACACAGACACACACACACACAAAACATGAGACGAAGCACTCACGACCGCTGCTGAAGCACGGTAGTTCACCAGCACCGCAGTGAGCAAAATGGTGACCACACACCAATGCATGTTGTTGTGTCAGTATCACAGCTCTCTCTCACGTTTCATATCCTGCACATCATATCACATCACAGCTACAGAGTTTTACGTTGGCGTCACTGTTACAAACATCATATCCTGCACATCATATCACAGCTACAGAGTTTTACGTTGGCGTCACTGTTACAAACATCATATCCTGCACATCATGTCACAGCTACAGAGTTTTACGTTGGCGTCACTGTTACAAACATCATATCCTGCACATCATATCACATCACAGCTACAGAGTTTTACGTTGGCGTCACTGTTACAAACATCATATCCTGCACATCATGTCACAGCTACAGAGTTTTACGTTGGCGTCACTGTTACAAACATCATATCCTGCACATCATATCACAGCTACAGAGTTTTACGTTGGCGTCACTGTTACAAACATCATATCCTGCACATCATATCACATCACAGCTACAGAGTTTTACGTTGGCGTCACTGTTACAAACATCATATCCTGCACATCATATCACATCACAGCTACAGAGTTTTACGTTGGCGTCACTGTTACAAACATCATATCCTGCACATCATATCACATCACAGCTACAGAGTTTTACGTTGGCGTCACTGTTACAAACATCATATCCTGCACATCATATCACATCACAGCTACAGAGTTTTACGTTGGCGTCACTGTTACAAACATCATATCCTGCACATCATATCACATCACAGCTACAGAGTTTTACGTTGGCGTCACTGTTACAAACATCATATCCTGCACATCATATCACATCACATCTACAGAGTTTTACGTTGGCGTCACTGTTACAAACATCATATCCTGCACATCATGTCACAGCTACAGAGTTTTACGTTGGCGTCACTGTTACAAACATGAACACATAACAATTCACAGTGCCAGTAGATCAAATCAAATTGTAGTGCTTAGAGCCTCGCCGACCACTAAGGCCGTCTCAAGGCTATCGCCACGTTAATACCTACTACAAGGGTAAAAAAAAAAAGAAAAAAAAAAAGAAAAAAAGTCACCGCTTTAAGCTTTCCACTCAAAGTTAAAAACAAAACAAACAACTTACATAGTTTAAAACCTTCAAATTAAAATGTTCACTTCTTTCAAGAAGTCCATCAGCGTCCACGGAGGGACATCACGAAACAAAGTCTTCAGAGAAACCGCCGTGTAATGTCTTGTGTCTAACGTCATGCAGATCCCAACAGTCAAGGAGCACGTGTTTCACGGTGAGAGGCTCATCACAGGGAATACATCGAGGGGCCTCTTCCCCCTTCAACAAGTAAGAATGAGTAAAAAAAAAAATTAAAAAAAAAAAATTAAGAAAAAAGTGTGCCCCGCACGCAGTCTGCACAGCACAGACTCCTCCTTTCTGTTCTTCACCCCCGATGGGAGGGTCTCTTTTAGTAATGGTCGCAGTGAAAATAGGTCACAGTCACAGTGAAAAACAACAACAACAACAACAACAACAACAGTGCAGAAAATAAAAATTACAATACAGAACATCACAAACTCGGTGTAAGAAGATCGCTGTTACAATGCAGGGTTACAATTCAGAAGATCACTGTTACAATGCAGGAGATCACTGTTACAATAAATATAGAAGATCGCTGTTACAATGCAGGGTTACAATTCAGAAGATCGCTGTTACAATGCAGGAGATCACTGTTACAATTCAGAAGATCACTGTTACAATACAGGAGATCACTGTTACAATTCAGAAGATCACTGTTACAATGCAGGAGATCTCTGTTACAATTCAGAAGATCACAGTTACAATGCAGGGTTACAATTCAGAAGATCACAGTTACAATGCAGGGTTACAATTCAGAAGATCACTGTTACAATGCAGGGTTACAATTCAGAAGATCACTGTTACAATGCAGGGTTACAATTCAGAAGATCACTGTTACAATGCAGGGTTACAATTCAGAAGATCACTGTTACAATGCAGGGTTACAATTCAGAAGATCACTGTTACAATGCAGGGTTACAATACAGAAGATCACTGTTACAATACATATAGAAGATCGCTGTTACAATGCAGGGTTACAATTCAGAAGATCACAGTTACAATACAGAAGATCACTGTTACAATTCAGAAGATCACTGTTACAATACAGGAGATCACTGTTACAATGCAGGAGATCACTGTTACAATACAGAACTGTTACAATGCAGGGTTACAATTCAGAAGATCACTGTTACAATGCAGGAGATCACTGTTACAATACAGGAGATCACTGTTACAATACGGGAGATCACTGTTACAATGCAGGGTTACAATTCAGAAGATCACTGTTACAATACAGAAGATCACAGTTACAATGCAGGGTTACAATACAGAAGATCACTGTTACAATTCAGAAGATCACAGTTACAATGCAGGGTTACAATTCAGAAGATCACAGTTACAATACAGAAGATCACAGTTACAATGCAGGGTTACAATTCAGAAGATCACTGTTACAATACAGAAGATCACAGTTACAATGCAGGGTTACAATACAGAAGATCACTGTTACAATTCAGAAGATCACTGTTACAATGCAGGGTTACAATTCAGAAGATCACAGTTACAATGCAGGGTTACAATTCAGAAGATCACAGTTACAATGCAGGGTTACAATTCAGAAGATCGCTGTTACAATGCAGGGTTACAATTCAGAAGATCACTGTTACAATGCAGGGTTACAATTCAGAAGATCACAGTTACAATGCAGGGTTACAATTCAGAAGATCACTGTTACAATGCAGGGTTACAATTCAGAAGATCACAGTTACAATGCAGGGTTACAATTCAGAAGATCACAGTTACAATGCAGGGTTACAATTCAGAAGATCACAGTTACAATGCAGGGTTACAATTCAGAAGATCACAGTTACAATGCAGGGTTACAATAGAGAAGATCACTGTTACAATACAGAAGATCACAGTTACAATACAGGGTTACAATGCAGAAGATCACTGTTACAATGCAGAAGATCGCTGTTACAATATAGAAGATCACAGTTACAATGCAGGGTTACAATACAGAAGATCTCTGTTACAATACAGGAGATCTCTGTTACAATTCAGAAGATCACAGTTACAATACAGAAGATCACTGTTACAATTCAGAAGATCACTGTTACAATACAGAAGATCACAGTTACAATATAACACGGAAAACCACAGTTACAATAAAGAAGATCATTGTTACATTACAGATGGTCACTGTCACAAAACAGAAAATCACAGTTACAATACAGATAGGTGATCGTGGTTACAATACAGCAGATCACTGTTACAGTACAGAAGATCACTGTTACAGTACAGAAGATCACTGTTACAGTACAGAAGATCACTGTTACAATACAGAAGATCACTGTTACAGTACAAAAGTTCATGGTTACAGAAAATCACTGTTACAATACAGAAGATCACTGTTACAGTACAGAAGATCACTGTTACAGTACAAAAGTTCATGGTTACAGAAAATCACTGTTACAATGCGAGAGATAACTGTTACAATACAAACATTGCTATAGTACGGAAAATCATTGCCAACCATAAATTATGTAGTACTGTATGAAAAAAATGTAGAATTCTCTCAAATGTTCATGGGTTTGAGAGAAAAACTAATTCAGTCTATCACTGTTTATAGGACTATCAGCTCTCCACATCTTAACCCTTTCACCGCCAGTCAATTCATAGTACAAAATTCCCTTGTGCTATAAACACAGAAAAGACAGTGGCTAAGAATAGCTGGGGATTCCCCCTGCGATGTCGAGAAAATTATGGTCTATCCTACCACCGAACATTAAGAGCAGTAGGTTCATGGATAACAGACCAATGAATGGTCACCTTTCAGTGACATGGGTCCTCTACCACGCCTGTGCATAAATGCGAGCTTGGCGGTGAAAGGGTTAAACACGACAATGGAGGCTTTTGAAAACAAAACAAAACAAAACAAAAAACAACAGAAAAACCCCCCAACTAAGTCCTCATTGGTGGGTAACCTTTTCACAAGGAGAAAAGGAACAGTTCAGTTATTAGATTCAATACAGACAGGTACAATAGCCGAGTGGTTAAAGCGTAGGACTTTCAATCTGAGGGTCCCGGATTCTAATCTCGGTAACGGCGCCTGGTGGGTAAAGGGTGGAGATTTTTTCCGATCTCCCAGGTCAACATATGTACAGACCTGCCTGTGCCTGAACCCCCTTCGTGTGTATACGCAAGCAGAAGATCAAATACGCACATTAAAGATCCTGTAATCCATGTCAGCGTTCGGTGGGATATGGAAACAAGAATATACCCAACATGAACACACCCGAAAACGGAGTATGGCTGTTCTACAAGGAGGGGGTAAAAACGGTCATACACGTAAAAGCCCAGTCGTGTACGTACGAGTGAACGTAGGAGTTGCAGCCCACGAAAAGAAGAAGATTCAATACTACTACCAGTTAATTTGAACCCCGACTTGGCACACACACACACACACACACACACACACACACACACACACACACACACACACACAGAGATAGAGACGAATGAAAACATAACACTAAAGTATTGTAAAGAATAGTAAAGTAAAATAAGATAAAACGACATAAGATAAAATAACAATTAGAACAGAGCCCTAACTTGAAGAAGTAGCCAATCTATATGCACACTCTCGTAAAACGGCCTATAACAAGGGTGACAGCACACTCATAAATTAAGCTTTTTATTTGTCAACTGATTCTAGTCTGGAGAAAAGTCGCCTGAATCCTCTCTGTCTGTCTGTCTGTCTGTCTGTCTGTCTGTCTGTCTGTCTCTCTCTCTCTCTCTCTCTCTCGAATTTGTTCGAAATTTTCTCATCATCTTGTTTTGTCTTTTTGTTTCAGTCTGTCTTCAACTACAGGCATAATCACCATTTACATTTGAATGTTTGCGTATGTATTTGTGTGTATCTGAATGCCATGTGCGTACTTCATCATCGCCATCGTCATCACCATCATCATCATTACCATTATCATCATCATCAACATCTTTCTCACTCTCATGCTGCACTTTTATATTATTATATATATATACATTTTTGTCATTGCATTATGATTATGTACCTTTAAATGTTTACTGTGTATTTGAGTGTATTTGAATGTCATGCGTTTACTTCTATAACCTTTCGAGTATTTTGATTTCATTTCTCTTTGCCCTGAGGGCTGGATGTAAAAAAGCATGTGCACGCTTATTCCACTTCCCTCATTAACCCTTTCACCGCCAAGCTCGCATTTATGCACAGGCGTGGTAGAGGACCCGTGTCACTGAAAGGTGACCATTCATTGGTCTGTTATCCATGAACCTACTGCTCGTAATGTTCGGTGGTAGGATAGGCCATATTTTCTATATATCGCAGAGGGAATCCCCAGCTATTCTTAGCCACTGTCTTTTCTGTGTTTATACCACAAGGGAATTTTGTACTCAGAATTGACTGGCGGTGAAAGGGTTAAAAAAAAGTTGGTTTGTTCGTTCTCTCTCTTAAAACACTCAATATATGGGGAAACTGCAGAGTATTCTTTACATATTACAGCACATGTAAAATGCGTGGAATTCTGGTTTCGAGATGTGCAAATGGACAACAGTAGATACCTAAGAAAGCTTGTGATAATTATGCTTCTGAAACTGCAGAACCAGATTTATGTGACCTGGTCGTGTACAGTTCGAAATATTTTGTACATATTTAGGTTTGGAGAAGTTTTGGAATCTTAGTGGGTTGGTAACTCGGAAATGCTTCTAACGGCTGTGAAACAGAGACTTATCAACTGCTTTAACTCACTCAGTACGGCCAGTCCTCTCTTCTCCTCTACACAGATCCCTCGGATGTCCAGTGGGTGTCTGAATGACCCAACCTTTAGCTTCCGTCGTCAGAATTGTGGTATTCTTTGTCAACATTCACCTCTTCAGTATAAGAGCCTTCCGCTTCCAATATTTTGATGATGGTAATTGGGGTGAAACGCTGTTAGCGTCGTCGCTTTCGCCGTTCGTATGGAGAGAGTTAAACAAGATTGGCATGCTAGTTTAGATTCACATACTCTACATTCTACGATTTCTACGCTTCTTTTAACAATCTTTTTCACCAAGTTGTCATATACTTCAAACTGTCAACGTCAAAGGATGTAAACGTTTCTGGTGTTGTTGTTTTCGGGGTTTTTTGTTTTGTTTGTTTTGTTTTTCGAGATTCAGGATTGGAGCGTCTCCACTGAATTGTCATTTTTACAGTACAAACATGATGTGAACAGAAGCATAAACTGTCCTTTATGTGACAATGTCTCAGAAACAGAACTTCATTTTTTTGTTTGTTAACTTGCCATAAATATGAAACTATTCAGAAAGATGAAGTTTTGCAGTCAACCATTCATGTTTAACTCACTCAGTACGGCCAGTCCTCTCTTCTCCTCTACACAGACCCCTCCGATGTCCAGTGGGTGTCTGAGTGACCCAACCTTTAGCTTCCGTCGTCAGAATTGTGGTATTCTTTGTCAACATTCACCTCTTCAGTATAAGAGCCTTCCGCTTGCAATATTTCGATGATGGTAATTGGGCTGAAACGCTGTTAACGTCGTCTCTTTCGCCGTTCGTATGGAGAGAGTTAAACTTCCATTATTGTTTGCCAGTGTGAAAGAAAAAAATGTTTATAAACTGTCTCTTTTTGTATTCAAAGCTCTAAAAATAGGGCAGAATGTGGTGAATGCGATTCCATCTTAACAATTGTGAATATTATTCTGGTAGTTTCATATTTTCGCACACTCACTCCATTGTATTGGCAAATAGCCTGACATTTAAACCTTCCTGCACCCCGCGTCTCTCTCTGTCTCTGTCTCTGTCTGTCTGTCTGTCTGTCTCTCTCTCTCTCTCTCTCTCTCTCTCTCTCTCTCTCTCTCTTTGTGTCATCTATCTATCTGTCTCTGTCTATCAATCTGTCTGTCTCTGTATCTCTCTCTCTCTCTCTATCTGTCTATCTGTCTCTGTCTGTCTATGTATCTGTCTGTCTCTGTCTCTCTCTCTCTATCTATCTATCTGTCTATCTGTCTCTGTCTATGTATCTGTCTCTGTATCTCTCTCTCTCTATCTATCTATCTATATGTCTATCTGTCTTTGTCTGTCTGTCTGTCTGTCTGTCTGTCTGTCTGTCTGTCTGTCTGTCTGTCTGTCTGTCTCTCTCTCTCTCTCTCTCTCTCTCTCTCTCTCTCTTTCTTTGTGCCAACGTTTCTGTAAGTCAGGAAAGTCTTGATGTTCTGTTGTGCATAATCAAAAAGATTCTTTTCGTTCAGAGGGAAAGATGTAAACGGGTAGTACTACTTATTCCTCTACCCTCTTGGAATACATTTCGTTTCATCTCTCTCTCTCTCTCTCTCTCTCTCTCTCTCTCTCTCTCTCTCTATCTATCTATCTATCTATCTATCTATCTATTTGTGTATCTGTCTCTGTCTGTCTATCCATCTGTCTGTCTCTGTCTCTCTCTCTGTATCTCTCTCTCTCTCTCTCTCTCTCTCTGTGCCCACGTTTCTGTAAGTCAGGAAAGTCTTGATGTTGTCTGTTGTGCATATTCAAAAAGATTCTTTTTGTTCAGAGGGCTAGATGTAAACGAGTAGTACTACTTGTTCCTCTACCCTCTTGGAATACATTTCGTTTCATCTCTCTCTCTCTCTCTCTCTCTCTCTCTCTCTCTCTCTCTCTCTCTCTCTCTCTCTCTCTCTCTCTCTCTCTCTCTCTGTGTCCACGTTTCTGTATGTCAGGAAAGTCTTGATGTTGTCTGTTGTGCATATTCAAAAAGATTCTTTTCGTTCAGAGGACTAGATGTAAACGAGTAGTACTACTTATTCCTCTACCCTCTTGGAATACATTCCGTTTCATCTCTCTCTCTCTCTCTCTCTCTCTCTCTCTCTCTCTCTCTCTCTCTCTATCTATCTA
>NC_134891.1:4546404-4548904 GCF_041734735.1 Babylonia areolata | reverse complement strand
GTGTGTGTGTGTGTGTGTGTGTGTGTGTGTTTCCTTCTCTCTCTCTTTCGCTTTATGCATCTTTGTCTTTCCATCTGCCTGTCTCCTTCTCTCTCTCTCTTTCTCTCTCTCTCTCTGTCTCTCTGTGTCTTTCTCTCTCTCTGTCTCTCTGTGTGTCTCTTTCTCTGTCTGTCTGTCTCTGTTTGTCTTTCTTCTGTCTGTCTGTCTGTCTCTCTGTCTCTGTCTGTCTGTTTGTCTGTCTCTGTATCTGTCTGTCTGTCTGTCTCTGTCTCACTCTCTCTTCTTCTTCTTTCTCTGCGTGTTTGTCCTTCAGTCTTTCCTTTTTCACATGTTCGTGTTTCATTTACTTTGAAAGTGTCACCACACTGATTCTTCTTTCGAGCCCTCCCTCCCCCCACCCCCCGACCCCGCACCCACACCAGCCCCCACCTCCCCACCCACCCCCACCCCTCTCTCTCACTCTCATTCTCTCTCTCTGTGCCTCTCTCACTGTCTCTCTGTCTCTCTCTATGTCTCTCTGTCTCTGCCTCTCTCTGTCCCTGTCTCTCTGTTCCTTGTTCTGTTGTGATCTCTCTCCCTCTCTCGCTCTGTGTGTGTGTGTGTGTGTGTGTGTGTGTGTGTGTGTGCGTGCGTGCGTGCGTATGGGTTTGCAGACCATTCTCAGTTTAGACATGAATTACAATGAGACTACCCACACAGATTTTCATAACGCTTCATTTACTTCGAAAGCACAACCCCCTTGCCACACAATGGAAGCACTTGTTCGATATCGAGTTCTCTGTCTCTGTCTCTCACTGTCTCCACCCCACCCCCACCCCCACCCTCCACACCCCGTCTCTGTCTGTGCCCGTGTGTCTGTGTGTCTGTCTCTCTCTCCCTCCCCACACCATAATCACCCACAACACAAGTTTCTAAGCGAATGCCAGCTGTGGTGACCAGATAATGATAAGTGGCCCGTGAACTGTAGGGAGGAGGGGGAGGGGGGGGGGGGGGGGCAGGGGGGGGGGGAGTGGAATTGACCAGACAGACAGGGGCAGGTGTTTTGACGTGAGAGGCTCAAAGGGCCCTGGTAAGGTCTCTACAGGTGAATTGCCGACACGGATCAAAAGCAGCGCCATAACTAGTCTCTCTGGACCTTCCATCAGGCTGGATGAAAAGAAAGTGTCGCGATAGGGGGTAAGTGTACGTAGTGTGTGTGTGTGTGTGTGTGTGTGTGTGTGTGTGTGTGTGTGTGTGTGTGTGTGTGTGTGTGCGTGCGCGCGCGAGTGTGTGTGTGTTTTCTTCAGTTTAACGTCTATTCACTATAAGTGTTTTTAGACGGAAAGGAGTAAAGTAGTGTATAAAGGAAAGGGAATGCATGTGAATATTAGTGTATCAACAAAAAAAAAAAAAAAAAAAGTATCAGAGGAAAAGTATATTATGTGTGTGTGTGTGTGTGTGTGTGTGTGTGTGTGTGTGTGTGTGTGTGCGTGCGTGATTGTGTGTGTGTGTGCGTGCGTGCATTCATGTGTGTGTGTATGTGTGTGCGTGTGGGGTGGGTGGAGGGGTGCAGGATAATGTGTGTGTGTGTGTGTGTGTGTGTGTGTGTGTGTGTGTGTGTGTGTTGGTGCTCATGTACGTTCATGTGTATTTGATTGTGCTTTCTTATCTGTGAAACTGCATGTTTGTTGCATATCTGTTATACATGTGTGTGTGTGTGTGTGTGTGTGTGTGTGTGTGTGTGTGTGTGTGTGTGTGTGTGTGTGTGTTGTGTTGTTGTTGTTGCCCCATCATCTGCACCATTTCAGTGGCATTACTCCCACGCCGCTCATTTAGATCCCCCACACACACCCGGATTCGTCCGTCACAGTCCCAGCGTCGGCAGTCCACAGGGAACCATTGATGTTAGGTCGCCAGGAGGCCACACACCAGAGGAGACCCTGCACTGCGCTGTCAAAGACATAGCAGCGCGTTCGGTTTTACGAAGGTCAGGCGTTTAGCCATCGATTTTCTTTTCCCAGGGGATGCGGTGTGGCGTATATTCACATGTCCGCACGCTCTGACACCTCCTTGAAACGGAAACTGAAAACTTAACTCATTCCGTACGGCCAGTCCTCTCTTCTCCTCGACACAGACCCCTCCGATGTCCAGTGGGTGTCTGAATGACCCAACCTTTAGCTTCCGTCGTCAGAATTGTGGTATTCTTGGTCAACATTCACCTCTTCAGTATAAGAGCCTTCCGCTTGCAATATTTTGATGATGGTAGTTGGGGTGAAACGCTGTTAACGTCGTCTCTTTCGCCGTTCGTATGGAAAGAGTTGTTGTTGTTTTTTTAAAGAAGAAAAAAAGCGAAGGTGAGAATTGTCTTGTCCTGACATGACACTTGATATAACAGCCTATATCATATAGCAGCCTTCCCTTATCCCCGTGGCCGTCAGTGGTGAAAAGGGTGAGGATTCGCAGGTAAATCGATACCTACTACGTACCCGGGCCATTCAGGGTGGTTCACCCGACTGGAACC
>NC_134891.1:4503904-4541404 GCF_041734735.1 Babylonia areolata | reverse complement strand
AATCCCTCCTTCCACAGACAACCACGACTTCACCCCTCACAGCCAGGAATCCCCACTTCCACAGACAACCACGACTTCACCCCTCACAGCCAGGAATTCCCCCTTTTTACAGACAACCAGGACTTCACCCCTCACAGCCAGGAATCCCCACTTCCACAGACAACCACGACTTCACCCCTCACAGCCAGGAATCCCCACTTCCACAGACAACCACGACTTCACCCCTCACAGCCAGGAATCCCCACTTCCACAGACAACCACGACTTCACCCCTCACAGCCAGGAATCCCCACTTCCACAGACAACCAGGACTTCACCCCTCACAGCCAGGAATCCCCCCTTCCACAGACAACCACGACTTCACCCCTCACAGCCAGGAATCCCCACTTCCACAGACAACCACGACTTCACCCCTCACAGCCAGGAATCCCCCCTTTTTACAGACAACCAGGACTTCACCCCTCACAGCCAGGAATCCCCACTTCCACAGACAACCACGACTTCACCCCTCACAGCCAGGAATCCCCACTTCCACAGACAACCACGACTTCACCCCTCACAGCCAGGGATCCCCCCTTTTTACAGACAACCACGACTTCACCCCTCACAGCCAGGAATCCCCACTTCCACAGACAACCAGGACTTCACCCCTCACAGCCAGGAATCCCCCCTTCCACAGACAACCAGGACTTCACCCCTCACAGCCAGGAATCCCCACTTCCACAGACAACCAGGACTTCACCCCTCACAGCCAGGAATCCCCACTTCCACAGACAACCACGACTTCACCCCTCACAGCCAGGAATCCCCCCCCCCCCACCCCACCCTCCCTTCCACAGACAGCCAGGATTTAACCCCTCAGCTCCACAGTGTCAAGACAGGCCTGGACGTCAGACAGACAGCGAGCCCCTCCTCCGCCACCACCCTACTCCCCCCCCCCCGTCCCGACCCCCCTCTCCCAACTTGGAACGCCAAGACAGGTCTCCACCCTCTCACCCCCCCTATCACTCTGCCTCTCTTCCACCACCGCCACCCTCACCACACCAAGACCCCACACCAACAGGCCGGTCATTCCATCTCTTCCTCCCATCTTGATTGACTGTTGTCTTTCAAAACGTTGAAGGGGAGGGAGAAGGAGGAGGAGGAGGAGGAGGAGGAGGAGGAGGAGGAGGAGGAGGAGGAGATGGGGAGGGTCTGGGGGTGGGTGGGGGTGGAGAGCAGTCTTAACCCCTTGAGTGCCGCAGCACGTATCACCCACGTGCATGGTAACGTCACTGACGAAGGGAAATAACTCTGGAAGGCTGAAAAGTCACACAGTTTATCTAGAGTGGTGGAATGTCTCCAGACCATTTTCTCAGTTTTAGGCTTATTGTTTCGGAAAGTTATATGACTTGAAACACTACTTTCTACTGGTTTTCCTCCAGCACTGAAAGAAGAGGGGAGAGGGGGGGGGGGGGGGGGGGGGGGAGAGAAAATAATGGTGAATGTGGGACTGGTATGGGATCAATACTGAGCGACAACCAGCATGGGTTTAGAAAAAAAAAGATCATGTGAGACCCAACTCTTTCAGTTCACTAAAGAGCTGATTGCAAACCTGGAAAGAGGCAAACAGACTGATGTCCTCATAATGGACTTTTCAAAGGCATTTGACTGGGTCAACCACTCTTTCCTAATGCATAAACTCCAGAGATATGGCATCAGGCGAAATACCGGATCATGGATCTCTAGCTTTCTCAAGGATCGGCAGCAAGCAGTAGTAGTGGGTGGATCATCCTCCTCCGCAGTGAGCGTCAAATCTGGTGTACCTCAGGGGTCTGTACTAGGTCCATGCTTGTTCCTAGTCTATATTAACGACCTCCCTGAGAAGCTCTTAGCAAAGGCACGGATGTTCGCTGATGACACAGCAGTATCCAGGATGATCGCCACCAGCGAAGACCAAGAACAGCTCCAAGAAGATCTCCAACGCCTAGCCGACTGGGAGAGGAGCTTGGAGTTTCATCCTGCAAAGTGTCAGACCCTTCGGGTCACAAGGAGTAGGTCCACACTCCACCATGACTATACCCTACATGGACACACCCTTGACACTGTGATATCAGCAAAATACCTTGTAGTCACTATAACCAAAGACATGAATTGGGACGAACACATAAACAGCCCGTGTTTCAAAGCAAATAGAACGCTCAAATTCCTCCGACGGAACCTGAAAATCAACTCCTCGGAGATCAAGGAACGAGCCTACAAAGCGCTACTAGTCCGCCCCCATCTGGAGCACGCGTCGTCTGTCTGGGACCCCCATACAGAAAAAAAAACATAACAAAGAATAGAAACGGTTCAAAGACGAGCTGCACGCTTCGTCCTGACCAGATACAGGAACACTTCAAGTGTTAACAGCGTGCTAGACACACTGGGATGGCCCTCATTGGAGAAAAGACGACAAGTAGCAAGGCTCTGTATGCTGTTCAAAGTGCACCAAGGCCTCGTTCACTGTCCCAGTCTGTAAGAAAAACTTGTCCCTCTACCTGGCCGTAGACGACGTGGCCATGACAGACAGTTCCAATTGATCACATCAAGGACCCAGTATAGAGCTGCTTCTTTTCTGCCTAGAACTGTCAAAAACTGGAACTATCTCCAACAAGGAACAGGTTGAGGCCACAACACTTGACACATTTGTGGTCAAGGGCCTCCAAAACCTCAGACTAGACGGACTCCCCTCCCCCCACCCCCACAAAGCCCCCCCGCACCCTTACCCCCCGCACCCTCCCCCTACCCTCTTCACCCACCATCACCCTGCTGCCCAAACCCACCACCCCTCTCCTACCTTCTCACCCCCCATTCCCCCCGCCCCCACCATCACGATCATCACGACTTAAAACTGAACTGTGTCCAGTACCCAGATTTATCTGCTACGAACCCACCCCCAGTTATACAGGTGCCAGAATAATCAAGTTTGATTGTGGGCCCTCAACGCTGAAGAAGAAAAAGAAGAAGAAAAAGAAGAAGAAGAACACCCTCCCAACTGCACGTCTTCACTTGGACGTCCGTCACTATCGAAGGTTCAGTTTCAGTTTCAGTTTCAGTAGCTCAAGGAGGCGTCACTGCGTTCAGACAAATCCATATACGCTACACCACATCTGCCAAGCAGATGCCTGACCAGCAGCGTAACCCAACGCGCTAAGTCAGGCCTTGAGAGAGAGAGAGAGAGAGAGAGAGAGAGAGAGAGAGAGAGATAATTACATAAAAAAATAACTACTACTACTACTACTAATAATATGTATAAGGCGCAAAAACTTGATGAAGTCAACTATAAGCTGTAAAAATATATATATATATATATATATATATATATATACCCGGTGTATATATATATATATATATATATATATATATATATGTGTGTGTGTGTGTGTGTGTGTGTGTGTGTGTGTTTAGTTTGTTAGTCACATTCTGGAGTGTGAACGAAACACTGATGTAACATGTTACGTAAGCAAAAATGTTTTCTAAAGCACCTGGAGCAGATTTCTGGATAATAGTTTGCTATATCGGTATCCATTATCATCATCATCATCATCATCCTTCTTCTTCTTCTTCTCCTTATTATCATTCTTCTCATCACATGCACACAAACATGCCAAACAACTCCACAGTATATGCAGAATAGCCCTTTATTGATCAGCTGAAGCTATCTGAATATATTAAGCACATACAACTGTTGATGCTACCCCCTTTCCTGTAACCTTCCTGTAAACATTTCTCCTTCAATACATATACAAGTTCTGCAGATCCCAAGTGACTCATCAGGAACAAGTAGCCGTGGTATCTTGCATGATACCAATCAATATCAATGAACAATTTACTTTTGAAAAGGTAGCGTAAGGAAAATGAAACCAAGTCTGTGTACTGGAATAAATCACCACCAGAATGGAGATTTAAAAAAAAAAAAAAAAAAAAAAAAAAAAAATCAAATTTCCATCAATCATATCACCAGAAAGCGAACACAAATCTGTGGCTATAATTTTGAGGATGAAAAAAGGTGGCCTTAACATGTATCCATCAGTAAAATGTAAGAATTACTCGGTCAATCAACTAATTCAATACCACTAATAAGAATCATGATATCAATGATGACGATGATAATAATAATAATAATAATAATAATAATAATGAGGATGAGGAAAATGCTGATGATGATGATCAAACAAACAATAACAATCATCAGTAGCGTCATTATCATAAGTACAGATAACAAAAATATAAATACAAATATTATTTTACAATGAACAGTGGTGTTTTTTTGTTGTTTTTTTCCCTGTAAATTTGACATATTTCTGATTAAAAGACCAAAAATGACTTGTTTTTCTATAGAGAAAATATAAAATATAAACATTACTCAGAAAAAAAAACAAAAAAAACAGGTAATGATTTATCTGTGTAGACATCATATGACAAAAGTATACACAAAGAACTTTTACATTAATTATCAGGCCATCATACATAATAATAATAATAATAATAATAATAATAATAAATAAATTAACAGGAGAGGAAATATTCAATTTTCAGTTATCTATGCAGCTTTAAAACAGAAAGTGATTGCCACGACAAAGCAAATTTGCTTGAAAACAACTTAAACAGATACACCAACACACACACGCACCTTTAATGAACACATCAACACAAATGGCTTTTAAATAAAGTGGTCAATACATGCACTACAGTGGCTTCAAAACAGACAACGATGAATACACTGCCATAAACGGCTTTAAAACAAAGTGATAAAAGCATCAACATAAACGGCTTCAAAAGAGAAAGCCATGCTGACATCAACATATATAGGTTACAAACAGAAAGCCATAAACCCGCGGACATAAACGGCTCCAAAACCAAGTAATGAATACATCACAAAAACTGAAAGCTGGCATGAATGGGTTTAATTAAAACAGAGATCTATCAGAACAGTCACAAAATCACAACAAACCAACCAAATCCAACAATTCAAGATACATATACACTGTGTAGACGGATGCTGTTTATCACGTTTTTAAGCTGATGCACTGTTGTTTTTTCTTCCGTCTTTTCTGTGTTTCGCTTTGCCGCAAATACTCTTATTAAGGATCAAAACCAGCCTCCCTCCCCTCCCCACCCCACCTCCTCCCTCTTATCATACCCCTACCCCCCAATTTCTTTTACATATGCTCCCCACACCACCCTACCCCTCTCCCCTGGCCCACCCCCCCTCCACCCACTCTCATGTGAAAGAAATGTCCTGATGGAAAGAATAGTGTATGTCTGGTCATATAGTACCTGTTAAGGTAAAAATCATAAAAAAAGTATATATGATAAACACACACACAGATATATATATATATATATATATATATCTACACACACACGTGTGTGTGTGTGTGTGTGTGTGTGTGTGTGTGCAGATACATATATAGATGTAGATAGATAGATAGATAGATCTCACT
The DNA here is from genome assembly GCF_041734735.1 of Babylonia areolata. Classification (NCBI taxonomy): domain Eukaryota; kingdom Metazoa; phylum Mollusca; class Gastropoda; order Neogastropoda; family Buccinidae; genus Babylonia; species Babylonia areolata. Next base: position 4,535,937 of record NC_134891.1, on the reverse strand, counting down.
TAGGTCATTTCTTGCATTGCACACCCCCCCGCAGCCCCAACCCCACCTCCACTCAGTCCAACATACCCCCTTCTCCAACCAGAACTCCCAACTAAATGTAGCCATAAATCTTTATATATATATATATATATATATATATATATATATATATATATATATATATATATATATATATACGGCCCAACACTCGGCTTATATCACAGACTGACATAAGTTTACAGTTTGGCCAACAGAAAAATGAGAGCTGTATCATCAATGGTTTCACCAAAGCAATGGGAAATTATTCACAGCTTAGTCTTTTGTGAAGGAGTATGACTCTCAAACTAGGAGGCAAGATTGCACTGGCTCTTAGTGCTGCAGCCTTGGGGGCTAGTTGGCCTTTGGGAACCATCTCAACACCGACTGTCCTAAAACCCTCTTGGCCTGAGACACTGGGGATGTAACTTCGGCAAGACACTCTCCACTATAATCAAAATTCTAGCACAGATAGTTGGGACAGCAGTTGCCTCCTCTGTTGTTCTGATGGTCATAGTCGGACACGACTGACTGTCATATATATATATATATATATATATATATATATATATATATATATATATATATATATATATATATATATATGTATGTATGTATGTATGTATATTGTGCCTGCATATGTTCGTGCATTGTGGCGCAGAGGCCCTAACAGGTGGAACAGTACATGGAAGCCTCACAACACCATTCACAGTCTGGAACTCTCAGACCCGACAAGCGCAGCACCGAGTGGGTAGTTGGTTATTTCAATCCCAGCAATTCTCAGCATTCAACTTTGGATAATCTCATAATAATCATCTGGCAAGCAAATCTGTTTTTTTTTTTTTTTTCCATTCCTGTAGTAACATTCTCAAAATATAAAACCCATGACAGTTTTTGTAAACATTTGTTTCTTCATCAAACATATTGCGCTTTTTTTTTTTTTTTTTTTTTTTTGTACATTTGCACATACCGTTTCATGCACCATTGAAATTTTCGTAACAAATTTATTAAAAAAAAAAAAAAAATTCATTTTATCATTTCATCACCGCTCAATAAAACATCTGATTTATCTATGCAGTTTATGACTTGGAAGAGTGGACTGCACATCCCTCTACCAAGGGCTCTAATTCAGTGCAGTGGTTGGGGTGGGGTGGGCAAGGAGAGGAGATTGGGAGGGGGGGGTGGGGGGGGGGGAAAGGGGGGGGGGGGTGAGGGAGAAGAGGCAAACAGCCTGGAGGAAAGGGGGGTGCGTGGGTGGGGGGTGGGGGGTTGGGGGGGGGGGGGGGGGTTAAATGCATATTCGACATGTATATATTATGCAAGATAAAACTGTATACACTGGTACCGATCACACACACACACCAACATAATTTTGACCCTGATGTTGACTGCTAGTCTCTCTTATCTATGACTTCAAATCAAACAAGAACAGACAAAAAAAAAAAAAAAAAAAAAAAAAAAAAAAAATTAAAAGGAAGGGGCAGAGCATTCACACATAAAGCAAGCAACCCAGTCGGTAAAAAAATCTCTTTACAATAAAAGAAAAAAAAAAAAAAGAACAGAAAAGAAAAGCCCAGTACATGGTGGACAGTCTTGTGGCCCACTTGAACATTAACTCTCTCCATACGAACGGCGAAAGAGACGACGTTAACAGCGTTTCACCCCAATTACCATCATCAAAATATTGCAAGCGGAAGGCTCTTATACTGAAGACGTGAATGTTGACAAAGAATACCACAATTCTGACGACGGAAGCTAAAGGTTGGGTCATTCAGACACCCACTGGACATCCGAGGGGCCTGTGTAGAGGAGAAGAGAGGACTGGCCGTACTGAGTGAGTTAAAAGGTGAATACAGACACATGGCTCTGATGACAAGTACGGAGAGGAGGCGGAGAAAACACGGAGTGAATACTAGGAGTGGTTCTGTGATACAATATATATATATATATATATATATATATATAATAATTATATATATATGTGTGTGTGTGTGTGTGTGTGTGTGTGTGTGTGTGTGTGTGTATTTTTAACAAAAACAAAAAAAAACAACAAAAAGCACAAAAAACAACACCCCACCCCCCACCCACCACAGACACCCCAAAACCAAAAAAAAAGTAACAATAAAAAATAAATAAATAAATGGAACTCCATGACCTGCATGTAACTGAGACCCCCCCCCCCCCCCCCCCCCCCTCAAAAAAAAAGAAAGAAATTCAACTGATTTTTTTTTTTTTTAAAGTGAACCACCCAATGCAAATTATTCACTGACCAAAATACTTTTAAAAAAAAAGAAAAAAAAAAAGTCATCAGAGAAAAGAAAGAAAAATGTAAAACAAAAGGAAAAAGTACATGGAATGAATTACAAGGAGCCAAAAAAAAATAAAAAATAAGGGGCTCACCACTGGCCATTCCCACCAAGAATAAATGCAATTAAATCCGATCATTTCATTCACGCAAACTGATGAAGAGAACACATACTGACTTGACACAACGACTGATCGTTTGATTCACACTGTAGGATATAGAGAATACTAACTAACAGACACAAAGATTATGTGTTTATGTAAGTTTGTGCCTGCCTATGTGTGCGTATGTGTTAGGGTAGCTGTTAGATACACATGTATGTTAAATGTATGTATGCAGCGTGCGTGCGTGCGTGCGTGCGTGCGTGCGTGCGTGCGTGCGTGTGTGTGTGTGTGTGTGTGTGTGTATGTAACATAGATATAATGTTTTATGTTAACAAAAGCGTTTTTGTAAAGCACCTAGACCAGATTTCTGGACAGTGTGCTATATAAGTATCCATTATTATTATTATTATTATTAAAGAATAATCCTTTAATTCACACAATGCAATACAGAAAACACTCACTGACTGCTACAATGATTGATCATGTTATTCAAACAACATGATGCATAGAAAAATGCACACTGACTGATGCAATTAACGGTCATCTGAATTCACACACTATGACACACAGAACATGATGACTGATCATTTGAACCACACACTATGACACACAGGACACGATGACTGATCATTTGACCGACACACTATGACACACAGAACACGATGACTGATCATTTGACCCACACACTATGACACACAGAACACGATGACTGATCATTTGACCAACACACTATGACACACAGAACACGATGACTGATCATTTGACCCACATAGTGATGACACACAGAACACGATGACTGATCATTTGACCCACACACTATGACACACAGAACACGATGACTGATCATTTGACCAACACACTATGACACACAGAACACGATGACTGATCATTTGACCCACATAGTGATGACACACAGAACACGATGACTGATCATTTGACCAACACACTATGACACACAGAATCTTCATTGACTGATCATTTGACCAACACACTATGACACACAGAACACGATGACTGATCATTTGACCCACACACTATGACACACAGAACACGATGACTGATCATTTGACCAACACACTATGACACACAGAACACGATGACTGATCATTTGACCCACACACTATGACACACAAAACACGATGACTGATCATTTGACCAACACACTATGACACACAGAACACAAAGACTGATCATTTGACCAACACACTATGACACACAGAACATGATGACTGATCATTTGACCAACACACTATGACACACAGAACACGATGACTGATCATTTGACCAACACACTATGACACACAGAGCACAATGACTGATCATTTGATCCACACACTATGACACACAGAACACGATGACTGATCATTTGACCAACACACTATGACACACAGAACACGATGACTGATCATTTGACCAACACACTATGACACACAGAACACGATGACTGATCATTTGACCAACACACTATGACACACAGAACATGATGACTGATCATTTGACCCACACACTATGACACACAGAACACGATGACTGATCATTTGATCCACACACTATGACACACAGAACACGATGACTGATCATTTGACCAACACACTATGACACACAGAACACGATGACTGATCATTTGACCAACACACTATGACACACAGAACACGATGACTGATCATTTGACCCATACACTATGACACACAGAACATGATGACTGATCATTTCACCCACACACTATGACACACAGAACATGATGACTGATCATTTGACCAACACACTATGACACACAGAACACGATGACTGATCATTTGACCAACACACTATGACACACAGAACACGATGACTGATCATTTGACCAACACACTATGACACACAGAATCTTCATTGACTGATCATTTGACCAACACACTATGACACACAGAACACGATGACTGATCATTTGACCCACACACTATGACACACAGAACACGATGACTGATCATTTGACCAACACACTATGACACACAGAACACGATGACTGATCATTTGACCAACACACTATGACACACAGAACACGATGACTGATCATTTGACCAACACACTATGACACACAGAACACGATGACTGATCATTTGACCAACACACTATGACACACAGAACATGATGACTGATCATTTGACCAACACACTATGACACACAGAACACGATGACTGATCATTTGACCCACACACTATGACACACAGAATCTTCATTGACTGACACAATGACGGATCACGCCATTCACAAAAAAAGGCAACATCCAGAAATTATGACTGATACAGTGAATGATCATTCAATTCTCACATAATATCAATGGTAGTTTAAAAGGGGATGGGAAAAAAAAGGGGAAAAAAAAAAGTAAGTGGAGGGGGAGAGTGGGGACGAAGTATGGTCTCTGAAACTGTGCAAAGACAATGGGACTATGAAAAAAAAAAAAAAAAAAAAAAAAAAAAGAATCTGCGATATAACGATAATGTTGGGGGGTGGGGGGGGGGAGATGAAGACCCCCCCCCCCCCAAAAAGTGCAAAAAGCCATAACCCCTAAATGAAATAGCCCAAGCAACAACAGCACTGACGGATTCATTAATGAATGGGACTGAAGAGAGTGATTCATTGTCAACAGACATGGCACACCACCACCCAGAGGTGACAGGTAAGGGAGGGGGTGGGGGAGTGGGTGGGGGGGGGGATTATTCTTATTCTGGTTGCTTATAGTCCAGCTGGACTGCACAGGGCCATATCTGGGCTGTCAAACCATACAAATGATCAACCGCATCAAGACAAAAAACAACAACAAAAACTGTCACATCTTAACATAACTATGGAATATAACAAGTTTGTGGGGAAAAAAAAAATGGGCACTTTCTAACTGTTTGATACAAGATTAAACTATACAACGCTACCTTGGAATTTACCATTGAACAGGTATTGTTTTGCTGTTTTAGACTTGTCAGTACTTGGAACTTAATTATATGCTTACCCTATACTTTCTAATGCACAAAACATAAAAATTCTGTATCTGTAAACGTTTGTCTGAATAAAAAAAAAATGTTGAAAAAAAACTCCAAAAAAACTGTCACATCTACAAAAAAAAAAAAAACCCACCAAGACAAACCCACAAAACACAGTTCATGACAAAGTATCCCAACCATTTAGCTCCGAATGGCAAATAACACTAGGCCATGTTGAGGATGCCAGCTCTTCCACTTAATTTATCATCCCCAGATTTAAAAAACAAACAAACAAAAAACCAAAAAAAAAAACAACAACAATACTTCAAAGGCAAACAAAAAATACATATAAAAAAAAAGGCCATGCAGACAAATAACACTGCAGAATGGGCAGCTAGTGCCCATCCCAGCGTTTACCATCTCACTACCTAATCGCCAGAGCAAAACAGCACAAGACAGTACATCACGGACTGTGGAACAAGAGAAGGGAATGCTTGGTACTGTTTTGCTTCACTGTGTAACACCCTCTTCTCAGGTTTCACATGAGATAATTTACGCACGAGTCCCACAGCGCTTACCGTATCATATTCAATTCAGTGCGATTCAACAACTTTCAAATACATAGATATATATATGTATCAAAAACACGAGGAATTATCTGATATACAATAATAATAATAACAACAATAATAATACCAAAAGTAATGATAATAATATTAATAACAGTAACAATACTACAACTACTAGCAACAATAACTGTAGCGGAAAAAAGAAAGGGCAGAGAGAGAAATTGCTTTTTAAAAATTCAGATAAAAAAAACAACAACAACAACAACAACCGAAGGACATCAAACATTTCTGTTCAAATCAAGTTTTCTTCTGTCAGGCCATTTCTGTTCTTCTTCCTTTTTTTTTTTTTTAAACGCAGTGGTTGTAAACAGCATGAAAACAAAATACCATGGAATGGTCAGGGAGGAATGGCTCACTGTTTCATTTCCTTAAAAAACCCAGAAGAAAATAATTATTGCAGACAACTATCATCACAATGACCAAACAGGTGTACATGCCAAAGAAACTGGAACACCCAGACAAATGGACAAGGAGAACGCTTGACTGACTTCATCAACTGACCGACAATGATAAAACAACACAGTTAATACACCAAGGTGCAAACAGACCAGTACACAGACCACTGTCCTCTACAAAGCCGATAATCTCCGGTTTCAAATGTTTGATAAATGTGAAGAATAATGCACAGTTATAACAAATGGAAGATGAACATTCCACCCAAAAAAACAGATCTCAAGAACTCTCCACATCTATAACCATCAGCAATCTTTGGTGTTACAGCTATAGTTATGATTGTGAGGACCGTGTGCCATTGTCAAAGAAAAAGCTGCACGAGATTATCTCCTTTCAAACAACGATAGTAATAATAATACTTTTAACAATTCAATATTTCCAGCGCAAATCCCCTCTCATGAGGTTCAGAACTTGAAGCGCTGACGATAACTAAGGTTGTTACCACAAAATGAACAGATGCATATTTCACTGAGGTTTTAGCGAACCCTTCACAGCCACTGGGACAGTGAATCCCTGGAATCCACAAAGTCGAGGGCTCAGCTTCAGAAGGAAGGGCCCAGTCTTCTCCCTTTGGTTGTTTGAACCTTTCCCCAGACAAGGCCAGGTACCCACCAATACCTGGGTGACGTGAGGACAATTCCATTCAGCCCCTTCAGGGCATACTTCTTCTTCTTCTTCTACTGCATTCACTCGTATGCACATGAGTGGGCTTTTACGTGTATGACCGTTTTTACCCCGCCATGTAGGCAGCCATACTCTGTTTTCGGGGGTGAGCATGCTTGGGTTTGTTCTTGTTTCTATAACCCACCGAACACTGACATGGATTACAGGATCTTTAACGTGCGTATTTGATCTTCTGCTTGCATATACACACGAAGGGGGTTCAGGCACTAGCAGGTCTGCACATATGTTGACCTGGGAGATCGTAAAAATCTCCACACTTTACCCACCAGGCGCCGTCACCGTGATTCGAACCCGGGACCCTCAGATTGACAGTCCAACGCTTTAACCACTCGGCTATTGCGCCCGTACCTTCAGCGCATACAAAACTCTGCTGCCCGACTCGTCTCCAGAAAGAAAAGATCTGAGCACATCACTCCTCTTTCGCAACATCTTCACTGGCTCCCTGTCTCACACCAAATAAAATACAAGATCAGCACTCTATGTTATAAATGTATTCACAAATCAGCCCCTTCCTATCTCTGCGGCTGCCTTCACCTCTACACTCCATCTCGCTCACTATGATCAGCTTCGGGTCCACTCTGTTTACGCACACCCAGATTCAAACTCTTGACTGTTGGCCGCCATTCTTTCTCTGTCTCTGGACCTTGCGATTGGAATGAACTTCCTCTTTCGCTTCGTCAAGTCTCCACACTCAGCTCTTTAAAGTCTGGCCTTAAAACCCACCTCTTCCCAAAATAGCCTCCCTTCCCTGCCTCTTCCTTGTCTTCAGTTTCTCCAGTTTTAGAGTTATGCATGCGTGAGAATGACTGGTGCGAAAGCGCTTCGATTTTTTTGTCTATGCACAAGATTCAGCGCTATATAAATACCATTATTATCATTATTAAATTTTGAGTCAAGCGCCAAGTTCTCAAAGACACAACACCCTGCCAAACCTGTTCTCCTCTCATCCCTCACTTCACCTGCCAAAATCTTGTGTGACAACAACATAAAACAACAACAACAACAAAACAATGTCCTTATTCACTCCACAGCAAAATGAGGCTGTTATACGAAAAGTTGTCTGAAGGCTCTACAATGTACACACCACAATAAAAACTTCCTTGAATCATCTTTAGAGTTGATGCTGGAAGAGTGACCTCCATCTCCCTCCCCCCCCCCCCTCCCTCATCCCTCCCCAGCTACCCTCCATCCTCTCACTCACCTCCCATCCCTCCCTCCCAACACCAAAAGGTAGCAGCACCACGTTGAGGTCCTGTCTTTTTTCTAAATGTTTCACAGGTGACAAAACTTCAAAGACAGCATGCCGATGAATACTTAAGCCACAACAAATGTGCACATGTATACATACAAAAAAACAAACAAACAAAAAAATCTAAACTATTATAGAATCACAAACACAAAATTACAAGTTTAAGATAAAAATTCATTTCCTTCTGCTGATAAGGAATGACATGGAGAAAAAAAAAAATTCACTCTTCCTGTAAATGTCTCTCACTTCTGATGCATTTTTGGTCAAAACACAGCCAGTCAAAAAAAAAAAAAAAAAAAAAAAAAATATATATGTACACTGAGAGAGAGAGGGGGGCAGGCAGACAGACAGAGAGAGAAAGAGAGACAGAGACAGGAAGACAGAGACAGACAGAGCAAGCAAGACAGAGACAGAGAGTGATTACAAGAATTTTTTTTTTTTTTTTTTTTTTTTTTTTAATTTACATGTACATTCATAACCGTTCAGTCTTTTCATCGTTGCATGACAAGATACTGATATGTATTGATCAAAATAAAACATCAAAGAAAAACCCAAAAGAAAACAAAACCCCCTCTGCAGTGGACTTTTGACAAATCAGACAGTCACAATGTAGCTTTCTGGACCCAGGGACACTCAAATCAATGATATACGAAGACCATGGTCATCTGGCAGTCTCATTTGACAGAGTAACACCATTGATCTGAAACTTACAGCTCTTAGTAAGACTTGAAAAAAAAGTGAACAATGTTCTCCAATCATTTCTAAATATATATCTATCATTCTATGCCACAGAATTAAAATGAAACAGTTTAGGGGATAATAAAAGAAAAGAAAAAAGAAGAAGAAGAAAAAAAAAAAAAAGTTGTAGAAATGACTCCAACTTGAAAGCACACTTCCCACGTGGTTCACCTCATTATATTCTTCATGACAATATAATACAATCACCTGACACCTCCATGCAAGCCTATAATATATATACAACAGGGAGAGCTAAGCTAAACACCACCAGTGGATCAGAACGCCAGAACAATCTATGAGCCACCTGTCTTTGTGGGAGCAGACCCCCCCCCCCACCCCCACCTCCTCCCCACCCCCAATAGCTTTGGCAATCAGCGTCAAACAGGAAGGATACATGTGTATGTTGGCCGACACTTCGTCATGCATATCTAACATCTGTGTCAACGCTTTTGACTTCTCAGACTGGTTTATCCAAATTACATTATGGACTGGGAAAAGACAAAAGTGCTACAGCCGTGCATTACATACACACATGACTACAACACCGTCTCCATACATAACGCGCTACGCACACAATCATATTTACAAATAATTACATGATTCTCTGGAGGCAGAGAAGCCACTGCACCTCTATCAGTGACTTGACAGCAAAATGCATCAGCTAAGTACATTCGATTTGGACAGGAAAAGGATTATCAACATCATATGACACATTCTCTGATTATTCTCCATGCAAATGCGTATAATATTCATTAAGAATTTTAAAAAAAAAATAAAAAAAAAAAAATAAAAAAAAATCACACAGGCATACAAGTAAGCACACACACACATGTACACACAGTTGTTCTGTGCATGGGCAACTTTTTTTGCACTTGACCCTTGAAGCTCCAAAGCGATTGTTCTGACTGAACGTGAAAGACAATCTCATTCCCAAATGTCCACAACCCTGATAAAAAACATAAATGCACACAGAAGACAACCTGCATAAAGCAGTTCACACATATATATATATATATATCTATGCTGAAAAAGATAAATCCATACAGAAGACTCAACCTTTTCACATATCAATCTTTGCGGAAACAAATACAAATGTCTTCATCAAATCAGTCCTCTATCAATGTCCCTCTTATCTCTCCATTTCCCTGTCAGCCTAAACAGGTGTCTATAATTCCTCCATTTCTTTCATCATCATTTCTTTTTAAAACGTACCATCACAGCAGCCGCAAGATATGTTGATCCAAGCTGTCAAGATTTAAAATGTTAAAGAAGAAACTGCGCATGCATGCACAAACACACACACACACACACACACACACTGCACTCACACACCATTCTATGACACACAAAGCTAAGAGTGACTCATCAAAGAGAAAAAGTGCTTTCAATGACTTGCTAAATAAACTATGCTATATATATATTCCTTTCTTTTCAGCATCTGCCTGGCAAGAGAAATGGCTATGGGATGATGCAATGGAATGGTTAAGGGATAATGCTATGCTAAAATATGTACAATTCACAACAAAGTGCTTATTATATTCATTAGCACGAAAAATTGTGTAAGTAGAACTTTGTAATATTCCAAGACAAGTTTACAGATCATTCTGATATGCTTTGAACACGTGAATGCATTTTGAGATACGAGTGGGTAACACAGTCACATCATTGACACAGAACGTATCAACTATATACTGTATACATTGTATTTGACACAGGAATGTTGTTGACACTGTTCATTTATTGGTTATTTTTCATGTTCATTATGCCCTGTTGTTCTGCTTGTTATGCTCCATACCCCAAAAGGCTAAGGGGCGAAAAGAGGAGCTGAAACCTGGAATCTTGCTCCAAGGAACTCACTGCAATGTTAACAGGTATTCTAAGAGACGGCAACAAATGCTGGAAGGCATTGTAAGAAACTCTGAAAGCAAACGGTCACCTTGCGCAGGCATGCATGCACTAATTCAGAGTCTGAAATCAACCTGAACGCAGACACTTGCTCATTGCTGACATGCAAACGAGTCTTACCTCTTAATCTTCAACGTTCATGTTCTTTACAACAACAACAAAAAAAAAAAAAAAAAAAAAAGCAATAACTAAACTGAGCAGTCATCCATATTGCATCAATGTCACCAAATTAGGATTCCTTCACAAGCCATCATCGGAACACTGCATAGACAAAGTTGGAATGCACACTCTCTTCCTAACTCCTCTACATCTTTTTATGAACATCCCCCCCACCAATCCCCCCTGCACCCCCCACCCCCACCCCCCCCCCCCCCCCTCTACATGGCTGAAGAAAAAGGAACAATGCCAATAAAAGTAACAGGTTTTCTTCACCCACTATGTTTGACAAAAAACAAAGGGAAACAGATCAAATACCAAGTACCACAGATCATGCAGTCCTGTATCCTTGTCTTCAGCCAGAAAAACAAAAGCAAAAGCAACCCCCCTCAAAGTAAAAAATAAATAAATAAAGAAGAAAAAAAAGCATACAACAAAAGTGAGTGATTTTCAAACAAAGCAATCGACAACTTCAGTCGGCTGTACAAACCACCTATGGAGATCGGGGCCAGAAACCAGCCTGACGAAGCAGGCAACACAGTCGAAAAAAGGACTGCAGATCTGATGCCACCAGGGTCTGCTCAGCACACTAACTCAGAAGTGGAGAGGCAGGAACTGATATGTGGACAGAGTTAAATCCTGGGAGAGAGGGTACGTCAAGTCAAACGCCGCATCTTAACGCAAATTTTCATCATGTTGTCATACAGGAAATGTTCCAAACATTCAATCTGTGGTCGGCTGAAAACAAAAGCAATGACAATGCCCTGCTTTTCAGCCTTTTTCGCACACTCTTGTTTTTTTTCCTGATCAATCTGCTTGGCTTGCACAGTGCCAACAAATGGATAATTTCTGGCGACTGATTCCATGTTGGGTGCTGGTCCTTGCTTGATTATAGGCAAAAAAAAAAAAAAAAAAAAAGAAAAAAAAAAGGAGTGCATGGAAAAGACTGAAAAACAGGTAAATGTCCATGGTTCTGTTTTCCATTCACCTCTGATCAATCCTGGAACGGTCCTTGGATGACAGTATGATGAAAACAAAAAACAAAACAAAAACACATCCCTCTCCTAAGGACTTTTTTTTTTTTTTTAACCCAGCTTTGAGAACGCATTCAGGAGAACCAAAAGAATATGCCTGTATTTATCCTGCACAGGAGTGTCCAAAGGAGTTGGGGCAACAGGGATAAAAAGGAAAAAGAAAATAAACGAAAGTGGTTCTTCTCCATTCAGGGTAGCAAGGATAAAAAGAAAACAGAAAATAAAGAAAGTGGTTCTTCTCCATTCTGGGTAGCAAGGATAAAAAGAAAACAGAAAATAAACGAAAGTGGTTCTTCTCCATTCGGGGTAGCAAGGATAAAAAGAAAACAGAAAAACGGTTCTTCTCCATTCAGGATAGCAAGGATAAAAAGAAAACAGAAAAGAAACGAAAGTGGTTCTTCTCCATTCAGGGTAGCAAGGATAAAAAGAAAACAGAAAAGAAACGGTTCTTCTCCATTCAGGGTAGCAAGGATAAAAAGAAAACAGAAAAGAAACAGTTCTTCTCCATTCAGGGTAGCAAGGATAAAAAGAAAACAGGAAATAAACGGAAGTGGTTCTTCTCCATTCAGGGTAGCAAGGATAAAAAGAAAACAGAAAAGAAACGAAAGTGGTTCTTCTCCATTCAGGGTAGCAGGGATAAACAGAAAACAGAAAAGAAACGGTTCTTCTCCATTCAGGGTAGCAAGGATAAAAAGAAAACAGAAAATAAAGAAAGTGGTTCTTCTCCATTCGGGGTAGCAAGGATAAAAAGGAAACAGAAAAGAAACGGTTCTTCTCAATTCGGGGTAGCAAGGATAAAAAGAAAACAGAAAAGAAACAGTTCTTCTCAATTCAGGGTAGCAAGGATAAAAAGAAAACAGAAAATAAACGAAAGTGGTTCTTCTCAATTCGGGGTAGCAAGGATAAAAAGAAAACAGAAAAGAAACGAAAGTGGTTCTTCTCCATTCGGGGTAGCAAGGATAAAAAAAAGAAACAGAAAAACGGTTCTTCTCCATTCAGGGTAGCAAGGATAAAAAGAAAACAGAAAAGAAACGGTTCTTCTCCATTCAGGGTAGCAGGGATAAAAAGCAAACAGAAAAGAAACGGTTCTTCTCCATTCGGGGTAGCAGGGATAAAAAGGAAACAGAAAAGAAACAGTTCTTCTCCATTCAGGGTAGCAAGGATAAAAATAAAATAGAAAAGAAACGGTTCTTCTCCATTCAGGGAAGCAAGGATAAAAAGAAAACAGAAAATAAAAGAAAGTGGTTCTCCTCCATTCCTGTACACTATTGCACAATTAATTTCTCCAACAGTTTCAGTTTCAGTAGCTCAAGGAGACGTCACTGCGTTCAGACAAATCCATATACGCTACACATCTGCCAAGCAGATCCCTGACCAGCAGGGTAACGGAACGCGCTTAGTCAGGCCTTGAGAAAAAAAAAAAAAAAAAAATTGAACTGCAACAAAAGAGAAAATCACAACAGAAACTGGTTATTCCAAATTCCAACATGATACTCACTTTATCAAACATAGGAATTGTGTGGTTTTTGTTTTTGTTTTTTTTTAAAGAAAGAGAATGAGAAGGAAGATAACCCCTTTTACAACCAGTACACAATACATTTTGTCTAGCGGTGCTTTTGAACATATTTTCATACAGCTCCTAATGAACAAAATTCAAATTACAAGTGCAAAGAAAAAACAACAAACAAATCAAAGTTAAACTTTATTTGAACATTTCAAAAATGAAATAAAGAAAGAAAAAAAAATGCAAGCAAGCAAGCAGGCAGACCTGGTTGAAATCGGTTTAGTGATTTACTGGATGAAACAACTAAAAAAAAAAAATTCAGAATTCACTGTCATACAACCCTCTGAGAAACAACACACAGTTACATTTATGGCAAAAGTTGTGGAAACAAAAACCTTAATATCTGAAAACACTCACAAAACATTGTAACCAACAGAGAACATTGAAAAACCACTGATCTAAATGATTTTCCAGCCACTTCCTCGCATGTAATATAAATCATCCATTGAATGTGGCATTCAAAATGTCAAGGACGTACTGCATGTTCATCTAGCAGACCCCTGGTATGTTTAAAAAAAAAAAAAAAAAAAAAAAAAAAAAGTGTCTCGAAAGAATCACACGAAAAAAAACGTGAAAATCCTACATCACAGCTTCAGTCCAATTCCAGCACTGTCTGGTCAAGTGAAGAGTTGTTCCCCTTCACCAGTTCTTTGGGAGAGAGGGTGAGGAGGGTTGGCGACCCAGAATTATGACTAGAAGCTGAGTCTGCCTTTGTACGTGACTAGCAGATCGGACTAGAATATGCAGCATGAGACTGACTGTCTGAAGGGAGTCTGGGACGCCCTATGACTACCTGGGACCCAGTCATTTTTGTTTTACTTATCAGAAGCCTCGGATGCTTATCAGAAGCAAATCTGTGGTTGTAAGGGAGGGGGGTGGGGGGGGGGGGGAAGTTTCCCAGGGAAAGTCACACTGCACAACAGAGACAATGGAGGCATCGTAATCACTCCTGGCTTTTCACTCTCGTCTATAGATGGATCAGACCTAAATAAACAAAAAAAAAAAAAAGACTCTACCAAAGACAGGGAAATAAATATCGCCAACAAATTAGCCATTCGCCAAGAGAGAGGACTCAAGTCATGACATCAACACAATGACTATTTTCCACATCATTTCATGAAAAGTGACACACACACACACACATATTTCCTAAGAACTGCAAATGTTGTTTTGTTGGGCCCCCCCCCCCCCCCCCCCCCCCCCCCCCCCCCCCACCCCCCCCCCCCCCCCACATCAGAACTGTCTACGGGAAGAAGAGATTATACAATGAATCAGTTGTCCATAGCTGCCCTAAACATCATAAACTTCATTCAAATGCACGTACCAGTTGATCAGACAAGGAACTCAAGGTGTTCCACAGAAGACAGGAGAGACACACTAGCAGAGAGAGAGAGAGAGAGAGAGAGGGAGAAACAGGGAGGGAGAGAGAGAGAGGGGGGGAGGGAGAAAGGAAAAAGGAGAATAGTTTCAGTTTCAGTTTCAGTAGCTCAAGGAGGCGTTACTGCGTTCGGACAAACCCATATACGCTACACCACATCTGCCAAGCAGATGCCTGACCAGCAGCGTAGTAACCCAACGCGCTCAGTCAGGCCTTGAGAAAAAAAAAGAAAAAAGAATAAGAAACAAGAGAAAGAAAAAAAAAAGCAGATGAAAATTTTGAGTACATACACATGATGATAATCACTGTACAAATGGGACAGAAAAACGACAAAAGGAAAATGACCAAGTGCATAATCATCATCAATTGAACTGTACATCAAACAGACATTGTATATATATATATATATTGTGCATATTTGTATCAGTGCAATGAAAGCCAACATCTGTTCCAACTATTGCGCTGTTGGCATTTTCCATTTGAACATGAGTATCAATATAGATATAAATCTTCTTAAAGAAAAAAAAAAACAAGAAAAAAACAAAACAAAAAAAACCAACAGAGCTGAGAGTCCAGGACAGGCCAGACAGTTAGACCCTGCTGAGGGAAGAACTATCCATCCAGGACAGGCCAGACAGTTAGACCCTGCTGAGGGAAGAACTATCCATCCAGGACAGGCCAGACAGTTAGACCCTGCTGAGGGAAGAACTATCCATCCAGGACAGGCCAGACAGTTAGACCCTGCTGAGGGAAGAACTATCCATCTAGGACAGGCCGGACAGACCCTGCTGAGGGAAGAACTATCCATTCAGGACAGGCCAGACAGATAGACCCTGCTGAGGGAAGAACTATCCATCTAGGACAGGCCAGACAGTTAGACCATGATGAGGGAAGTATCCATCCAGGACAGGCCAGACAGTTAGACCCTGCTGAGGGAAGAACTATCCATCCAGGACAGGCCAGACAGACAGACCATGCTGAGGGAAGAACTATCCATCCAGGACAGGCCGGACAGACCATGCTGAGGGAAGAACTATCCATCCAGGACAGGCCAGACAGTTAGACCATGATGAGGGAAGTATCCATCCAGGACAGGCCAGACAGTTAGACCCTGCTGAGGGAAGAACTATCCATCCAGGACAGGCCAGACAGACAGACCATGCTGAGGGAAGAACTATCCATCCAGGACAGGCCGGACAGACCCTGCTGAGGGAAGAACTATCCATCCAGGACAGGCCAGACAGACCATGCTGAGGGAAGAACTATCCATCCAGGACAGGCCAGACAGACAGACCCTGCTGAGGGAAGAACTATCCATCCAGGACAGGCCAGACAGTTAGACCATGATGAGGGAAGAACTATCCATCCAGGACAGGCCAGACAGTTAGACCCTGCTGAGGGAAGAGCTATCCATCCACGACAGGCCAGACAGTTAGACCCTGCTGAGGGAAGAGCTATCCATTCAGGACAGGCCAGACAGACAGACCCTGCTGGGGGAAGAACTATCCATTCAGGACAGGCCAGACAGTTAGACCATGCTGTGGGAAGAACTATCCATCCAGGACAGGCCAGACAGATAGACCCTGCTGAGGGAAGAACTATCCATCCAGGACAGGCCAGACAGTTAGACCCTGCTGAGGGAAGAACTATCCATCCAGGACAGGCCAGACAGACCCTGCTGAGGGAAGAACTATCCATCCAGGACAGGCCAGACAGTTAGACCCTGCTGAGGGAAGAACTATCCATCCAGGACAGGCCAGACAGACCCTGCTGAGGGAAGAACTATCCATCCAGGACAGGCCAGACAGACAGACCCTGCTGAGGGAAGAACTATCCATCCAGGACAGGCCAGACAGTTAGACCCTGCTGAGGGAAGAACTATCCATCCAGGACAGGCCAGACAGTTAGACCCTGCTGAGGGAAGAACTATCCATCCAGGACAGGCCAGACAGTTAGACCATGCTGAGGGAAGAACTATCCATCCAGGACAGGCCAGACAGTTAGACCCTGCTGAGGGAAGAACTATCCATCCAGGACAGGCCAGACAGTTAGACCCTGCTGAGGGAAGAACTATCCATCCAGGACAGGCCAGACAGTTAGACCCTGCTGAGGGAAGAACTATCCATCCAGGACAGGCCAGACAGACCCTGCTGAGGGAAGAACTATCCATCCAGGACAGGCCAGACAGTTAGACCCTGCTGAGGGAAGAACTATCCATTCAGGACAGGCCAGACAGACTATGCTGAGGGAAGAACTATCCATCCAGGACAGGCCAGACAGACTATGCTGAGGGAAGAACTATCCATCCAGGACAGGCCGGACAGTTAGACCCTGCTGAGGGAAGAACTATCCATCCAGGACAGGCCAGACAGTCAGACCCTGCTGAGGGAAGAACTATCCATCCAGGACAGGCCAGACAGTTAGACCCTGCTGAGGGAAGAACTATCCATCCAGGACAGGCCAGACAGACCCTGCTGAGGGAAGAACTATCCATCCAGAAAGACTAACGGCTACATCCGCAGACCAAAGGACAAACCTACAGATGGCAAATATGTGCGTGTGTGAGTGTGTGTTTGTGTGTGTGTGTAGTGGTAGCAGTGGTAGCTGTAGTAGTAGTAGTAGAAGAAGTAGTAGTAGTAGCAGTAGTAGTGCTTTCCTTTCTTGCAGAAAAGGGACGGCAGCCGACAAACCAGTATCAGCTTACACATGTGATTGCTGCGACAGAGACTGTCTCTCTCGCATCAGTCTCTACAGTCAGGCGACGCTGCTTGGTCCAAGCAGACAGCCCAATTAGACATTAGGTCGGATATACTCTATCCATGGTCAGCCATGACTTTACTCTAGTAGCTTTCCTTTTATATCTTTTTCACATATGAACACTTTAACATGTACACATGCAATTCATCGTGCTTGTTTATGCACCTTTGTTCATGAGTACACGTCTGTGTCAGCCAATATGCGTTGCAGATACCAATGTCACAAAATTCTGCCACCACAGAACTAGCAGCAGACTGCCACTGTTCCTCCACCTCACCAGGCTCCGTCGTGTCCACTTTCGAGACACACCGACAGTGCTGGAACTATGGATCTCACTGGCATGCACACACCTGGTACTTCTTCTTCTTCTGCGTTCACTCGTATGCACACAAGTGGGCTTTTACGTGTATGACCGTTTTTACCCCGACATGTAGGCAGCCATACTCCGTTTTCGGGGGGGTGCATGCTGGGTATGTTCTGGGTATGTTCTTGTTTCCATAACCCACTGAACGCTGACATGGATTACAGGATCTTTAACGTGCGTATTTGATCTTCTGCTTGCATATACACACGAAGGGGGTTAGCAGGTCTGCACATATGTTGACCTGGGAGATTGTAAAAATCTCCACCCTTTACCCACCAGGCGCCGTCACCGTGATTCGAACCCGGGACCCTCAGATTGACAGTCCAACGCTTTAACCACTCGGCTATTGCGCCCGTCACACCTGGTACAAAGCGCCTATCATTTACATTGCACAGCCAGGGCGACCAGCCTGTGAAATACCTGCACAAAGTCTTGAACAATACCAACAGAGCACCCAAACAAATCTGCTCATTTCTGTACCATGGCAAGACGTTCGACATGAATCTCTCCCAGTCCCCAAATGTCTCCGTTCAACTGTGCCACTCAGGACCAACGATATACAGTAAACATTGGATGTATCAGTCATTCGAAGTTTTAAACTGCTTTTAAATCTCGTCTCAAAACTCACCTTTTCCCTCAGCAATAAGTTCAATTGTGGCAGGTCCACTTCCTTTGCGTTAGCTGTGTTTGACTGTGTGTGTATACATATGTATGTGTATACAACTACATGCATGTATATGAATGTGTATTGTGTGTGCGTGCGTTTATGGAAGTTTGTGCCTGCCTATGTGTGCGTATGTGTTAGGGTAGTTGTTAGATACACATGTATGTTAAAATATATGTATGCAGTGTGTGTGTGTGGAAATATGTGTGAGTGTGTGTGTGTGTGTGTGTGTGTGTGTGTGTGTGTGTGTGTGTAGTCACATTTTGGTGTGTGTATGAAACATAGATGTAATGTTTTATGTTAACAAAAGCGTTTTTGTAAAGCACCTAGAGCAGATTTCTGGATAGTGTGCTATATAAGTATCCATTATTATTATTATTATTAAACTTATTGCTTCCATAAATTTCATGTTAATTCATATCTTCAACAGAAAAAAAAAGTTATATATATGTAAACTACTAAAACAGATGATACCTGCAAATAACACTGCTGAACATACAGCTTGTGCCTGTCCCAATACTGATCATTTTACCACCAGGGCATGTGCACAGCATGAAAATCATGTCAGCTCCACACACCTTGTGCTACACTGTTCCAGTCAGTCGGTCAAAACACGAAGTGGTATGAGACTCATTCACTGCATTTTTTTTTTTTTTTTTTTTGCTTCCAGGATGATCTCAAACTTCCCTCTCCCTCCTTCCCCTCTCAATTTTATACATCGTATCTTAACTCTCTCCATATGAACGGCGAAAGAGACGACGTTAACAGCGTTTCACCCCAGTTACCATCATCAAAATATTGCAAGCGGAAGGCTCTTATACTGAAGAGGTGAATGTTGACAAAGAATACCACAATTCTGATGACGGAAGCTAAAGGTTGGGTCATTCAGACACCCACTGGACATCCGAGGGGTCTGTGCAGAGGAGAAGAGAGGACTGGCCGTACTGAGTGAGTTAAAGGCAGGGGCATATAATACTTCTAAATCTAAAGTAACCATTCTGAGGACAGAGGAGGAAAATGTCAAAAAGAAAGGTCAAAATTTGAGGAAATGCTCAACATATCGGACTAGATATCACATTAAAAAAAAAAAAAAAAAAAAAAAAAATCATTGGCATCCTCAACACTTACATAAGGATTTTTTCTTTCCTCCATCAAACAAACATGTGTGGCAGCTGATGGGTTGCAGGAAATGCTGGAACTGAGGTCACCAATGAAGCACCACTGTGCAAACAATCCCCTCTGTCTTCCACAGCTGGTTTCTTGCGTAGTTTGTGACAATGCACACGCCTGAAGATAAATCATGTATGATAACGCGTAGTTCATTTAGCATGGCCACATATCTTGCGCCCCTGGTAAACATTTTTATACGAGTTTCATAACAAAACACAAGAAAAAAAAAAGCACATAAAAAAAACACCCCAAGAAACAAATGAAAAAAGAGAATCTTCTCAAACTATCATCTTCCCTCAGGTCACAGTGCTGAAAACATCTCTGGAGCATCTGCTGTCACGCCATGATCTCATTTTTTGAAATCCAGTCACACAAGGCATGCACTACAATCAATGTGTCTCTTCATTCCAACCTATTCAGGTTAAGTTTGTCACTCAGCCTGAATTGCAAAGGCCATTTCTGGGTGGACATTACAGTATTCAAAAAAAATTTTTTTTTTTTTTTTTTTTTTTTTTTTTTTTTTTCATTTGCAATGCACATTTAGTTCCAGAGATTTCAATGTCTGATCACTGTGACTCCACAGGCATGGCTTTTTTCAGTATGTGTAGCCATCCACTGATGTCCTTGCACTTCTGCTGCCTTTATCGCATTTCTTTCAACATACATCAGTCTTAAAAAAACTCACATCGTTCTTCCCTGGTGTCCTATGCTTTGTGCATTAACGTTTTTTGCTGGTTTTTTTTTTTCTTCAGCTCCGAACTAAAGCTTCCAGTGTTGGTAATTGTTCAAACTCATGCTGCCTCTCCATCTAGTTCACATCTATCAATCCTTCAAAGCACAGCTTACACATTTCACTGTTCATGCTTCAGGCTGATGGGTGCAGCTGGGAGATTTCCAACTGCTTAGTTCTTTCAAGTTCAACAAGTCTGCCGAGTTGTCGTTTTGTTCAAAGGGCATGCTTGTCAGTCACCTCTCTCGCCTCCTCTGTGTGTGTGTGTGTGTGTGTGTGTGTGTGCATCGTTCTGGAAGCACGCCATCATCCTCGGTTTCCAGTGCTGCACTCCCTGGCTCATGACAACCAAATATTCCACTGAAGACAAAAAATACTGCAGGGGGGGGGGGGGGGGGGGAACACTGCAGGGTGCCTTCCCTTGTTTCAATGACCATACACTTCACACCTCAAGTGACACCACTATCTTGGAGATGCACGTACATACATCATTACATGTATATATATAAGACGAATCAATTCCAAAGTTCAACCCAGATATGCTCGGCTTGTCTTATCCTTATCAACTCCCTGAAGAGAGCGTAAAAGTTCAAAGTGGATCCACACAGAACGGCAAACCCTTTGACAACATTCACAACAAAGACATCCAGTAACAGCACGGCTCAAGCGCTGATGAATGTATCAGCATTCTCCGCACAATCCCAAAGATTAGCAATACATCATATCCCAAAAATTAGCAATACATCTTATACATTATTTATACAGCAGCCAGTTCAAGCACATGCATAGAAAGGCCAACCTGTATCGGGCTGCAGGACAGACCGAGGTTAGCATCACTCTTCTTGATTCTGTGACTGGTTTGACTCTTTCATGAATTTCAAGGGGTGATTCTGTGGCTGACCTCCATGAATTTCATGGGGTGATTCTGTGGCTGATTTTCATGAATTTCAAGGGGTGATTCTGTGGCTGATTTTCATGAATTTCAAGGGGTGATTCTGTGGCTGGTTTTCATGAATTTCAAGGGGTGATTCTGTGGCTGATTTTCATGAATTTCATGGGGTGATTCTGTGGCTGATTTTCATGAATTTCATGGGGTGATTCTGTGGCTGATTTTCATGAATTTCAAGGGGTGATTCTGTGGCTGATTTTCATGAATTTCATGGGGTGATTCTGTGACTGACCTCCATGAATTTCATGGGGTGATTCTGTGACTGGTTTTCATGAAATACACTGTTTTTCATGAAATACATGGGGTGTTTTGTGACTGGGAGAACTTTACTCTTTCTGACTTTCATGAAATACATGGGGTGTTCTGTGACTGTTTTAGTGTAACTGCAGAGAATCAAGGCATGTTTCTCTTTCTGTGGGGGTTTTGAATGGCCTACAAATCTGCCAATGGAATCAAGGGGCATTTCTGTGACTATTTTGGGTAATTTATATGACTACAAAACTAGATAACTGAGGACTCTAAAGTATGCATAGTTCAATCAGAAAATGTGTGTCAATGTACGTGCATGCATGTTTTGTGTTCGCTGTGTGTGTGTGCGCGCACATGCACACATTCATGTGTATGAGTGTGCCCACACCAGTGCGCACGTTTCTCAGTGAGTCTCTGCATGTGAGCGTCATTCTGAGTGTACACATTCATGTGGCATTGTACACTCTGCACAGGCACACACGCATGGGAGCACACACGTGTATGCATGAGTGCCTAGCTTGCCTGTGTGCGTGTGTCTGGGTGTGTGTGCCTACGCCAGCGTGTACACGTCTGTTTCTCAGCCTGTCTGCATGACAGTGTCATTCTGCGTGTATACACGCATGTGGATCTCGCGCCATGCAGGCACACACACACACAAAGGAGCTCGGAGCATGTTGGTGTGTGCGTGTCCTCACAGCAACGTTTGACAGAGCGTTGAGGGGGGGGTCTGCGTCAGAAGTTGGTGTGCTTGGAGGTGTCGGAGGTCCAGGTGTTGGTGAAGGACATACTGTCAAGACTGTTGAGGAAGGAGTCATTGTCCAGCGATATCATCTCGTCCGCACTGTCCTGTCAACACGTCACCAACAGCCCTCAAGTTCCAAAGAACAAACAGCTAAGAAATGACCTATCCCCACCCCCACCCTTTTTTTTTCTTTTACTTTAATTTTTAGGAAGACTCACTGCATTAATTCCCATCACCAACAGCAATCATTCCAAATGCCAAACAACTATAAAATGACCCCCCACCCATCCCCCATTCTTCTACTTTAATTTTTAGGAAGACTCTCTGCATTAATTCCCATCACCAACAGCAATCATTCCCAAAGCCAAACAACTATAAAATGACCCCCCACCCATCCCCCGTTTTTTTCTTTTCTTTTAATTTTTAGGAAGACTCACTGCATTAACTCACTCCGGACGAATAGTTTTCTCCCTTGCTTTTTCCCACAGACGACCCATTTGTTAGGGTTATTCAACGTCTTCATCATCCCTTGTCAATGTCGAAACCTTCAGTTTGAAGCATTTCAATCACTTCAGCAGATGCAGAAAGCCGCTGTCGTGATCTAGTTTGCTCCAAAAATTTCCACTTGTGTCGCCTGCGACGCCATTTTCGACACGTATGCAGATTAGCTCGTCATGTGGGGTACCGAGGTCAGCAGCTGGCCAGTGAGTGTATAGTCACGGAAACCTCACGAAGAAACTTTCCATTCGACTCTTGACACGTTCGCAATGCCCAGTATAGCTGCGATTTTTATGCTACCCTATGAGGAAAATGTGGACAAATTTTTAATTGTCGAAACCGCTATAGCGTTCCGTCGTCCGGAACGCTACCTTACGTCAGGAACGCTACTGCGTTCTATCGTCCGGAGTGAGTTAATTCCCATCACCAGCAGAAAGATAAAGTTATGTCTTATGAAACATGCCATTGCAATGTACCCCGATTCACCCCAACCGATCACACACACACACACAACTCCATACAGAATCTATTCAATAAGCCCTCAGGCAAAGAGAATGATCACATGCCATTCCAGGTTACAGGCTTTACACAGTGCATCAGAACTAACTTCTTCACTTTGATCATGAAGATGAACTTACAGTGGGCACCGTTCCCCCCCCCCCCTTAGTAAAAGAAACTGAAAAAAAAACAAAAAAAAACAAACAAACAAACAAAAAACAGCCACACACACACAGAGCAAAATCATGAAAATGCAATAATCAGTATACATTACTTCTGCTCAGAGAACTTTTCATATGAACAGCATATCAGATGCATAAACAACATACAAACTTGATCTTCCTTCCAAGGTGATGGTGATCTTTCGATCAAACTACTGATTAATAACCAAAAGATGAAGTCATTAAAAAAAAATTTAGATAATAAAAATCCGTAATTCCTCATATTCATAATGCACAGTCAAGGTAAGACATTAGACAACAAGACCAAACAATCAGAAAGCTTCCAGTGTGTTGAGTGACACTGAAAATCTGCTGTTACCAATCTTTACACCCCTGTCTTACTAGTAAACTAGTGTGCGTGTGTTTATGTAAGTCTGTACCTGCCTATGTGTGCGTATGTGTTACTGTTAGGGTAGCTATTAGATACACATGCATGTTAAAATGTATGTATGCAGTGTGTGTGTGTAGTCACATTTTGGTGTGTGTATGTAAAATAGATGTAATGTTTTGTGTTAACAAAAGCGTTTTTGTAAAGCACCTAGAGCAGATTTCTGGATAGTGTGCTATATAAGTATCCATTATTATTATTATTAACCCACCCCCCACCCCCTGGCCACACACCCCCTCCTATACTCCCACTCCTTTCCCCCCACCCCCCAATCTCCTCCCCTCCTACCCCCTAACCCCTCCCACCCCCTGCATCACCTTCCCTCTACCCCCCCCCCCACCCCCCACCTCCTCCCCACAAGCCACCTTACCTTGGGCATGTCGACATGCCCATTGATGTAGCTGAGGGTAACGCTGTCATCCCAGTAGCTGGACAGATCAATCTTGGACCCTGACGGCATCTTGCCACGCCGTCTCATCACACAGCCGATGAACACGCCTGGTCAAGACGCAAAGAAATCACTTGTTCTTTTTTTTTTTCTTTTTTTTCTTTTTTTTTAAAATAGAAAAGAGCCTAATTCAAAAAGTAATTAAAAAAAAGAGAAAAAAAAAAAAGAAAGAAATAATCAGTTCAGGGTTCTTCAACTTCTATTTTTCTTTTCTCAATGTTCCCAAAATTCTTGAGCAAAACTGTAAACATTCAAAATATATAAAGTTGGATGTAAACAAAACAAGCAAGAGCAACAATACTACTTACAAAATGGGTGGGGGGAAAAAACTTTGTGGTACTACTAGGGTTTTAAAAAATCATGCTTAGATTAATCTGAGCAAAAAACCAAGAATCTCAGAGAGTGTTCACCATACGCTGTATACAGTGCACCTCTTGCTGTCTCGATGTACTACAGGTACTATAAAGTTGTTACCGTAAAGTTCAGTCTATAAGCCACGACTTTTTACCCCAGCTTCAACCTCTGCGGCTTATACAATGATGCGGCTTATTTGCGGATTTTAACGATCCCGGGAGTGTCACGTTCTCGTCTATTCCTAGCTGCCCTTCAACTCACCAAAATCATGATTTCTGTCCATGAATTTTTGGATGAGCTTCAGGATAGTGTGCTAACTGTTCACGTTTTATATATCAAATCCGCACACATTAAAGCCTTCAGATCAGCATTCAGTTCTACTCTTCTCAAGCGTACACCCTCATCATGCCGAAAACACGACGTTACGCCTACTAATACTTGTATTAATAACTTTTATCGAAAACTATACATTGGTATAATATCATTACTAATAATAAACCATAAAACTATATCATATGATACAGACAAATTTAAGAAATTTGTAATTTGTTCTTGTCTTTGTTGGCATAATATTACATTTCAATCATTAATAAGTGTAGGAATACAATACAATACAATACACTTTTGACAGTTCTCTTATCCCCTAGTTTTATTCCTTTCAGTTTCACTGTTTTCTTTTATCTAGAGGATGAGGTATGTGTGCGTATGCATGCCTACACTGTGGGAGCAACGGAATATTGGAACGTGCGGGTGTGATATATATATCTTTCATTCTTTGTATATATGGGGGTGGGGGTGGGGATGGGGGTGGGGGATATGGGTGTATGTGTGTGTGCTTGTACAAGTAAGTGTTCATCTGTGTGTGTGTGTGTGTGTGTGTGTGTGTGTGTGTGTGCCGTGGAAGCTGCGATACGTAGCCTAGAAATAAGTGTGTAGAGGAGGGGGTAGAGGAGGTGCAGGGTAATGTGTGTGTGGGCTGTGTGTGTGTGTGTGTGTGTGTGTGTGTGTGTGTGTGTGTGTTGGGGCTCATGTACGTTTATGTGTATTTGACTGTGCTTTCATATCTGTGAAACTGCATGTTTGGTGCATATCTATTTTGCATTTAGGTTACATTGTGCAGTACACTATCGCTGTTTACAGTTTAAAAGATATGTTTAAACTGCACCAAAAAAGTAAATTTTGTTTGCATTTTACAGTACCGATAAGGCAAAGCTGCTTAGGACAGAACAATGGTGACAGCAGTGATTCCAAGAAACAAAACGATAAATGGCGGTCCAGCCTTTACTCATTCATTCATGTCTCCTTCTCAAACTTACCCAGGATGACAACCAGCAGAACGGCGCCGCACGCCGCCCCGACGATGATCTTTATCCTCAGCTCCTGCTCCTCCTCGTCTTCATTGCCCCGGTATTCCACGCAGCCTGCATCTTTCTCCGTACAGGAGCCATTGCTGCCAGAGGGGCCAGGGGAGGTCACATCCAGTGTTGAACTTAACAAGGAGGTGGTCTCCCCTGCAGTAGGTTGGAAGACGGTTGAGTTCTGTGTGAAGTTCATATCCAACATTCCCGTGACGGAAGACACCTCCGGAAGAGACGCCGAGGACGATGTTTCGATGTCCCCTCTGCTGGTATGAAAAGCGGAGTCCTTTGAAGGACTCAATGTCAGAGGTACTAGAGGTGAGGTTGGGGCTATGAGTACAGCAGCACTTCCACTGGCCTCATGCGGAACAGACACAAATGTAGCCAGGTGCTCTTGTGTAGACTGCTGCCCATGACTGACAAACACACCGGCTTCACCAAGTCCCTGTGTGGGGTCCCTGCGAACACTGGTCGCCACAGAGTCCACAAAAACCGTGGATCTTACGCTCGGCAGGGAGGCAGAGTCATCTAAAACAGAGGCTGTGACACGCTCCCACCCCTCCAAAGTTTTTGTTCCAAAGCTGCTGGAAAGGTCTGAACTTGGACCAATAGAGGCAGCAGGCGTGCTGTACAGCCACCCACCGGCTGGCACAAAAGAGCTCTGCAACACTTCCCTTTCTGAAACCAGTGACAGTGTGTGTGGTGACGACACGTCTCCATGCAGGCTGTCAGTAGATGGTGGTGCGTCTCTCACAAAGGACGTCACAGACGTTGGTAAAATAACTGCACCTGAGGACGATTCTGGATCTGACGCTGGGGCGGTGGGGACTGGGGTAAAGGTTAGAGTCGAGGTGGTGACCTCAGGAAGAAAAGCAGTCGCTGGCAGCGGTGGCGGCGATGTGGACAGGGTCATCCATGCCGTGTCTGACAGGGAGACGCTGTAGGAGGAATCAAGGCTGGGCTGGCCTGCCCCGAGGGACCACAGCCACGTCACTGTCAGCCACACAATCAGGCAGCCCTGACCTGGTTCACAATACCAAACAAATGTAACGCATCATAAAGCAAAGAGTTGAAAAGATTTTAAGACGGATGCAATAGCCGAGTGGTTAAAGCGTTGGACTGTCAATATGAGGGTCCCGGGTTTGAATCACGGTGACGGCGCCTTGTGGGTAAAGGGTGGAGATTTTTCCGATCTCCCAGGTCAACATATGTGCAGACCTGCTAGTGCCTGAACCCCCTTCATGTGTATATGCAAGCAGAAGATCAAATACGCACGTTAAAGATCCTGTAATCCATGTCAGCGTTAGGTGGGTTATGGAAACAAGAACATACATGCACACCCCCGAAAACAGAGTATGGCTGCCTACATGGCGGGGTAAAAACGGTCATACACATAAAAGCCCACTCGTGTGCATACGAGTGAACGTGGGAGTTGCAGCCCACGAACGCAGAAGAAGAAGAAGAAGAAGAAGAAGAAGAAGAAAAGATTTTAAAACACATGATGCACGAGAAGTGACAATGTAATCATCTTCCTCCTGCGGAACAGGCACTTGACCTTAACCTCAATATTGCTGTGAACTGCTGTATGTGTGTGTGTGTGTGTGTGTGTGTGTGTGTGTGCATACACTAGTTTGTCCACTGTTGTTCAAGATTCTAATATCGTTCTGATTTTATACTCCATTTTAAAGTGCCTGTATCACATGCTGTTTTACTCATATGGATAGAGATGAAAGAGAAGCAGGGTGTGAGTGACAGCGTCTCCCTGTGATCAAGGCTGGCCAATAATGCCAAATATCGGGGACAACTTTGAACTTGTTTGTTGGACTCTTTGTATCAGTTTTACCTGTTCTCTCTTTCTCTCTCTACATGCATATAATATAAAAATGAATCATTTCCCATTTTCTGTTTGTATGGTGAGCGTGAAAGCCAGTATGTGTGTAATCTTTCAGTGCCCCAGTTGGTTACACATCAAATAAACTCCTTGCCCTTCCCTTGCCTTTTTACTAGAGTTTATAATCAAACAGTACACTGAATACTTAAAGAAGCCATCAGTCAAAGGGAGCTTACCTCTGGCAGCCAAGGAGGGCGAGCAGAAACATTGTGTCTCCATATGACGGCCAACTGGCTCTTCTCCATAAACCTTTCCTCTCTGCTTAACCTTGAATCAGTCATCAGTCAGTTCATAAAACATCAAAAACATGTTGAAAATTAAATAGAAACCAAAAAAGGAAAAGAACGACACACAGGCTAGATGGACTAAAAGCCAACACACAAATACAGAAAACAAAATACCACAAAAAAAAAAAACAAGAAGAAAAAAAGAAAGAAAGAATAACTAATTCTAAATAAATAGATAGATAAATAAATAAATAGATAAATAAATTACATGGAGAAAAAAAATGGGACGAAGTAAAAGACCAAAACTAACCTATCATCGTAATATACGTATACATTTTTCAAGGACAACTTCTGACTGACAATATTTAATGTAAAATACAGAACAAACACAAGTTAAAAACATATTTCAGTTATTAACAAAACACTGAGTTGGATTTTTTTGTTGTTGAAAAAACAAACAAAAAACCATAAAAACTTTTATTAAGCAGCAATAAAAAAAAAAAGAAGAAAAAGAAAAGAAAGCAGACCAATAAAATAAATACTGTTCAAATAAAAACTTTAACATGAATGCCATCAACTTTCCATACTTTTTCTTTTAACAAAGGAAATAAAAAAGGACATGATGTATTGAAAAAAACAAAACAAACACTCCCTGTACCTTGTGTTTAATGTGAACACTTCGATCAATCTTATGCGTACACACACACATTATATGCAAATTACAATACATGTATGCACATGCATACACAGTGGCAGACATACATGCATACACACACACACTCTAATATCACTGACAGTGAAAAGATGCTAAACTAAAGAACGAACATACACACATTCAGGACACAGCAGAACTAAAACCAGGTGTTTCCATAATGTTTAAACATCAAAACACACGAAGTTTATATCATATAAGTTTTATAACTATAAAATCAGAATGTATGTACATATACAATGAATGATAGATGATCCTGTATTATACAGTTATGAACACAATCCCTTTCTTTTTTTTCTTTTTTTTTTTTTGTTCAAGACCTTATCAGCATGTTGGGTTATGAGGTCAGATATCTACCCTTTAAAAAAGAAAAATTGTGATGAAGCATGTATCGTATGGATCTGTTTGCATGTTTGACACCTCTTTAAAACTGAAACTGAAATAATTCATCTCAAACTGCTTTTATAATACCCACACTGGAACATACATGTACAGGAATAATGCATCACTGTAGGAAAAAAAAAAAAACTACACAAATGAACTCATTCACTCTTTAAAATTATTTTTTATCAACAATATCAGGCTCTCAAAGCCAGTTAGATCAGCAGTGACAGCAGTCGTAGCCTTTAATTATTCTTATTTATCTATTACCATTATTATTTCTTAATAAATAGATGTGGTGTAGATCAGTCTGCAAGCTTTAGACATCTTGAAAATGAAACGGACAAAGGTGTGTGTTCATGGCACACTTGACATTTCTCCAACCTGTCACCTAGCCTTTCAACACAGACACTTGGAAAGAGCATGTACAGCCCTGCTTTATCATTGTGTTTATGTGACAGTCCCAAGTTGGCAGTTCACACTGCCACACCTTTACCAGCTTCGTGTGGGTGTGTTTTGGACATGTATCCTATTAAATAAACTTTTAAAACTTTTAACCTGCCCCCAAACCCCCTCCCTCATAAAAAAAATGTAAAAGAAATATTCAAAATAATAACAAAAATGACTAGATTTTATAAACAGAGTAAAATTAATCTGAACACAGGTGTGTCTCTTTATGCTTGCATTTTCAAGTATTCATATTCCGATTTTCTACATAAAAAATGACACAGTCTAAAGGAATTTAAAAGTAAACATATGAAGAGAAAGCAGCAGCAAATCATATAACAAATAAGACTGGGTGTACATATTTATCAAAATCATATATCTTAATTTAAGTAGAGACACATCAGATCTCACACTCACAGTCGCAATCCTGTCAGAAATGTTTCCTGTTCTGTTTTAGTGTGCTGTGTTTCACTCACTTTAATCACCCATGGTCATACTGGTGGCATGCTGCTCTCATAGTCATACTGCTGTCGCAGTTTTAACAAGCTTATCAAATACGCAGGCACGTTTCCAACAAACAACCTTGGAAAAGGTAGGACTAGGATCAGGAGACAACTAACAGTAACACCATCACATTCACCTTCGAGTCGGGTTAGACTTCGAGGATCAGTCGATTTGATGAAGACAAATCTGTCATGTGCTTCATCCTTACTGAGCAACATCCTAAATTCCGGGTCCAAAATAGTCTGCTGATTGATAGCGGAAACCGAAACAAACTGACATATCTGATACATCAACTGAACGCGGAAAAACATCGGCCCGGCTGTGCAGAATGAAAGAACTAGCAGCCATCGCAGCCAGCAGCTGCACTTGATTTTAACGATCAACAATGACCCTCACGTACAGACTAACGCAACTTCTCTTTTCTATTTGCTGCGATGTTCCAACCTTTTTATGTTAAAAGTAATGTGCGTTACTGCCTTTACCTGCTCCCATGCTGTTTTCAAACGGTCACGTTTTCTTTTTGCAGCAGGAAAGGTTGACTGTCCTCAGAAATCGCAACCGGATGTCATGCACTTGAGATCGAGCCTAAAGGCCTGTGTCGCAGTTCATATACAAGGGAAATAATTCATATTTTCGGGAGACAACTTGCTAACATCCGTTGCTTCCCTTCAAAAAGAACGTTCGTTCTTCGGTGAAGACATGCCATTTCAGGAAACTCCAGGTGGATACATGAAAAAGAGGATGGTGGCAGGAATGGTTGGTCCATTTATCTACAAATACAGTGTCCGTGAGGTCTGGGTTTGATTCCCGATCGCACCCTTTCTTCCAAGTTTGAGTCGGCATTCGGACGTGGCGCACTGAACTGAAAAGAAGCCACGTGAACAAGCACACACGCGCGCGCGAGCGAGCGCGCACACACACACGCACACAAACAAACAAACACACACACACACACACACACACACACACACACACCAGCACCGGCACACCGTCACACACACGTCGGTGCTCACACACTGGCACACACACTCACACACACACACCGGCACACACACACACACACACACACACACACACACACACACACACACACACACACAGAGGCACACCCACACAGATCTTCCCCTCCCTCTTCACTCCTCCCATAACCCCCATCACCCACCCACCCCGAACCCCCCCCACCCCCCCACCCCTCCGCCCAAGCCTCATTCTCCCACAATTTTTATGCTGACTAGAGATTTTTTCTTTGTTAATCTTACTTGTTCTTCTTTTCTGGTTTTTCTTCTGACGGACTGGGTGGGGAAAAAACA
>NC_134891.1:4473904-4483904 GCF_041734735.1 Babylonia areolata | reverse complement strand
AAGGAAAGTATATATAGAGATATTTATATGTTGCACAATAATAGATCAAACATACACACACGCATACACACACAGACACAGACACAGAGACACAGAGACACACACACAGACACAGACACAGACACACACAGACACACAGACACAGACACAGACACAGGCACACACACACACACACACACACACACACACACACACACACACACGCACACACACACTCACACAGGCACACACACACACACACACACACACACACACACATGACCACCACCACACAACAGACGCAGCAATCGGAAACACTCCCAACTCTTACGAGGAACACGTATCGACAGCATCGACCCCACGCATGTGTGTGTGACCTCTGCTCCTCGAAGGTTGAAAGATATGGGACAACACCCACCCCCACCCCCTACCCACCCCACCCCACCCCCACCCCCAACCCCATCCCTGACAATTCCACAGGCTTTCCAGACAACCACGGAGGATCGTGGTTTTGATGTGACAGGCCAACGCCACGTGCAAAAGAGATCCGATCTTCGATTTTCTGGGAGGCCTACTCCTCTGGAACTCGTTAGTGTTTAATGCTGTACGCCTCTTGAAAACAGCTGTAGATCTGCCGGACTGTGTACGACGGGCTTTAAGGCCATGGTCTTCGACCTAACTGGTGGACGGGCGCAATAGCCGAGTGGTTAAAGCGTTGGGTTTTCAATCTAAGGGTCTGGGATTCGAATCTCGGTAACGGCGCCTGGTGGGTAAAGGGTGGAGATTAATTTCCGATCTCCCAGGTCAACATGTGTGCAGAGCTGCTTGTGCCTGAACTCCCCTTCGTGTGTATACGGCAAGCAGAAGATCAAAATACGCACGTTAAAGATCCTGCAATCCATGTACAACGTTCGGTGGGCTATGGAAACAAGAACATACCCAGCATGCACATCCCTGAAAACGGACTAACAGTGCCTACATGGCGGGATAAAAAAACAACAAAAAAACACACAAAAAAAAAAACAATAACAAAAAGCAAAAACGGTCATACACGTAAAAGCCCACTCGTGTACATAGGAGTGGACGTGAGAGAGTTGCAGCCTACGAACGGAGAAGAAAGAAGATGGCCAAACGTGTCTTGTTGCAGCCTACGAACGGAGAAGAAAGAAGATGGCCAAACGTGTCTTGTTGCAGCCTACGAACGGAGAAGAAAGAAGATGGCCAAACGTGTCTTGTTGCAGCCTACGAACGGAGAAGAAAGAAGATGGCCAAACGTGTCTTGTTGCAGAGTACGAACGGAGAAGAAAGAAGATGGCCAAACGTGTCTTGTTGCAGCCTACGAACGGAGAAGAAAGAAGATGGCCGAACGTGTCTTAGGCCATTGTCACGTTGGTGTGTGCTTTTCTGGAGGAGCAGAGATTGTGGTCAGCACGGTTCTCAGCAGTGTGAAGAGTCGTGGGAAGCTGATTGATTTCACCACACCAATGTCTTGTCTGGTCATTTGGTGGTTGGCTGCATACCTAATTTGTATTTGTATTTCTTTTTTTTTCTTTTTTTTGTCACAACAGATTTCTCTGTGTGAAATTCGGGCTGCTTTCCCCAGGGAGAGCGCGTCGCTACACTGACAGTGCCCCCATTTTTGGGGGTATTTTTTCCTGCGTGTAGTTTTGTTTGTTTTTTTTCCTATCGAAGTGGGTTTTCTACAGAATTTTTCCAGGAACAACCTTTTTGTTGCCGTGGGTTCTTTTACATGCGCTAAGTGCATGCTTCACACGGGACCTCGGTTTATCGTCTCATCCGAATGACTAGCGTCTAGACCACCACTCAAGGTGTAGTGGAGGGGGAGAAAATATCGGCGGCTGAGCCGTGATTCGAACCAGCGCGCTCAGATTCTCTTGATTCCTAGGCGGACGCGTTACCTCTAGGCCATCACTCCACACTTTAGCAGCGGGGGGAAGGGGAGGGGGCGGGGGTGGGGGGGCAGGTTAGTAGGGGGGCAGACAGAGTGATAGAACCAAGTAATCATTCTAGTGATACAGACCATGCGTTCAGACGGACAGACAGACAGACAGACAGACAGACAGACAGACAGACAGACAGAAACACACACACACACACACACACACACACACACACACACACACACACACACACGACCAATACAAGCGCCCTTAGCCGACAAGTACAGCCCCATCACTTGCTAAAGAACTGAACAGATACTTATTTCATGGTAAACTGCGGTAGGCAGGACAAGTGTTTTATCAAATGGTATGGAGTCTCCCGTCGGACCGACGGATGAGTAGGCAGGCAGGCTTATCTGTCGGTGTGTGTCCTCACATGGGAGAAGAGGCCGATTCTAGATGCGCAGCACTTCCCACAGGTGTTGCAAGGGAAAACGTCTCCAGAAATTGAGCCCTGCTTCCTTCGCTCACGCTTCTCCTTAATAGCCAGCGTTCTCTTGTTTTCAAACGTCTTTATGCCACTGGAGCACAACATCCTCCAGCGAGAGCGGTCAAGGGCATCAGTTTCCCACGAAACGTTGTCTATGTCACAGGCTTTGTCTTCAAGGTGTCCTTGAAGCGCTTGCAGGGCCTTCCAAGTTCACGGTGGCCTTCCTTCAGCTGGCCATACAAAAGCATCTTCGGGATCCTGCTGTCTGTCATGCGGACAACGTGTCCTGTCCAGCGTATTCACACACCATCAGCTTTGCAAATCAACATTCTGTGTATAGTAAATAAATAAATAAATAAATAAATACATAGATTAATGAATAGATAAATAAATAGTTGAATAAATAAATAAATAAATAAATGAATGAATAAATAGATGAACAAACAAATAAGTCAAACTAATAGAAAAAAAAAAAAAAAGAGATCGCAGAAGTTTAAAACATATATAGATTCATTTTCATATACTTTTCAGTCATTTATTTGTCTGTTCATTTAGTCATTCGTATATACATATATGTATGCATATATCTGTGTGAGTAAACATAATATGTGTGTGTCGGGAGGCGGGGGGACGGGGGGACGGGGGGGGGGGGGTGTAAGTGACATCCCATCTACTGCAGTGTCATACTTCTTTCTTCCAGGGGCGGTGACAAGACTTGTTAGCATACCCGGGGACACGCAGGAAATTGCAGCCACACTGCTATAATAATAATAATGATAATGAATGTATTCAGAAGCACAACCACCTAGAAGCATGTCTTGACATTAGAATCCCCCCAAAAAAAAACAACAATCCAACAACAGAAAACCAACCAACCAACAAACAAACAACAACAAAACCCAGCAAATTACCATGACAACAAATGACAGGTGTGGATGACCTATACACCCTAGTAACGTCATTAGCAATGCTGATGATGATGGTTGTCACAGAGTGAATTATTTACTACACCAGGAAATGGAGCATGGGCGACGTCTGGCCAGGAGTCGGGAGCCCTGCAGGGGGGATATAATCACGATCCTCTGCACAACCAGGGTATGGCCTTTTGACCCATGGTGACTGAGCAGGGAGAGAAGAACGGGCTGTCCAGTGGGTGTCTGAATGACCCAACATTTAGCTTCCGTCGTCAGAATTGTGGTATTCTTTGTCAATGTTCACCTCTTCAGTATAAGAGCCTTCCGCTTGCAATATTTTGATGATGGTAATTGGGGTGAAACGCTGTTAACGTCGTCTCTTTCGCCGTTCGTATGGAGAGAGTTAATAGACAGGTTTCAGTTTCGGTTTCAGTTTCTCAAGGAGGCGTCACTGCGTTCGGACAAATCCATATATAATGATTATACGCTACACCACATCTGCTAGGCAGAAACCTGATCAGCAGCATTACCCAACGTGCTTAGTCAGGGCTTTCAGTGCACACACACACACACACACACACACACACACACACACACACCTCTCTCTCTCTCTCTCTCTCTCTCTCTCTATATATATATATATATATATATGTGTGTGTGTGTGTGTGTGTGTGTGTGTGTGTATGTGTGCGTGTATAGTGTGTGTGTGTGTGTGTGTGTGTGTGTGTACATAAATTATCAAGGTGGATTTCGTCTACAAAATCTTGCCAGAAGAAAACACTCTCGTTGCCATGGGTTCTTTGTCAGTGCGCCAAGCGCGTGCTGCACACGGGACCTCGGGTTTATCGTCTCATCCGAATGACTAGACGCTTAGTTTGATTTTCCAGTCAAACTTGGAAGAAAGGGCGAGAGCGGGATTCGAACCCACACCCTCACGGACTTTCTGTGTTGTCAGATGGGCGTGTTAATCATTATGCCACCTTCTTCCGTATGTAGTGTTGAGAGAGACATAGGTATAACAAGAGAGGCAAGGCCTTCAAGACTCACTTGTGATAAATTAAGTCCCCTAGCATTAATTACAGAGTAATTTCCCTTTTTTTTTACTATCTGCACCAAAACGTTTGCAAAATAAATAAAAATTCCATGCTGAGCAAAAGAAGTTCCTGTTTGAACAAAAAATGATAATAATGACTCCTCTTTGTTGTGTCAGAATAAGAGGTCAAAGTGCCAAGTTTAGAGAATACAAAAAATATAAATATAACAGTAAATGCAGTTTGCATATAATTAGGCTTCATTTTTTTATTTTCTTGTGCCCATCCCAGAGGTGCAATATTGTTTTAAACAAGATGACTGGAAAGAACTGAATTTTTACAATTTTTATGCCAAATTTGGTGTCAACTGACGAAGTATTTGCAGAGAAAATGTCAGTGTTAAAGTTTACCACGGACACACACACACACACACACACACACACACACACACAGACAACCGAACACCGGGTTAAAACATAGACTCACTTTGTTTACACAAGTGAGTCAAAAATGACAGCTGGACAGTTTGAGAAGTTCGGACAGCTTACCAACCATGAGTGTTGAGAGAGCAGGTATTGAAGATGGATTAATTTTGTTTCACATTCAATGGTCTCTTTCTGAATGGAGCCAGAACCATGTCCTGTTGTCAGCAATGTAGGGTGTCATCACTTGGTGTGGTTGAGAGCAAAAACGTGTGGGACCCGAATGCGGAGTTCAGTCGTAAATCAGGTCATTGAGTCAATAAAGGACGGGCGCAATAGCCGAGTGGTTAAAGCGTTGGACTGTCAATCTGACGAATCACGGTGACGGCGCCTGGTGGGTAAATGGTGGAGATTTTTACGATCTCCCAGGTCAACATATGTGCAGACCTGCTAGTGCCTGAACCCCCTTCGTGTGTATATGCAAGCAGAAGATCAAATACGCACGTTAAAGATCCTGTAATCCATGTCAGCGTTCGGTGGGTTATGGAAACAAGAACATACCCAGCATGCACACCCCCGAAAACGGAGTATGGCTGCCTACATGGCGGGGGTAAAAACGGTCATACACGTAAAAGCCCACTCGTGTGCATACGAGTGAACGTGGGAGTTGCAGCCCACGAACGCAGAAGAAGAAGAAGAAGAAGAAGAGTCAATAAAGCTGTTGAAGAGTTTCTGTTATTATAGTGGATATTAAGGCCGGACACTACAGTCAAATAACGACTTTTTTTCTCTCCGACTATATCTCTTTTTTTTTTTGTCCACTAGGTGTATCATCACTTGTGAATCACAAAAAAAGTGTTCTTAGATTTCTGTGAATTCCCACTGCTAGGAAAAAAATCAAAATGGCCACCAAACAATGTATCAAAGAAATCGGGTTTGTGGTCCATGTGGTGCATGCATACACTTTTTGTTATGTGGACTTGATACACAATGACATTATCTTCATTTTCACGAGAGCTTGTGTTGATTCTTCAATTATTGTATTTTATATGATTAAAATGGTGCGTCTCTTTAAAGGCTTTGTATAAATACATAAAACATCCTTAAAAATTGTTCACTTTGTGTTGCCATGAGCAAAGCAGTCTATGGAGAGAGAGAGAGAGAGAGAGAGAGAGAGAGAGAGAGAGAGAGAGAGAGAGAGAGAGAGAGAGAGAGAGAGAGAACCCAAACAAACCGCAGAGCTTGTTCTTACTGGTCAGCATTGGTCTGTGTGGATGTTGGGGGTTACGTGTTAATGATAAGGGTGGTGATGCAGAGGAAGAAGATGACGACGATGATGATGATGATGATAATGATGATGATGACGATGTTGACGACGACGATGATGATGATGATGATGATGAATCATATTTCCGATTCCAAACTAATTCAACAGAATGCCACAGCCGGTAAAACACCTCAGTCAGTCAGTCAGCCTCAAATCGACAACTCGTCTTCATGCAACGTTACCCTGGGGCAGCCAGACCACTCGTTACAGCATGACAAACGTTGGATCATTAAGCCAGCTTTATGGGTTTTACGCTGAGGCGGAGAGGGGAGACGTTATTTTGTCATTAGTCCTGGATCACGAGGGAAATCGAAAAAGCCCTGTTATGATGATAGTGTTGATCATAATGATAATGATCATGACGGTATGTTTGAAGTCAGCCTGGTCCGTGTCCGTAATACTTTTTTTTTTTTTTTTTTTTTTACAGCAGATTTTGTCATTACTACTGCCACTACTACTACTACTACTACTACTACTGCTGCTGCTGCTGCTGCTGCTGCTTATGTCACCACCACCACCAACAACAACGATAACGATGATGATGATAACAACAACAACAACAACAACAACAATAATAATAATAATAATAATAATAATAATAATAATAATAATAATAATAACAATTATGATTATGATTATGATAATTATCTCTAGTCTCCATGGTGATGACGTCAGCTCACACCCCACACATGGCGTTGGTGTCTGTGGTCTCCATGGTGATGACGTCATACCACACCCCTCACATGGCGTTGGTGTCTGTGGTCTCCATGGTGATGACGTCATATCACACCCCTCACATGGCGTTGGTGTCTGTGGTCTCCATGGTGATGACGTCATATCACACCCCTCACATGGCGTTGGTGTCTGTGGTCTCCATGGTGATGACGTCATACCACACCCCTCACATGGCGTTGGAGCCTGTGGTCTCCATGGTGATGACGTCATACCACACCCCTCACATGGCGTTGGAGCCTGTGGTCTCCATGGTGATGACGTCATACCACACCCCTCACATGGCGTTGGTGTCTGTGGTCTCCATGGTGATGACGTCATATCACACCCCACACATGGCGTTGGTGTCTGTAGTCTCCATGGTGATGACGTCATATCACACCCCTCACATGGCGTTGGTGTCTGTGGTCTCCATGGTGATGACGTCATATCACACCCCTCACATGGCGTTGGTGTCTGTGGTCTCCATGGTGATGACGTCATATCACACCCCTCACATGGCGTTGGTGTCTGTGGTCTCCATGGTGATGACGTCATATCACACCCCTCACATGGCGTTGGTGTCTGTGGTCTCCATGGTGATGACGTCATATCACACCCCTCACATGGCGTTGGTGTCTGTGGTCTCCATGGTGATGACGTCATATCACACCCCTCACATGGCGTTGGTGTCTATGGTCTCCATGGTGATGACGTCATATCACACCCCTCACATGGCGTTTGGTGTCTGTGGTCTCCATGGTGATGACGTCATATCACACCCCTCACATGGCGTTGGAGCCTGTGGTCTCCATGGTGATGACGTCATATCACACCCCTCACACGGTGTCGGTGTCACCATGGTGATGCCTCACACCCCTCACACTCACGGGGAATTGATCTGATCAGTGATTGATCTGCTGACCCCGCTAATGCCGGCGGCAGCACTGTGTTGACAGATAATGGCCACGTCTGTCAACTAGGGGGTGGGGGCGGGGGTTGGGTGTGGGGGGCTGCCGTGTTGACAGAAGCTTGTTTGATGTTTCGCCTGAGTCTGTAGGCATGACTGGTTTCTGAAGATCGTGTACGTCGACTCCACGGTGTGGCTGGAACTATTATCTCATGCCTCTAGACGGCAGTCATTACAGTAACAAGTGGCTGTTTGGCACGAGCTGTAACCTAATGTCTGTGGACGACAGTTACAGTTGCAAGTGACTGTTTGACAGCAGCTGGTATCTAATATCCTTAGAAGACATCGATTGACAAGTGGCCACTGTCTAACGTGTTTTTCTGCGTCTCTCTCTCTCTCTCTCTATATATATATATATATATATATGTGTGTGTGTGTGTGTGTGTACACACACACATATATATTTTTTTTCCTTAGACTCTGACAGCATTCTCCTTCTGTACTTCCAACCTGCTCAGCTCAGGAAAAGATGTCAGCTATGACCTGCCAACCTTTGAGGACTGGTAACTGTTTGCCAGTTAGTGGATAGAACGCTGTCTTTCTGTCTGTCTGTCTGTCTTTCTGCCCCCTCCCTTCTAGTTAATGTCTTTGTTGTTGCTGTTGTTGTTGTCGATGTTGTTATTGGTCGTTGCCTGTTGACCGCCGTTCTTCTCTGTCTCTGGACCTTGTAATTGGAATGAACTTCCTCTTTCGCTTCGTCAGGTCTTCCGCACTCAGCTCTTTCAATAAGCCTGGCCTTAAAACCCACCTCTTCCCACAATAGCCTCCCTTCCCTGCCTCTTCTTGTCTTCAGTTTTCTTTGGGTTTTTTTCTCTCAGTTTTAGAGTTATGCATGCGTGTGCATGACTGGTGCGAAAGCGCTTTGATTTGTCTGTGCACAAGATTCAGCGCAAAATAATAATAATAATAATAATAATAATAATAATAATAATAGTAAAGAGTGGTAACTCTCTC
This sequence comes from Babylonia areolata, assembly GCF_041734735.1. Lineage (NCBI taxonomy): Eukaryota > Metazoa > Mollusca > Gastropoda > Neogastropoda > Buccinidae > Babylonia > Babylonia areolata. The sequence continues at coordinate 4,475,205 of NC_134891.1, read as the reverse complement.
CATTACACAAGGTACACAACTTCAAGTCAGTGATGCTTACGCTACCGATTCAGCTAGCACACAGGTAAATAAAAGGTACATTGGAACAAACCCAGACACTTCCTCAAAAAAAGATCCTCATTTCCTCTCCTGGCCTCATTATTTGTTAATTAATAAATAATAATAATAATAATAATAATAATAATAATAATAATAATAATAATAATAATAATAATAATAATAATGTCTTTGTTGTTGCTGCTGTTCTTGTCGTTGTTGTTGTATTGCTATATCGTCTTACTGGTTCTTCCGCATGATGGATAGTCCAGAAGAGACTTTTGATAAACTGATGGGAAAGAAGAGTGCATGTCAGGGAAAACAGAATGGAGAAAATGAAATCCTTGTTAATCATTGAACACGCTTCAACTGCCTTAAACAAAGAAATAAAGAAAAAAAAGCAAGAAAAAACCCCAACTAAATGACCAAAAAAAGAAAAAAAAAAAAAAAAAAAGAAAAAAGAAAAAAGGTTCGATTCAACTGTTCACTACTCACGTTTTCACTTCTCAATTTTTCTCTCTCTCCCTTTTCAAGCAGGCTAAAAGCTCAAAAACGTTCAGGCTAATTATATACGGATAAACCATAATATGATAATTATTGTATATATTCATCTATTTCCGTATTCAAGGGTTCATGTACTTATTCTTTTATTTCATAACAGTTATTGTTTTTAATCATCGTCTTTATTACTTACACGCACGCACACCCCCCACCCCCCTTCTCCCCACACACACGCACTTCCCCAGACCTCCCCCCGCCCTCCACCTCCCCCCCCCCCCTCCGCACCCTCCCCAACCCCCCCGCCCCCTCCCGTTTTTCCCGCCTTTAAATGCCACACACATGCACGAGAGCGCGTTGTCTGTGGAACGCTTATCGAAAACAGTGGGGAAGCCCAGTATGCGACAGACAGTGAGACTGTTTTCAGACTAACTGCACTAATAGTTTTCCATTTGGATGTCTGGTATTCTTCCTTAGTGAGGAAATAAAGTGAGAACATATTTTAAAAAAAAGAAGAAGAAAAAAAAAGAGAAGATACTTGTGCGCTAAACAGACCCCCACCTGGGTGTAAAAGCTGGAGCTAATTGGCCATTAAACTTTGGTCCTTCTCGCTCGAAAGAGAAGGCTGCTGAGGTCTTCTATAACGATGTCTGATGCCGCGAGGCGCTTTCAATGACTGTGCTGATAATGTAAACCGACTTGGGTGAAAAATTCCAGTGTGCCATTCAAACGGAAATGGCTTCTGAGCAGGCTTCCTTTCCCTCTGA
>NC_134891.1:4456404-4458904 GCF_041734735.1 Babylonia areolata | reverse complement strand
CGAACCAATCAATATCGACCGTGGACAGGCGTGCGGAAGCCATTACGAAGAAGCAGTGATCTGTTTGTGAGTGAGCCTCTGATTGGCCAGGGTCTCTGGAGAGGGTAAAACGGCAGCTGCTGATTGGTCGATGCTGCAGCGTTCTCGCTGGCTATGCACACAGTCGAAGGCAAAGAAACATTGATAGTGTTACAGCAGATGGTCCAGGGAGCGCTTAATGTCAATGTAAAACACACGCGCACACACACGCACATGCACGCACACATGCACACACACACGCACACGCGCATATGTACGCCCGCGCGCACACACACATGCACGCTCACACACACACATACGTACACACAAATACACACATGCACGCACGCACACACACACACACACACACAGACACGTGCAGGCGCACATGCACACACACGAACAATGAGACAGACAGACAGACAGACAGACAGACAGACAGACAGACACACACACACACACACACACACACACACACACACACACACACACACACACACACACACACACACACGCACACAAACAGAGAGACAGACATACACGGACAGACAGACAAAAACATTCTTACAGACAGAGTCAAGATTCAGATACATACGGTGGACAAAACGATGACAACAAACACATCTAACATTGTCTGCATGGCAAACACAAAGAAAGAAAGAGAGAAGATTGATTGATTGATTGAATCTTTAATGGGTAAAGAATTAGGCACAGTAAAGGCCTTTTTACAATTCTGCCCATTTAACGACATAAAAAATAAAGAACGAACGACACAAAACATAAAAATAAAGAAATAAACTGAAATAAAATAAAATAATAAGAACGACGAATAAGAATAGGAACTTGAATAGTCTATTAAAGGTAACAAAGCGATGAAAAACTGGAACAATTGGTACATTACATGTACATAGGTACTTACACACACACACACACACACACACACACACACACACACACACACACACAAAATTATAAAACAAGCAACAAAGACATACGTACACATTCACGCCCACACACTCAAACACACACAAACACACACACGCACTTACTGTTCACACATACACATACATTCAATTTTTCATTCATCATGGCATGGCAGCTAGTGGACTGAGTACAAGCAAGCATTTGCAAAAGACCGCGAGTAGGTTAATCAAATGTATCGAATAGAAATATTCTTATCTTAGTTTTAAAGAGAGATATGGCTGGAATTTGACGACATGTCTTTGGAAGCATGTTCCATTCGATGCTTCCATTAAATGAGAGACTCATCTTAAATAAATCAATTTTAGGCTTTGGGACAATAGCTCTATCTGAATTACGTTGGAACTGGAAACAAAATAACGATTTTAAATATTGTGGGCATGCGTTATGAACAATTTTATGCATAAGAATCAATGTGTTATATCTAATAAGTATATGAACAGGTAATATTTGAAGTTCTTTGTACATATTGTGCACAGATCCACCTGTGGTATTTACATGGTTAATCATCTTAATGGCACGTTTTTGTAAAGAGCAAAGTGGCTTTAATGTAGAAGGAGGACATTTACCCCAAATAATCGAGCAATAGCTGAGGCGAGACTGGATATAGGCAAAGTAAAACACACGTCTAGAATGATTATCAAGAAAGTGTTTGATCTGTGATAATTGGAATACACTAGATGATACTTGTTTTATGAGGCAATGAATATGTTCCTGCCACGAAAGATTTTGATCAATAGTAATGCCTAATAGTATATGCTTAGTAACTTGTTTGATAGTATTGTCTTTATATTTTATGTTAAGTTGTGCGTCTTTTATGTTCTGTCTTTTCTGACGAGGACAAATTAACATGCATTCTGTCTTTTCAGGGTGCACGACCATATCATTAGCATCACACCAGTTTTCGACAGATTTCATGTTGGCATTCAGGTGATAACTAATTTCGTCAACATTGTGACTAGCATATTGTATTGATGTATCATCAGCAAATAAATCACAGATTGCATGTTGAATTGATAAAGGTAGATCGTTGATATACAAGGAAAATAAGAGAGGGCCTAGAATTGACCCCTGCGGTACTCCTCTTGGAACATGCCTTTCGGAAGAAATAAAGCCACGTGAATAGACAGCCTGAATACGGTTTTCTAGGTAAGATCTGAGAAACAATAAGCAGTTATCGTCAATACCATAACATTTCAATTTGTGAAGCAATATTTCGTGATTGATTAAGTCAAACGCTTTTGTAAAATCAAGGAATATCACTCCAACCACCTTGCTTTTATTAATATCACGCAGCCATGCATCAGTTATTCTACATAAAGCGGTTTCACAAGAATGGTGCTGTCTAAATCCTGATTGATTGGTATGTAGAAGCTGATATTTTTCAATAAAGAATGTAAGACAAAGGTGTACATGAAGAAGAAGAAGAAGAAGAAGAAGAAGAAGAAGAAGAAGAAGAAGAAGAAGAAGAAGGGACAGTAGGAGGAGAAGGAGGAGGAGA
>NC_134891.1:4443904-4446404 GCF_041734735.1 Babylonia areolata | reverse complement strand
GGGGCACCTGTTTATAATCTCATCCGAACGACCAGACGCTCAATTTTGATTTTCCAGTCAAACGTGGGAGAGAGGGTGAGGACCGGGATTCAAACTCACACCCTCACAGACAATGTCAGATAAGCGTCTTAACCATTCTACCACTTTCCTCCTTTCCCCCCTCTCTTTGTCAGCCATTGGCTATCACGTGGTACACGGGCCATTTTCCCTGTGCTAAGAAACCTGGGGGGCTTCACTTCAATTTCCGAGGCAAATTGCAGAGGCTGCAAAACGTCTGGGTGTTGGGATGTGGGCGATCAGGTCACGTCAGCGTGAGTTGTCTGCAGCTTTCGGGTTTTTTCAATGGGTTTCTATGTGGCTTGTCTATGTTTGTGTCTGCCTTTCTTTTCTTTTTTTTTCTTTAACCCCTTCCTCCCCCTCCTCCTCTCTCTCTCTCTACGTCTTCTCTCTCTCTCTCTCTCTCTCTATCCGGAAAAATCCGTATCAGTATCTGTTGGCCGCCGTTCTTTCTCTGTTTCTGGACCTTGCGATTGGAATGAACTTTCTCTTTCGCTTCGTCAAGTCTCCACACTCAGCTCTTTCAAGTCTGGCCTTAAAACCCACCTCTTCCCAAAATAGCCTTCCCTTCTCTGCCTCTTCCTTGTCTTTCAGTTTCTACAGTTTTAGAGTTATGCATGCGTGTGAATGACTGGTGCGAAAGCGCTTTGATTTGTCTCTGCACAAGATCCAGCGCTATATAAATACCATTCTTCTTCTTCTTCTTCTTCTTCTCTCTCTCTCTCTCTCTCTCTCTCTCTCTCTCTCTCTCTCTCTCTCTCTCTCGTTTGTTTGATTTGTATTGAACATTCTCTCTTTTTTTATCCTTTGTTTGTTTCTTTCCTTCTTTCTTTCTCTCTCTCTCTCCCTCTCTTTCTCGCTCGTTCTTTCCCTCTCTCTTCCTCTTCTATCAATCCTTTCTCATTTACACATTCCATTGCTTGTACATCAACGATTCTTCAATAGTTCTGGTAATATGTATTATGGATTGTAATTTTTTTTATACAACATTGTATTGAACATGCACACAACTGTGTGTGTTTTTCCCGCCTCTCACTCTGTCTCTCTCTCTCTCTGTCTTTGCCTCGCTCTGTATTTCAGTCAAGCTATCTATCTATCATTTAAATGAAGTTTCACTCATACATGCTAGAACTTTTTTTTTTCTGTTTTGCGCACAGAAAGAGAGAGAGAGATAGAGAGACAGACAGACAGACAGACAGAGAGAGACAGAGAGAGACAGGGACAGACAGACAAAAAGAGACAGAGAGAGACAGGGACAGACAGACAGACAGACAGACAGAGACAGACAGGCAGACAGACAGACAGACTGGCACAGAGAGAGAGAGAGAGAGAGAGAGAGAGAGAGAGAGAGAGAGAGAGAGAGTGCTCGTGCACATGTATACACACACACCTTGTGTAAGCAGTGCACCAGCTTGTATGTTTGTAGATGAAAGACTCGCCTGCTTTTCTCAGCTGGCGTCTCAGGATGAGTTTGCCACACCTGTCTCACGAAAATGCCACAGACCTGTATCACGAAAATGCCACTGGTGTTCCAGTGAAGGCATATTACTGTGACACAGACATGCTCGTTCGATATGTCTGCACTTGATTACCCTATAATATCGTGCATTATTCAAATCTTAATAGTGGAGTGATGGCCCAGAGGTAACGCGTCCGCCTAGGAAGCGAGAGAATCTGAGCGCGCTGGTTCGAATCATGGTTCAGCCGCCGATATTTTCTCCCCCTCCACTAGACCTTGAGTGGTGGTCTGGACGCTAGTCATTCGGATGAGACGATAAACCGAGGTCCCGTGTGCAGCATGCACTTAGCGCACATAAAAGAACCCACGGCAACAAAAGGGTTGTTCCTGGCAAAATTCTGTAGAAAAATCCACATCGATAGGAAAAACAAATAAAACTGCATGCAGGAAAAAATACAAAAAAAGAGTGGCGCTGTAGTGCAGCGACGCGCTCTCCCTGGGGAGAGCAGCCCGAATTTCTCACAGAGAAATCTGTTGTGATGAAAAGAAATACAAATACAAATACAAAAATCTCCAAGCAAAAATTTGGTTTTGACCCAAATCGAGACAAGTTTCACTTTAGAACTCACGTAAGAGACAGACCAGTGTAGAAAGTGCACAATATTTTCTTTCTTTTTCTTTTTTCCTTCTTTTCCCCCCCTGAAATTTCGTCAGCCTATGATACGGCAAGTCTCTTTATGTATTCAGTTAACTCTCTCCATACGAACGGCGAAAGAGACGACGTTAACAGCGTTTCACCCAAGTTATCATCATCAAAATATTGCAAGCGGAAGGCTCTTATACTGAAGAGGTGAATGTTGACAAAGAATACCACAATTCTGACGACGGAAGCTAAAGGTTGGGTCATTGAGACACCCACTGGACATCCGAGGGGTCTGTGTAGAGGAGAAGAGAGGACTGGCCGTACTGAGTGAGTTAAAAGAA
>NC_134891.1:4436404-4438904 GCF_041734735.1 Babylonia areolata | reverse complement strand
GCCCTCACCACGTCCCCCGCATCCCCACGCCCCCACCACCCCCTCACCACGTTCCCCCCACGACCCCCCACCCCCTTCCAGCTTTTCGATACGATGTGGGTGGTGTGGGGGTGGGGGGAGAATAAGAAAGGAAAAAAACACACAAAAAAACAACAACAAACAGTGGGGAAGGGATGATTGATTAGCCGACGTTGCTCTTTTCACGTGTTTTTTTTTTTGTTTTTTGTTTTTCACCTCTTTTTCCTTCTCTTTCCCATCCACAGAAGTAAGAAGTGCATGCACCCCGTCATTCGACGATCTGACAGCCTGAGGAGAGGCGGAAGGCCCATGACGCCAGCATGTACTTGATGCTCCTCTCCATCACTGTCTCATATTTTGATTGCCCCTCATTTCATATTTATTGTTTTGTTGTTGTTGTTGTTGTCGTTTTTGTTGTTGTTGTTGTTGTTGTTGTTGTTGTTGTTGTTGCTTCTTTGCTAGTTCACATTTTCCTCCTCCTCCTCCTCCTCCTCCTGTTTCTCCCTCCCTTTTCCAAATAACTCTCCTGTAAATTGCAATGCATGTACGTCTGATTGTCTCTGTCTCTGTCTATCTGTTTGTCTGTCTGTCTGTCTGTCTGTCTGTCTGTCTGTCTGTCTCAATCGCTACCTCGTGGAAATAATGTGAGTGGTGTTTTGTTGTCCTCTCTGTCTCTGTCTCTCTCTGTCTCTCTGTCTCTCGCTGTCTCTCTCTCTCCTCTCTCTCTCTCTCCTGTCTCTCTTTCCTCTCTGTCTCTCTCTGTCTCTCTCTCCTCTCTGTCTGTCTCTGTCTCTCTGTCTCTGTCTGTCTGTCTGTCTGTCTCAATCGCTACCTCGTGGAAATAATGTGAGTGGTGTTTTGTTCTCTACATACGTTCGCTTCTGTTTGTTTCATCGAGTCGTACTATGCATGTTCGTGTGAATCTCTTCGCTTGGGGCTGGGGCCAAAATATGAATGAGCCACCCTGTCTCTCTGTGTGTCTCTCTGTCTGTCTCTCTGTCTCTGTCTCTGTCTCTGTCTCTCTCTCTCTGTCTCTCTCTCTCTCTCTCTCTCTCTCTGTGCGTCTCTCTTTATCATTCTGTCTGTCTGTCTGTCTGTCTGTCTGTCTCTGTCTCTCCTTCCTATCCTTCTTTTTTTTATTTTCATCTAAGTAATATTTCTGCATGTACTTATGTTGTTCTTTTTGATTTTTTAAACATCATTTGGAATTCATTTATGTAATGTAATGCTTTTGTATTATGTGTTTGTTATAATTTGTTTCCCTTTTCGTCGGGCGCAATAGCCGAGTGGTTAAAGCGTTGGACTCTCAATCTGAGGGTCCCGGGTTCGAATCACGGTGACGACGCCTGGTGGGTAAAGGGTGGAGATTTTTCCGATCTCCCAGGTCAACATATGTGCAGACCTGCTAGTGCGAGTATACGCAATCAGAAAATCAAATACGCACGTTAAAGATCGTGTAATTCTTGTCTGCGTTCGGTGGGTTATGGAAGCAAGAACATACCCAGCATGCACAGCCCCGAAAGCGGAGTGTGGCTGCCTACACGGCGGGGTCAAAACGGTCATACACGTAAAAGCCCACTCGCGTACATACACGAGTGAACGTGGGAGTTGCAGCCCACGAACGCAGAAGAAGAAGAAAAAAGTTTCCCTTTTCACGAGGCAGGATAAAATCAAGCCATTTGTGCTTATCCCTTTTCTCTCCCAATAAAATGAAAGGACGTTCGTTCGTTCTCTCTCTCTCTCTCTCTCTCTCTCTCTCTCTTATTATTATTATTATTATTATTATTATTATTATAATTATCATTCATCTTGTTCGTCTTCTCCTCCTCCTTCTCCTACTGCCCCTTCTTCTTTTTCTTCTTTTTTCTTCTTCTTCTTCTTCTTCTTCTTCTTCTTCTTCTTCTTCTTCTTCTTCTTCTTCTTCTCTTTCTTGCTTTGTGTTTGCCATGCAGACAATGTTAGATGTGTTTGTTGTTATCGTTTTGTCCGCTGTATGTATCTGACTCTTAACTCCGTTTCTCTCTGTCTGTAAGAATGTTTTTGTCTGTCTCTCTGTTTATGTGTGTGTGTGTGTTGTGTGTGTGTGTGTGTGTGTGTGTGTGTGTGTGTGTGTGTGTGTGTCACGGTGTGTGTGTTTGTGTGTGTCACGGTGTGTGTGTGTGTGTGTGTGTGTGTGTGTGTGTGTGTGTGTGATCGTTAAAGAAGTTTCTCAACCCCTTGAGGTTTTGCCGGCCGAGCGACAATCATTGACAACCAAAAACACCCCCTTCGACTTTCTTTTTATCAGCTTGTCTGATTCTGTTGAGACTTGCCAGCAAGCGAGTTCATATTGTTATAACAATGTTCTTACTTTTGATATGTTTATCCAGATTGTACCCATCCGACCCCCCCCCCCCACCACCACCACCACCAACCCCCCCCCCCCGACTGCACCAGACCCTGCCCCCCCATTCCCCCCCCTCCCCCCCACCCCCCCCTCTCC
>NC_134891.1:4421404-4426404 GCF_041734735.1 Babylonia areolata | reverse complement strand
CCAAAATGTAAAGCTTACTGTCACATTATTATCATTATTATTATTGTAACAGCTTCCTGGCTTACCACCAGGCGCTTTACTGCAAAAAGCTTATCAAGTTACTATCAGAATGTCATTGTAAAAAGCTCACTATCAGAGTGCTATCATATTTTCGCTTCTCCGTCACTTAGATTATCATGGGATTATCACTTTACCGGGTTACTATCAGATTAGTCCGGGCCAGGTTACCACCGGAGGGACAGGACAGGAGGGGCAGTGGAGGCGGGCAAAACTGGCTGGGACAACAACAGGTCTGTGATGCGTTGCTTCGTAACGGCACACCGCTGATCGTTCCATGTGGACCGCTGACATGGGCACTGCGGCTGATAAAGCAGGAGGGAGTGTGTGTGTGTGTGTGTGTGTGTGTGTGTGTGTGTGTGTGTGTCTGTGTGTGTGTGTGTGTGTGTGTGTGTGTGTGTGTGTGTGTGTGTGTGTGTGTGTGTGTGTGTGTGTGTGTGTGTGTGTGTGTGTGTGTGTGTGTGTTGGGAGGGGGCGGTGGTGGTGGCCGGCGAGGGGTGGGGGGGGGGGGAGAGGAGGGAGTGGGGGTTGGGGATAATATGCAGCGTGTGGGAGTGATGAATCCTGAATGAAGCAGAACACAGGGGCAGGAAAAAAATAAAATAAAATAACGTGTATAGATAAATACAGAAATCAATAAAGAAATACAGAAACCAGAAATCAATTAAAAAAAAAAATGCAGAAAGAAAGAAAGACGCAGATAAACAAATGACTAAAAACAAACTAAATAAATGAATTAATATCAATGAATGAATTCATGGATGAATGGAATGATTCTTTTATGATAAAGCCCAAACACACAGACACATGAAAAACAAAAGAAAACGAACACAACAAAGAATGCATGAATGAATCCAAGAAACAACTGATTAACTAAATGAATCAGTAACCAAACAAGCAAATAAAGAAAGTAAAACATAAATCATTTGAAAAAAACAAAAAGTGAAATTAGTTCACAAATGATGAATAGATAGATAAATAAATAAAACAGAAATCTGTTGTGACCAAAAAAAAAAAGAAAAAAAAAGAAGGAAATACGAGGAGAGCTGTAAGACCCCGAGAAGTCAAGAATTGATCTGGCAAACGGTTGCAATCAAGAAAAAAATAACAACAACAACGACAACAACAACAAGCCCCAAAACAACAACAGCAACAACAAACACACAAACACCCCCCACCCCCCCAAAAAAGCAAATAAACAGGCAACACCAATAACAAAAACGACAACGACAACCACAGCAAGAAGAAGTAAGTTGACACAAAATGAAACGAAAAAAACAAACAAAAAAAAAAAACAGCCACGAAAATTAATGTGGGGATGTACGTGTGTGTGTGAGATGGGGTGAGGGTGGGGGGGAGGGGGGCGTGGGGGGGGTATGCAAGGATGGGGGGGTTACAGTTACTGTAACATCATAACAGGACCAGAAAAGGGGTGTGGGGTGGAGTGGGGGGAGGGTAGGGGTTGGAATCTTGACGCTAAGTGACGGGGGTGTAGAGGGCTCACGGGAGACATTCCGAGGCCATCAGCGTTGGGCTGATTACACTGAAGTGCCTGTCTGGCCTTGACCAGCCTGCTGTTTGCTTGCTGTAGCCCTTCAAAGCTGGACGGAGCAAGAGAGGGCGAGAAATGCTTGTGGAAACGTAGTTCTCTCTCTCTCTCTCTCTCTCTCTCTCTCTCTCGCTCTCTCGTTTGCTTTTCTTATTTTTCTTTTCATTAATTTTGCCCTGAATTGTCCTGAAGTGTTTTGTGAAACTATTGTCTGCTTCACCTATTTTAAGAAGTTTAATTGTTAATTGAAGTGTAGACCTACATTATTCATGTCAAAAATGCAAACTCATGATCTCACTGTGGGTCATTTGAATGTCTACCATCTTGAGAACAAAGCGACTGATGTGAATGTCTTCCTTGACCAGACTAGAATTTGTCACATTTTCGGAATAACAGAGTCTAGACTGTCCCCAGCTGTAGACGATGATGTAATTGGGATTCCAAACTATTCATTGTTCAGAAGAGATGCCACTCATTCCGGACACACCGGAATAGCTGTGTATGTCCACGACACTATGAAAGCTTTTACTAATAGACGATTTGATTTAGAGTCCGTAAATGTAGAAAGCATCTGGCTGGAGGTGAAAGTAGCAAAATGCCCAGTTATACTAGGATTCATTTATAGAAACCCATCCAGCAATTTCGGTTGGTATGATGATTTTGTCATCATGATGGACAAAGTACAGGATTTTGCTCGCGGCAGGGACATTATCATTCTTGGTGACTTTAATATAGATTTTCAAAAACCTCATCCGGCATGGGATTCTACCATATCTCTATTTAATTTGCACCAAGTAATACAATCAGCAACGCGAGTTACGTCATCCAGCTCAACTCTGATTGACCACATCTATGTTAATAATCCAGACAGAGTCGTAAGTGCTCAGGTACACCAGACCAGTATCAGTGACCACTTCGCTATACAGTGTACAGTTGCCTGTAAGATACCAACAGCTAGAACTAGAACCCACTCCACCATCACGTATCGATCGTATAAGCACTTTAACGAAGTTGATTTTCTCTATGATCTTAGCGAATGCTCATTTAAGGAAATTTATGAATCTAACGATCCAGATGAAGCGGTCGCGGCATTTCATAGAATCTTTTTATCTGTTTATGACAAGCATGCCCCAGTTAGAAGAAAACGGGTAGGAAATTCATCAACACCTCCTTGGTTTACTGTCATCATATCAATAGCGATTAAAATTAGAGATAAACTTAAGAAAGAAAAGAACTATTCCGCGTTTAAGCAACAAAGAAAACACGTAAAGTTCTTAGTCCGTCAGGCCAAAAAGACATATTTTAACAGGATAACGACGTCAGAATCAGACAATACTTCATCTATATGGAAAGCTCTCAATGCACTGACCAATAAGTCATTTCCTGGAAAATCATTGAAATATGATTGTTTCACAGCAACAGACTTTAACAACCACTTCTTATCCATCGCGGAAAGTTTGACTAATCGTCTGAAACAAAACTCAGATCAGTATGAATGTCCAGTCAGTCTAAAATCATTTTGTTCAGACAGGCTCAGCCAACAAGATACATTTCACATTCCACAACTAACTGTTTATGAGGTCGGTAAATACATATCCAACCTTGGACAAAAAAACACACATGGCTGTGACGGACTCAGCAATAAAATTCTGCTTCTATCACTGCCATATACAGTGCATCATCTGACATATATTTATAACCTCAGTATTTCAAAAAGTGTTTTTCCAACTATGTTCAAAACTGCCAAAATCATACCACTACCTAAAGTAAAAAATCCCTCTGACCTGAACGATTACCGACCAATATCAATACTATCATCGCTTTCTAAACCACTTGAAAAACACGTACACAAGCACCTTTTGCAATATCTTGACCGGCACAACTTGCTTCATCAAAATCAGTCAGGGTTTCGCCCAAAACACTCCTGTCAGACAGCCCTCACCAGTCTCTTAGATAAACTGCTCACAGCTATAAATGACAAAAAAATCAACGGAATTGTATTTCTAGATTTGAAGAAAGCATTTGATCTCGTTAATCATCGAATACTTCTTGAAAAGCTACGGGTTTATCAGCTTGATACAAATTCTGTTAATTTTTTTGAGTCATACTTAAAAGAAAGAAAGCAGAGTGTATTAGTAAACGGGACCTTTTCGAATGTGGGAATAACTAAAATGGGCATTCCCCAAGGCTCTGTGCTTGGCCCCTTATTGTTCAACCTTTATATCAATGATCTTCCATTATGTATCTCCTCATCTGCAATATCATGCGACATGTTTGCAGATGACTCTTCTCTTCATACATATGGAGTAAATTCAGAGCACATTAATGATAGATTACAAACCAGCCTAACCGAAGTATCCAACTGGTGTACAGAAAATAATATGCTCCTTAACCCAGAAAAAACAAAGAGTATGATTGTAGCCACTCGCCAAAAGCACCAGCGTGGCTTAAATCCGCTCACTTTGTCAATCGATGGCCAAGCTATTGAACAAGTTACAGAACATCGACACCTTGGTGTCGTTATTGACAACCAGCTAAAATGGGAGGCACATATCAGTTCTTTATCAAGGTCAGTTGCAAAAAATGTTTACCTATTATCCCGTTTAAAACATGTCGTCAGTCCAGAGGCTTCCTATTTCTTTTTCCATTCTCACATCATGTCTAGAATTAATTACGTTTCAAACGTTTGGGACAACTGCAGCGAAGTGCACATGAAAAAACTAGATTCTGTACACAGACGTGCTGTAAAACACCTCAATGGTGTTTTACGAAACACACGCAGTCATCAACATCAACTGCCAGCACCTCTTCCCTTGACAAAGCACCTAATATTGAATAAGTGCGTACTTATGCATAAAATTATATTCGGTAAATGCCCTACTTATCTACACCAAACCATTGTCTGCTATGAAACTCGCAACCCTAACTCCCGAAATGCGACTCTTACTCTACCCAAGCCAAGAATAGACCTTTATAAATCGAGTTTGGCATATTCCGGCACGCACTGCTGGAACAATCTCCCCAAACACCTCAAAGAACCCTTTTCCACCACAACATTCAAAGAGAAACTTGGACAGTACATGCGTGCCAAAAGCCAGACCGAAAATCTGGTATAATATTGTCACTGACAATCCTTACAAACTATGTCGAAATGCGTCAATCAGTTGATAACGTATCACGCCGTATAATATTATTTCAGAGATTTTCTCTTTACAGTGGACACAAACAAACGAAATCAAACTCTAGTCTGGTCACGTCTACGATTTTGTATACTTACATGTATTACAAATTGTGAACCACCCTCACCCAACTCTTTTTTTTTTTTTTTTTTTTCTTCTTCCTTTTTCCCCACACTGGCATATCTTTACATCTCTGTCTGTCTGTCTGTCTGTGT
>NC_134891.1:4403904-4408904 GCF_041734735.1 Babylonia areolata | reverse complement strand
GACAATAAGCTGACTTTTGACAGAAATGTTGATTCCATTCATAAGAAATGTCAATCTAGAATTTTTTGTTTACAGAAGCTTAGAAATGTTGGTATAAATTCAAATATTCTTCAAAGTTATTATCGATGTTGTATCGAGTCCGTGCTTACAGTTTCATTTATGTGCTGGTATGGAAGTTTGGGAGTGAGGAGTAAGCGTGTTTTGAACGATGTCATGAGTGTATGCAGTAAAATTGTGGGAGTGAAACAAGCTAGTATGCAAGAGCTGTATGAAAGTTGAGTGGTTAAAAAAAGCAGGCAGATAGCAACTGACGACACCCATATTTTAGCAAAGTATTATGAGCTGTTGCCATCAGGACGACGCTACAGAACTTTTAAGTTGAAATCCAGAGCTCTGAAGACTTTTATTCCACGTTCAATCCACCTTTTAAATTCTTGAGAACTGTGTGTGTGTGTGTGTGTGTGTGTGCGCGCACGCACTCTCATGTGATACGTGTGAAAGTCCGTGCATGATAGGCTGTACCTTGTTCTAGTTGTGGTGTGTGTGTGTATGTGTGTGTGTGTGTGTGTGTGTGTGTGTGTGTGTGTGTGTGTGTTTACTGAGCTTAAAACGTGACAATTGGTTATAATGAATGTGCAATATGTAGGAAGAATAATGTGCAATATGCAGGATGAATGTACATTGAATAGTTTAATAATTACGATGTAACAATTAATTGCAATGTTTTAAAAAGTGAATATGTGAAATGCTTTTATTTCAGAACATATGTTTATTACTCTTGTTTAATCAAGTTATCCACGTGTGTGGGGTGTGTGTGTGTGTGGGGGGGGGGGGGGGGGGGGGAAGAGGTGCGGGTGTGTGCTGATTATCTGGTTGTGGTTTTCCACAATTCATCTTTATTCTTATCTTATCTATTTTATCAATGTGCAGTATAGTAGGTATGTTTATAATTATATTCAAATAATGTTTCTTAATTCTTTGTTTTTACATTAAGAATACTAGTTATTACCTGCAGTGTGTGGATGTATGTATGAAATGATGTATGTGATACTTTTTTTACATTTGTATCTTCGTAATATTTGTAGGAGCTGTTGTTGGCTTTTACAGTTATGGTCCCCATGTTGTTTACTTGTCTATGTTGTGATAATGCACCTGACCAAATTTCTCCAGTTGGAGATAATAAGTTATTCTTATCTTCTTATCTTATCTTATCTTAAATGTACATAATAAGGAACAACTAAATACGTCATTTGGTTAAGTCCTCAAACGCAAGAAAAAGTATCTATTCCATCCAAAATGCATCACTCGCAAATAGCTTGCACACTGTCTTTACTCACAATGAATCACTCGACATTGCGCCTCTAATTCACACAGAACTTCTTCAAGTCTTAATCAACATATAAACTTTACAATTTTGAGTGCCTATTACTGTTAGGAAAAACGTGTTTCATAAGTCGTTTCCAATGAACATTACGTAGTTATTTAAACGAAAACGTACCATGAATACACGGAGTCGGAATCTAAGATGCATGACCAACCAATTATTCGTTATTTGGTAGCACTGATATGAACATAATTTGGTAAGTTGAATTGTTCTTATATATCATGATTCATCGAAAGGTGTTTCTTTCATCATCACACGTAAGAATATTATGCACGCACACACACACACACACGCACACACCCACACCCACACCCACACCCACACACACACACACACACACACACACACACACACACACACACACACACACACACACACACACACACACACACACACACACCATACACACACATTCTATCTAGAGACCATTTACCAATGTCGACAACATTTAAGGAAGTATCAGATGAATATATATTGCACGTCTCACACACTTCAGTTTATTCTCAAGCAACGCACAAGCTATAACAATTCTCTCATATTAATTTGCTTACGTCAAAGAACTACAAAAACAATGTGGTTCGTCCGTCGGGATCGACGAGGACCATCTAGTCATCCTGGGAGTGGGTGGGTTGGGCTCTCTGGGTGCGCAGATAACTGGTCAGGCCAATCCACGCCCGGAAGGTTCTGACGCAGTGTGGACAGGGGATGGTGGCGGCTGTCGGGGACTTGCTGGCCCTGCTTTTCCTGGCCTGTCTGCGTTGCTCTAAAAAACAAAAACAAAAACAATACAGAGGACATAAATAGCTAGAGAAAAAAGCTCAAGAATTTTTTTTAAAATAATTTTTCAGAATCAGTGCGGGACAGAAGGCAGATTATTACGGGAACAATGGAACCCGAAGAGACGGGTTGGGGAAAAAAGAAAAAATTTAAAAGGGAAAAAATAATAAAAAAAACAAGACAACAGTAAAAGGTTTAAATACAAAATTTTCCCGGGGGAGGGGGGGAGGGGGGGGGGTGGGGTGACTTTGTCCCCAACCCTTTTGGGCGGCCCAAAGACAAACTTTTAAAATCGATCAGTGTGGGTTTTCAAAGCGAAGAGGGCAAAGGTGATGGGGATAGGGCCCCCGCCCTCCCCCCCCCCCCCCCCCCCCCCCCCATCCCCCCCCCGCCTCGGGGAGCGTTGTTTTTTTCTTTGGGCGTCGGGGGTCTGTTTGCCGCGCCCTTCTTTCCAATACCCACCCCACATCCATTCTCTTTTGCTTTTCCCACGCGATAAAACCCCGGGGCACGAAACCCCCTCGCACCCCACACATACTACGAAAGAAATTTCACGCAAAACAACACACAAAACACACACACACACACAACACACACACCCACACACACACAAAAACCACACACCAAAACACACACCCCCAAAACACACACACACACACAAAACACACACACCCCAACAAAAACAAAATAAACAAACCTTAGCGCAGGTAATTTAAAAAAAAAAAAAAAAGGCTGATTTATGGGGGTTTACCCGACATTTACCTTTCCCCAAAACCCATGCCAATCGGGAAAACCATCTCGAATAAACTTTTCAGCACACCGGTAGATCAAAGCCTTTTTTTTTTTTTTCCTCTTCCCCCTTTTTTTTCCGGAAAGTTTTAAAAGGGATTACCCCCTCTCCCCCCTCCCCTTCCCCCCCACCCCCTTTCTCCCCTCCCCCTCTTTTCTCTCTCTCCCCTCTCTCTCTCTCTCTTTTTTTTTTTTTTTTTGAGGGGCGAAATTGGGCCGATTGGAAAAATTTTTGGGAAATTTCCCAAATCTTTTTGGGGGGGTAGGGTTGGGAATCTCTGAAACCCGCCCCTGGTGGAAAGGGGGGGTGGAAAATTTGTCCTTTTCCAGGTCACCATATTATGTGCAAAACCTGCTTAGTCCCTGAACCCCCCTTCTTGGTAAAAAAGCAAGAGAAGATAAAAAAACCCCCTTTTTAAAAGATCCTGCAATCCATTCACGGTTCGGTGGGTTTTGGAAACAAGAACATACCCACCATGGACACCCCCAAAAACGGATTTATGGCTGCCTACATGGGGGGGGAAAAAAAAGGGGACCAAAACTTTTTTAAAACCACTCGTTTTACATACGAGTAAAAGGGCAATTTGCATCCCAACAAAACGAAGAAAAGAAGAAGAAGCCCGACGATGGGGGAAGGACAAACGACGCCAACAAAGAAGAAGAAGAAAAAAGAAGGAAAAAGAAGAAGAAGAAAAGAAGAAGAAAAAGAAAAGAAGAAGACAAATGAAGGGGAGACCGACAAAAACGGGGACGACGACAACAAAAAAAAGGGAAGAAGAAGGGGAAGAAAGAAGAAGAAGAAGAAGAAGAAAAAGAAGAAAAAGGGAAAAGGGAAGAAAAGAAGAAAAGAAGAAGAAGAAGAAAAAGAAAAAGAAAAAGAAGAAGATCTTTTTTTTGGGGGGTTGGGGGGAATTGGGGTGGGGGGGGGGGGTGTTTTTTTTTTTTTTTTTTTTTTTTTTTTCCCAAACCCATACGTTAATTTCACATAGTATCAATTTTTCGGACATAGAAATGCGGGAAAGGGGGAAAGGAATTAAAAACCGGCGGGGTAAACATTTTTTGTAATTAAATTTCCCACGGATTTTCGGACTTTCCTTCGGGGAATTTTAATCATTGCCGCCCGGCATTTGAAACTGCAAAAGGGGGGGGGTGCTTTTTAAAGATTTCTTTTTTTCCCCTTCTTTCTTTTTTTTTTCTTTTTTTTTTCTTTTCTTTCTGTTCTCTCTCTTTCTTTAAATGGATAAAAAGTTGACCTTCTTTGCTCCACCAATCTGTGACGGGAACCCGGTAGTGAAAACATTTTCCCCCAAAGGGGGAAACATAATAGATGATAGTAGAAAAAAATAGATAGGTAGTAAAAAGGGCGGGAACACAGACCCCATAGATAGATAGATAGACAGACAACAGAAATATAGATAGAAAAAAGAGGGGGGGGGGGGGGGGGGCGGAGGGGGGGGGTGGGGGGGGTAGGAGGGGAAAATGGGAATGTCCACCCCTCTTATCTATCTAATAGGATTGGTATGTATGTTGTAGGGAAAAGGGCATCCCCAGGGCATGATGTATGTTGTTTCTATTTCCCCTATCTATCAAAAGTATATGGAAAAAAAATTTTAGGAAAGGATGAATAAAGGGCATGCATGTATAAAATAGGTTATGGTATGGATATGTAGGGCAAAAAATGTATAAATTCCCAATCAATAAATTCAATCAATCAATCAATCAACCATCAATCAATCTATATGTAAAAAGCCCCCCCCCACACCCAAAAACACCCCCCACCCTCCCCTCCCCCCTTTCCCTTTCCCCCCCATCTTTTTTCCCGACCTTCTATTTTCCTTCATCCCCTCACACCATTTGGGAACCCCCCCCCCCCCCCCCCCCAACCACCACCCCACACCTCCCCTTTTCCCCCTCCCCCCCCCCCCCCCCCCCCACAAACCCCCCCTCCCCCCTTTCCCTTATCCCCCCCCCATCATTTTTTCCCAAAAACCTTCTCCCTTTCCCCCTTTACTCACTCACACACATTTTTTTCCGACCCCCCCCCCCCCAA
>NC_134891.1:4391404-4393904 GCF_041734735.1 Babylonia areolata | reverse complement strand
CACACACACACACGTACACATATCTCTCCTGACACTTGTGTACACTTTCACTCTCGCGCATTCACAAACACACTCAAAAGCACAGACCCACACATACACACAAACACACACAGCCGCCACTGACTGGCCGCAAGAGGGATGGGAAAAGATCTCTGATGCCAAGAACGTGGCGTCTAGTGTGTTGCTCAGTCTATTGTATTTGGAAAGGCCCACAGAGACTCTGTTCCGTTTTGAAGAAATTTGCGCAATGTTGGTTTGGAAATGATGCCGATATTTGTTTGATTTGCAAAGCATCGTGCTCTACCTTTCATGTTAGACTTGCGGCCGCTCCCTCTCTCTGCTTCTATTTCTTTGAGGCGATCGATGGTGTGATGGCCTTGTACCTGTTCTTTTTGGTATTCTTTGACTTTTCTGAGGATTTCCGATTTTCCTAGATGTAGGCCGCTCGTTGGTGTTGCGTTACCAGCAAGTCTGTCAGCTCGCTCATTTCCCTTAACACCTGCATGTCCCGGGCAGTATGACCATGTGAGTTTTTTAATCTGAAAGTTGCGCATTGCGTTATGCCACTCTGGGCTTCCCATTCCGTTTTCAATTTTCTGTATGAGGTTCATTGAGTCGGTTAGAATCATGGCATGTTGGTTTCCGGGCGTATGGATGGACGATAGCCACTGGAGGGCATGTGTCACACACACACACACACACACACACACACACACACACACACACACACATGCGCGTGTGCGTGGACACACACACTCACACACACGCACACACATGCGGGCGCACACACACACACACACACACACACACACACACACACATGCGCGTGTGCGTGGACACACACACTCACACACACGCACACACACACACATGCGGGCGCACACACACACACACACACACACACACACACACACACACACACAGACACACACACACACACACACACACACACACACACACACACACACACACACACACACACACACACACACACACACACTACATGATGACATCAGTAGAGGGCACAGTGGGGAGGGCAGAAGGGGAAGAAAGAACGCAGACTATTACATATGCTTCATCACACCCTAAGACCTGTTTAAATAGATGGGGGTTTCAAGTTTGTTTGGAAAGAGGACAGCGCTGGTAAGTGACGGAGACTCCAGACGAAGAGAATTCCAGACAGAAGGTGCTTGATACTGAAAGCCCTTTGGCCAAACACAGGTTGTTAGAGTAGAGCTCCCTCGGGTTTGCTTCCGTTGTTGTAATGGAGTGCAGGCTAGCCTAGAACGGCCCCCCCTTCCTGGATTGAACCCGTGGACTTGGTGTAAAGTCCTACCAGCGGGGATCTTGGCTAGACACAAATGAGGCTGGGGGGGGGGGGGGGCAGTTTGAAGTTGTTACACTGTCACGAGAGATAAAGGAGGCAGCGAGAGCTCTTCAGAGAGCGAAGAGGGACGGGTTAATTATACAAGTGAGGAGGGGTGAGAGAGAGACAGGGACAGAGACAGGGACAGAGAGAGAGAGAGAGAGAGAGAGAGAGAGAGAGAGGGACATAGAGAGAGAGAGAGAGAGAGGGAGAAAACACGACAAGACACAATTATCTTTGACTAATGAGGGTAATAGAAAAGAAGATGCGTGCTCTTTTACTGCCAACCTTCCGAACGGGAACGTAACGTTTTCTAGTTTCACTGATGAGCCATCATTGTGTCCCTGAAACTGTAGATTATTTGATGGAAATAATCCTCACTGATTCACATGATTTATAACACAGTCCTTTTTTTTCTGTAACGCAATACATGTAATGTATGCATATAATGTTCAGAGGAACTACAGCGACAGAAGCCATATGTGAACAAAACAAATATTTATCGGAACATAATGGCGAGTTAACAAGCGAGCGAGCGAGCGAGCGAGCGAGCGAGCGAGCGAGAGAGAGAGAGAGAGAGAGAGAGAGAGAGAGAGAGAGAGGAGTGGGGGAGAGGTAGATAAAAACGATAGAGAGAAAGACAGATATATATATATATATATATATATATATATATATATATATATATATATATATATATTAACAAATAGTAAAGAGTGGTAACTCTCTCCATTACACAAGGTACACAACTTCAAGTCAGTGCTGCTTACGCTACCGATTCAGCCAGCACACAGGTAACTAAAAGATACATTAGAACAAACCCAGACACTTCCTTAAAAAAGGAAGCGCCGGGCCTGTCCTTATACTAATCATTTGGCATGTGCACACAGCAGCAAAGACAAAACTGTCTGGGTTTGTTCCAATGTGCCTTTTATTTACCTGTATGCTAGCTGAATCGGTAGCGTAAGCAGCACTGACTTGAAGTTGTGTACCTTGTGTAATGGAGAGAGTTACCACTCTTTACTATTTGTTAATCATGTCATCTCCTGGCCTCATTATTTGTTAATATATATATATATATATATATATATATATATATATATATATATATATATATATATATATATATATGCA
>NC_134891.1:4353904-4378904 GCF_041734735.1 Babylonia areolata | reverse complement strand
CATTCCTTTAAAGCATTTCAGAATTGCGTCAGTGGCTTTTAGTTATTATTATCCTTGTTGAATTGTTACTGTTAAATCTAATTGCATGTTAGATTTTATGCATTTCTTGGTAGTTGTCTACCTTTTCTGTTTTACTCTTCCCTCTCTCTCTCCTCCCCCCCCCCCCCCCCCCCCCCCCCCACACACACACACAAACCCTTTCATCACTGCCTCCACTGTCTTGAAAGTTTGCTGGCACACGTAATGTTACGACTCTACTGAGCAGCTGAAGATCCACACAGACTGTGTCTCCTCATGCCTTAGCGGAAATGACGTCTGTCTCAGCTGCCCACAGACTACTGGCTTACACTTCCGGCGGAAGAAGTTGGAGCAGTGTGGGGGGAGGGGGAGGGGGAGGGGGGTGGACAGTGATGAACTTGTAGCGGAAGAAGATGGAGCATTTTACACAAGAGTTATGTAACTTTGGCTCCAAACATTTGCAAGAATTGGCCTGCAACTTAAAAAAAAAAACACGAGGGGAGTTAACTCTGATTAGATTCGCTACGAAGGAAACAGAATTACGAAGCAGACGATAAATCTCACCACTCACCAACAGCTACACAGAGTCTGTTTCACCTTGGAATCTCTCGCCAGCAGACTTCTTCTTCTTCTGCGTTCACTCGTATGCACACGAGTGGGCTTTTACGTGTATGACCGTTTTTACCCCGCCATGTAAGCAGCCATACTCCGTTTTCGGGGGTGTGCATGCTGGGTATGTTCTTGTTTCCGTAACCCACCGAACGCTGACATGGATTACAGGATCTTCAACGTGCGTATTTGATCTTCTGCTTGCATATACACACGAAGGGGGTTCAGGCACTAGCAGGTCTGCACATATGTTGACCTGGGAGATCGTAAAAATCTCCACCCTTTACCCACCAGGCGCCGTCACCGTGATTCGGACCCGGGACCCTCAGATTGACAGTCCAACGCTTTAACCAGTCGGCCATTGCGCCCGTCGTCTCACCAGCAGACGACAATGGTATTATCTTCTCCGCTGCAGCTTTCAGAGACCTCTTGAACTCGCACATACGGCGCCTTCATCCCGTGAACTTAAAAAAAAAAAAAAAAAAAAAAAAAAAAAATCTGATTCATGGGAGTGCCCTTCCTCTTCCTGACAACAACCCGCTGTTTTCAATCTGGAAGCTCGTTCGCCAGTGGCCTTTAAAAGACTGGGCTTCATCGTGTAGTGTCCTCTAAATGAAACCCTCGGGTTGGCCCTTGTTAGCCCTTGGTCTGTCTGTCTGTCTATCCCTTATCGGCCCCCCACAACACGTTACACACACATGACGAGGAGGACTTTATCTTTATCTCCTGATCCCGGGGTTTTCCACACGTTTGTGTCAAACTGAGAAATGGGAGATACACTGACGGGGTGAGGGTGAGGGGGAGTGGGTGGGGGGAGGAGGGGGTGCGGGTGCGGATGCGCACCACACACACACATAAGCAGACTAGCGTTCACGCACGCACGCACGCTCGCACGTACACACACACATACACACACACACACACACACACACACACACACACATGTGCGCACGCAAGCGCAGACGGCCCAAGCACACACACACACACACACACACACACACACACACACACACGGATGGGGGAGAGGAAGATAGAGGGCAGAGGCTGACAGAAAAAAATAGACTGGCAGGCAGTCAGGAAGATAGATAGGCTGATAGATAGATACACAGACAGACAGACAGGCAGGCAGGCAGAGACATTCAGACAGACAGCGCGGGAAAGACAGACAGACAGACAGACAGACAGACACACACACACACACACACACACACACACACACACACACACACACACACACACAGAGAGAGAGAGAGAGAGAGAGAGAGAGAGAGAGAGAGAGAACACTGAACACTGAAATGTTTAATGTCATTGGCTGTAAAGCTCAAATGACATAGTAGGTACAAATCAGAACAAAAATGGTGCAAAACAAATAAAATGGAACAGAAAGGAAAAAAAAACCATAATCAAAGTAAACTAAACTACTAAGGGATAAGCGGCACTTTGGCACTTTGTCATTTGCTTGAAGAGAGAGAGACAGAGACAGACAGACAGAAAGAGACAGAGAGAGAGAGACAGAGAGACAGACAGACAGACAGACAGACAGACAGAGACAGAGACAGACAGAAGGAGACAGAGACAGACAGACAGACAGTTTCAGTTTCAGTATTAGTAGCTCAAGGAGGCGTCACTGCGTTCGGACAAATCCATATACGCTACACCACATCTGCCAAGCAGATGCCTGACCAGCAGCGTAACCCAACGCGCTTAGTCAGGCCTTGAGAAAAAAAAAGAAAAAAAAGAAAAAAAGGGAGATAAATGCATAAAAAGAACTACTACTACTACTAATAATAATATGTATAAGGCGCAAAAACTTGATGAAGTCAACTATAAGCGTACAAAATAAAATAAGATAAAATAAAATAAACAAATAAATAGATATATAAATAAATAAATAACTAAATAATAATAATATAAATTATAACCCAACGCGCTTAGTCAGGCCTTGAGACAGACAGAAAGGACCACAGACAAACTGAGGCAGTACAGATCAGACGGGAGACAAACAGATGGCCACAGATCTAGCTGGTCCATCTGAACCATGGAACAAAGTACATGGAGCTCAGATGAGGTGCAGTCACCCCCTTCCGTCCCAGGGAAGAGGTGGGAATCAGTCCACAGATCACCCCTGCAAAGAACGGAGATTGTTTTAACATGTGCTGGCTGCAACACGTTGATGATTCTGTGACAGGGAAAAGGCCCGAGGGACTCCGTTCTTGAAGGGGTTGTGACGTCTGGTGGGATGAGTTAGTGTCAACCCCCCCACCCCTCCATTCCCCACCCCACCATCGTGTGTGGGGTGAGTGGGGGTGGGGGGGTGGGGGTGGGGGTGGGGGGTGCGGGTGTGTGCTGATTATCTGGTTGGGGTTTTCTGCAATTTATCTTTATTCTTATTTTATTTGTCTATTATAATCAATGTGCAATATAGTAGGCTATGCTTATAATTATATTCAAAATAATGTTTCTTAATTCTTTCTGTTTTTACATTAAGAATACTAGTTATTACCTGCAGTGTGTGAATGTATGTTTGAAACGGTGTATGTGATATATTTTTTTTTTACATTTGTGTCTTCGTAATATTCGTAAAAGCTGTTGTTGACATTTACAGTTATAGTCCCCATGTTGTTTACTTGTCTATGTTGTGATAATGCACCTGACCAAATTTCTCCAGTTGGAGATAATAAAGTTATTCTTATTCTGATCAAGTAATGTTTAATGTCGTATCTATGTGTGTGTACTGATTGTCTGGTTGTGTTTTGCTGCACCTAATTTACCTTGTGAGATGATTACGTTATTCTTATCTTAATTATAATCAGTGTGCAATATAGTATGTCATGTTCACAATCATAACCAAAATAATGTTTATTTTACTTCTTTTTATTATTATTATTATTTATTTGTTAATATATCCTGCAATGTGTGGTGGAATGAAAGTACGAAACAATGTATGTGATATTTTTACATCTGTGTCTTCGTTATAATCCTAATAACTGTTGTGGTTTATGTTTTTACAGTGATGGTCTCCATGTTGTTTACTTGTCTATGTTGTGATAATGCACCTGACCAAATTTCTCTAATTGGAGATAATAAAGTTATTCTGATCTTATCTTATCTTATTTCCCTACCCCACGCGTACCCCAACCCTCTTCCCGTTCCAGTTGTAAAATCGATGTTGCTGTGTTGTCCCTGTCTCTGTCTCTGTGTCTCTGTCTCTGTTTCTCTCTTTGTGTGTCTGTGTCTCTGTCTGTCTAAACAGTGAAAGATTTAGTTTTTATAAGAACGTTTTTTGCAATGTGTCTGGCCTGAATCCGTACTTAGTGTTTGAATATAGACAGACATTTGAAATATTATATAACAACAAGATTGAGACTAGGTATTTCTGAATCAGAGGTCCATCATTACAGATACAGAACATGTAATGGCAGTGATTTAATATTTGCCCATTTTGTAAAGACGCACAAGAAAATGAAATGCATTTTGTTCTTTGTTGCCGGGCTTTAAGGGACATTCGAGAAGAATTTATTAAACCTAAATAAATATTTTAGACAACCTACAATGTTCAAATTGATTTTATCAATGTCTTTAAACTCCTCTGAAACTGCTCGAATGTTTTCTTTATTTTTATACAAAGTTTTCAAATTCCGAGAAACATCGACTTCAGGAGAAAATTGATCGTTCGTGATTTTGAAATTGGGTGCAACTTAGCTATGTTTCTGTTTGACAGTTTGTAACTCGTATTGTCATGTGATGTTTATATGATTATGATGTTCACATACCCCTTCATAAGGGACCTTGGCTAAAACATGAATAAGCTATCTTGAATCTTGAATCTTGTCTCTGTCTGTCTGTCTGTCTGTCTGTCTCTCTGTCTCTCTCTCTCATTCCTGTCTCAGAGACGTGGAAAACCCCCAGACCAAAACAGAGATTTAAAAAAAAAAAAAAAAAAAATGTCATGAGTGTCACGTCTACACGTCGATAAGGGGGAGATAAAACCAGGCGTACAAGAGAAGCTGCGGTTTGACATAAGAGGATACTTCACGCGATAAACACGATTACCTTGTCGCTTGCACGCCATTGGCGAACAGCTCTTCAGACTAAAAAAAACCCCAAAAAACCCCCAGACGATTGGCGTCATGGAATGAATGGAAAACGCCAGCGAATCATTCAGAATAGAGTTACTATCGCTATCATTATCTCGATAGTATCTTTGTGTATTATTATTATTACATGCGTGTAGTTGAGGACTCGGTTAGTCGTTGGACTTCTGGTGCAGTCTTACCCAGTGTTGAGGGGTTGAGGCCTCAGTGTTTTGTGTTCTTGGGAAAAGGCACTTTATTCCCGAGATTTCTGACTTCACCCAGGTGTGAATGGGTACCTGACTTGGACTGCATCGGTGATGGTTATCAAAACGGCGGAAGGAGAGGACTGGGCCCCGCCTTACCGCCCATGCCGAGCCCTGTAGATACAGTGGATGTGAACTCACTGCATGCGTGATGGCTGGAAAAAGGGGTTTGGGACCTTTCAATGTCACTCTCACTGTCTTTTGGGGGGCACACAGTCCTTGTTGTCTCTGTCTGTCTGTCTGTCTGTCTGTTTGTCTGTCTGTCTGTACGTCTCCTAATTCGCTCTGCCTCTCTTTGATTCTGTCTGTATGTCAGCCTGTCTCTCCCTGTCTCTCTCTCTCTCTCCCTGTCTCTCTCTCCCTGTCTCTTTCTGTTTCTCCCTGTCTCTCTCTCCCTGTCTCTCCCTGTCTGTCTGTCTCTCCCTGTCCCTCTCTCCCTGTCCCTCTCTCCCTGTCTCTCTCTCCCTGTCTCTCTCTGTCTCTCTCTCCCTGTCCCTCTCTCCCTGTCTCTCTCTTTCTGTCTCTCCCTGTCTCTCTCTTTTTGTCTCCCCACCTCTGTCTGTCTCTGTCTCTCTCTCCCGGTCTCTCTCTCCCTGTCTCTCTCTTTCTGTCTCCCCACCTCTGTCTCTGTCTATCTCTCCTGGTCTCCCTCTCCTGGTCTCCCTCTCCTGGTCTCTCTCCCTGTCTCTCTCTCCCTGTCTCTCCCTGTCCCTCTCTCCCTGTCTCTCTCTTTCTGTCTCTCCACCTCTGTCTCTCTTTCTCTTTCTCCCTGTCTCTCCCTGTCTCTCTCTGTTTCTCTCCCTGTCTCTCTCTTTCTGTCTCTCCACCTGTGTCTCTGTCTCTGTCTGTCTGTCTGTTTCTGTTTTTTCCATATGTCCGCCTGTCTGTGTCTGTGTGTCTGTCTGCCCCTGTCTGTATCTGTCTATCTGTGTGTGTCACTTCCTCTGTCTGTGGATACTGTCTCCTTTATCTGTCTCTGTCTCTGTCTGTCTCTGTCTCTGTCTTTCTCTCTCTCTCTTTCTTCCGACCACTAAGGCCATCTCAAGGCTATCGCCACGTTAATACCTACTTCAAGTCAAGGGTAAAAACAGATTACAATAAAAACTAGTCACCGCTTTAATTAAGCTTTCCACTCGAAGTTGAAAAAAACCTTCCATAGTTTAAAACCTTCAAATCTGATTTAAAATGTTCACTTCTTTCAAGAAGTCCATCAGCGTCACACGGAGGGACATCACGAAACGAAGTCTTCAGAGAAACCACCGTGTAATGTCGTGTGTACTAACGTCATGCAGATCCCAACAGTCAAGGAGCACGTGTTTCACGGTGAGAGGCTCATCACAGGGACTACATCGAGAGACCTCTTCCCCCAGCACCCCCTCCCCCCTCCCCCCTCAACAAGTAGCTAAATTAACTAACTGAATTAAGAGCTTGTGTGTTTATTCCAATATCTTTCGTTTCCTCTCTGTCTCTGTCTCTGTCTCTCTCTCTCTGTCTCTCTCTCTCTCTCTCTCTCTCTCTCTCTCTCTCACTCTGTCTCTGTATGTCTGTCTGCCTGTCTCTCTCTCTCTCTCTCTGTGTCTCTGTATGTCTGTCTCCTTGTCTGTACTGTTTGTTTTCTGTCTTTAAATTAAAAAAAAAAATATTCTTCTTCTACTACTACTACTACTACTACTACTACTGCTGCTGCTGCTGCTGCTGCTATATCACAGGCACGCACATATTTGCACGCACAAACGTATATTCTTAGGTAGACACGAAACACACACACGCGCGCACGCACGCACACACACACACACACACACGCACGCACACACACACACGCACGCACGCACACACACACACACGCACGCACGCACGCACGCACACACACACACACACACACACACACACACACACACACACACACACACACACACACACACTTCAACGAAACCTTTGATTGAAGAGCTGTGCCATTCTCAGAGCCTAAGGGAAATCTGACATAGTATACTCTCTTTTTTTTTCAGGTTCTAAGACCTGGAAAATACAGCCGCGAAATGACTGGAGGACCCACACGTACGGACATAGAAAGGTTGAGAAATCTGTCCGTGGGAAGAAAAAGGGAGGGGGTCATCTACACACCCAGTGCACTGCGGTACCGTCTGGTTCTGGAAGCAAGCGACACGACCTGTCTGGTTCTGCGGGGGGGAGACTGTTCTGGTTATTGATGAAGTTAGACCTCCAGTGAGTAGCATCGCTGGAGCAGTGTAGGGGATTCTGGACATCAACTTTTACATGGGGGGTGAGTTGTCGCTTCATTGTCATATCTGTTGAATGTTTTGTAACATAGATGTTTTGAGATGTATGTGTGTGTGCGTGCGTGCGTGTGTGTGTGCGTGTGCGTGTGTGTGTGTGTGTGTGTGTGTGTGTGTGTGTGTGTGCGTGCGTGTGTCTGTGTGTTTGTTTGTTGTTGAATTGTTTTGTGAGTTTTGTTTGCTTGTTTACTTGTTTTTGTTGTTGTCGTTGTTGTAGCAAAAGCTTCTGTTTCTTTCTGTTATTATTATTATTATTATTATTATTATTATTATTATTATTATTATTATTATTATTATTATTATTATTATTATTATTATTATTATTATTATTATTATTATTATTATCGTTGTTGTTGTTGTTGTTGTTGTTATCATTATTATTATTATTATTATTATTATTATTATTATTATTATTATTATCATAGTTGTTTGTGAGTTGGTAGGTTAACTTGTTTTTGTTGTTGTTGTTATTGTTTGTTTGTTTGTTTGTTTGTTTTTAGTCTATGTTTGTCAAATATTTTTTGTGCGTGTTTGCGGTGTGTGTGTGTGTGTGTGTGTGTGTGTGTGTGTGTGTGTGTGTGTGTGTGTGTGTGTGTCCGTTTTCACTGGTGCTATTGAATGTCCGTGGCACACTTTGCCAGTTTCTACCACCGCCGGCTGACTTTGAACCGACAAAGCAGTGTATCACATGTCAGTGGTTCAATCGAGACATTACCAGTCTATTTCCGGCCTGGAAACGAACCTCAAGACTCGTCTGTTTAATTTAACTCACTCAGTACGGCCAGTCCTCTCTTCTCCTCTACACAGACCCCTCGGATGTCCAGTGGGTGTCTCTATGACCCAACCTTTAGCTTCCGTCGTCAGAATTGTGGTATTCTTTGTCAACATTCACCTCTTCAGTGTAAGAGCCTTCCGCTTGTTATTTTGATGGTTGTAACTGGGGTGAAACGCTGTTAACGTCGTCTCTTTCGCCGTTCGTATGGAGAGAGTTAAAACTGCCTTTCATTGACCTCTTGATGCCTGCAACAGTATTGGTGTGTTTGTTTCTGTTGTTTTAATCCGTGTTGTTGGGGGTTTTGTGTGGAGGGGAGGTTTGGGGGGGTCGAGAGGGGGGGGGGGGGGGGGAGGAAGAGTGGAACTGAGGTTTGGGTCCTGCCTGCCGTTGGGGTTTTGCATTGTTTGGGCTTAGTGATGCACGTGATTGACTTTGGTTGGATTCTCGATTTTTTTTTTTTTTTGCGTTTACTATTGACTATAGACATTGAGCTTAGTATGTACTTCTGATGCAATGTCTTGTCATAATTCGTCATGTATGCTTCATCAGATGGACCAACCGGCATGTTTTGATGTGATATATACATACATATATATATATATATATATATATATATGTTTTGATGTTATATATATATATATATAGATAGATAGATAGATATATATATAGAGAGAGATATATATATATAGATATAGATATATATATATATATATATATATATATATATATATATATATACACACTGAAGATGATTTCAGTTCAGGGATGTGAGACTTTAATATATCGCAAGTTGGTGTATGATCGGCTGTTATGTGAGCACCGCAGATGCAAGAAACATTACTGACATATTTGGTCTTAAAACAATTCCTTTTCCATCTGCAGATTAGAGAAATGATTTGCCTCATGAAAATCATTATGGTAATGTTTTCCCATGAAACCATACATTTTCTGTATATCCTTATGAAACTCCGAGTTACCCGTGTGTTTTACTTCAAGTTGAAATATTGAACATTGGACTTTTTCTGCCATGATGTGTGTGTGTGTGTGTGTGTGTGTGTGTGTGTGTGTGTGTGTGTGTGTGTGTGTGTGTGTGTGTGTGTGTGTGTGTGTGTTTCTTTCCACATCAATATCATGACCGTCGTGTTTATGCCATTATCATTTAGCGCTATGTAAACCAGACCCCATATAATAAAGCGAAGACTGGACAAGAGAGAGAGAGAGAGAGAGAGAGAGAGAGAGAGAGAGAGAGGGATGGAGAGAAAGAGAGAGAGGATGGAATGAACACAAAACGGTTTCAACCAAACAAACATGATTTATTTCACACAAAAAAAACAAACACAGTTGAGCATAATCGTCATTGCATTATCAATAATTTCCAGTCTGATTGAACACAATCGACGTGTAATTTCTATATAGTGTGTACAGGCTAGAAACTATGAGACTTTTTTTCCCTTCAGTCTTTAGGTAATCAACTACTGCTTACGAATGGTTTAGATATATAAGATTTAAACTGGTATTCTTAAATGAAAAAAAAACCCACTCCGGACTCGTTAAAATAAATAAATAAATAAACAAAACTAAAATGAACAAGTGCATGATTACTATAGATAATAATAATAATAATAATAATAATAATAATAATAATAATAAAGAAAAAAAAGAAGAAAAACGTGAAAAATGAACGAAAAGTAAAATGGAAACTTTTTTCAGTATGATACACAGAATGTATATATATATATATATATATATATACATATATATATATATATATACATATATATATATATATATATATATATATATATATATATATATATATATATATATATATATATATATATATATTACGTTTCGGACTAATTCACAGAGTGATTAATACAAACACGACTCGGTATGGTGTAGAAGTTGTTCATGAACTTATTCCTTTGTTGTTGTTTTTTTAAAAATCATTTATTCACATATTTAACTATTATACAGCTGAAGGAGAGCCCAAATGACACTTATTGTGGTAATTCGTGTCGTTCTGCATATAAAACCGACTTGTAGAATAACAGCAATGGAACGTTTTAATATGAATACAATGAAAAAAAAAAAAAAAATAAAAAAATTGTTCTGAAAAATACAGGTTCTGTTGCTCACAACTTGGAGGAAGGAAGAGGAAGAAAGAGGAAGGAAGAGGAAGATTTCATCCCAGAGGTATACCAGAATCAACACGGATAACCAGTTTCTTCTCTCAATCACTTGTGTTTTAAGCATCCTTGTTAAGCACCTGCTGTATATAACAAAAAAAACCCCCAAAAACAAACAAAAAAAAAACACACACCTCTCAATGTGCTGCATAAAACACAATATAAAAGCGCCGCAACGTTTTGTTTCCACACTCTCTTCCGAAATAGTCCAAACGGCCTCTAAAAGTACTGATCAACGAAGCATGATCACTTTTCCTTATCGTCATAGCAACAAGGCGAATCCATTGTGTAAAGATAAAAAGATTCCCTGATCTCGTTTTTTTCCAGTTCCGGGGATACTTATAAGGCAAAAATCGCGGCGATCAAAAAACAGTGGAATATTTTGAAATAGAACCGAATTAGATAAAATATTTGGAAGGGGCGGAGGGACAGTGTGGGAGATGGGGTGGGTGGTTTTAGTAATCATCGACATTTATGATTACATTGTTTTCTCTTTTATCTAGTCGCAAAACTACATTCACAGCATGGACCATATTTTATGGTAGTTTTTTTTCTTCTTCTTCTTCCTCATGTAAATCTCCTGGAGTCAAGCCATGCCCGTAATTATGTCGTCATTATCTCATCCCATCCGAAAATATTTTTACAATCCTTTCACAAGGATGGGGATGTGCTCAACTCTGGTCTTGAAGCAAGGTAAGGGTTTGCACGATCCCTCCCCCTTGAGAAAGAACAGGATGGTCGCATACCAACGTATTCCTCGAAAGAAGCTAAAGCCCAAACCTAGTCTTGTAAATCCCTGCACAACGCTACAATCCTCATTCTTCCTGAAGATACAGACGTGCACGTGTTGTACCTACGAGACGATGAAGATTTATGTGACCATGGCTGGATTACATTCATATATAAAAAGGACATAATTCTACAATTGTCACAACAGGGTAAATATTTGCACGATCTTTTTTCTATCAATTAATGGTTTGCAGATCTTTTTTGTACAGCGAGATAAAACTGCACACATCCGCATTACAGGGAATTTCGCCAATATCATCATCGATCACGCAAAAAAGGGGCCACACAGTTAAACACATAATCACGCATGTTCCACGTGGACTGTATTAAACATTAAAACCTACACAGTAACACACCGGCTGAAGCATACGGTGCATTCCCGGTACCTTACAGCTTCAGCAAGATGAGAACGTGAATAGATGTCTGTCTACCACAGCGTTAAGATTCACACAGTCATCTTACCGCCATCAGAAGAAAGGCACGTTCCAACAGCTGTCACGAAGGAGTACACGTGAAGTCGTTCGTATTAGTAAAAACATTGTCACAATCGCTTCCTCGGAAATGAAGTCCATAATCCAAAATGTTACCAGTATGCTAGGCTTTGTACAACCCCACTCCTCGAGTTGTCAGAAATTGGCACAAAACCGCACATACCAGTAAGAATGTACCTGCACATTTCTTTTTGTGCAAAGCAATGAACTGGAAGATAAAGGTTTGTACAGCTGCACATCGTGTGAGAAAACTGTACATTTCTTTATCTTTCTGTCTGTGTGGATGTTCTCCCGTGTGTGCGCCTTGTGTGTTTGGGGGCTGCGGAATCAGCCATCACACTCCGACACCTAATATTATTATTCACACACAGGTGTGTAAATCTGAAACGATTTTGTCACAACCATTGTATCCAAAAGTCAGAACACTCCGTCTCCATACTCCAGACCAGAGGCAGTATCAATCCCTGCCGCCCTGTTCCTGTACACCAAGGTCTGCCATCAGCAGGTAGGTCGTGACAGCCACCTTGGAAAGACGGAGAAGCAGATCGTGTCTCTTGTAGTGGTTTACCACCTTGAAGACCTGATCGCTCACACTGTAACCCTTCCTCCACTCCTGCCTGCTGTTCAGTGAGGCACGCACCACGGCCCGGCAGGTGCTCCGGAGGCTGGGGATCTCCATCAACACCCGCCGTAGTGGGGACTCGCGAGGCAGAGTGACCTGGTGATGCCGGCAGTAGCTGGACAGAGGGCAGCCGGCTTCCACCAGCATGGCGGCGATCTCTGTGGACTCGTTCAGAACTCGCCAGACGCGATCCACGTCGCCAGCCGGGACGGCGGACTCCAACGTGTGGAGAGTGGTGTTGCAGTTGAAGAGGAGCAGCTGGTGAACGATGACAGGGTTGTTCTTCATCACGGCAATGTCCAGACAGGCCATGTTACGCCGCCGGCCCCTGTGGTCTAAGAACAGCAGGTCCGGGTTGGCGCCAGAGCTCAACAGGATGTTGACACCGCCCGCGTTGTTCTCCAGACAGGCCTGGTGAAGAGCCGTCCCGCCCACCCCAAGGTGCTGGGCGTCAATGTCCAGAGTGGTGTCCTGACACATGTAGTACACCAGGTCGTGGTGACGGCGGTTCAGGGCCAGGCGGAGAGGAGTCATGCCGGACCTGTTGGGCATCTGGGGGTCTGCCCCCCGCTGCAACAGCAGCATCACCTTGGGGAAACTGTTGGCTTCCGAGGCCAGGAAGAGAGGCGTGTCTCCGGTGATCACTGCAACAGTGTGTGAGACACGGTCAGACAATGGCAGTTCAGGTCAGTTCAGTTACTCAAAGAGGCATCACTGCGTTCGGACAAATCCATACAAGCTACACCACATCTGCTAAGCAGATGCTTGACCAGCAGCGTAACCCAACGCGCTTAGTCAGGCCTTTTAAGGGAATGGTGTCAATGCATTACAAGAATGACAGTGGTAAGTGCTCTTAGCATTTTTTTTCTGTTATATTATTCGCAATTCCGTGACCAGTTTCAAAAATACAGACTTGACCATCCTGGGTTCAGAACAATAGACGATAACGGGAATTTACATTGCGCCTATTATCTAGAAAAGGCTCCACGCGCTTTTTACAAAAAAAACAAAAAAAACAAAACACACACACACACACACAAAAAAAAAAAAAACCACCAAAAAACGGGTGAACACATCCACCATCACACACACACAGACACACACACACACAGACAGACAGACAGACAGACACACACACACACACACACACACACACACACACACACCTTGTCCTATAACCACCAGACAATACACCAAATGGTCATTACCACCCTCCCACCCTGTCTCTGGACCTTGCAATTGGAATGAACTTCCTCTTTCTCTTCGTCAAGTCTCCGCACTCAGCTCTTTCAAGTCTGGCCTTAAAACCCACCTCTTCCAAAAAATAACCTTCCTCCCCTGCCTCTTCCTTGTCTTCAGTTGTTTAGTTTTTTTTCTCCAGTTTTAGAGTTATGCATGCGTGTTAATGACTGGTTTGAAAGCGCTTTGATTTGTCTCTGCACAAGATTCAGTGCTATATAATAATAATAACAATAACAATAATAATAATAATAATGATAAAATATGCATATATTTACTCAGACGAGTGCACACCAGCACCCTCCATGACTATGCACGCACGCAGACACCCCCATTCCCCCCCCCCCCCCCCCCCCCATCCCATCCCCATTCCCCCGCCCCCCCTCACCCCCCCCCCCATCCCCATTCCCGCGCACACACTCACAGTGCTGACAGTTGACGTTGACGCAGGGCAGGCGGAGATACAGTCGGAACACGGCCAAGGATCCCCGGAACGAGCAGTTCCACAGCAGACTCCTCTCCAAGATGTTCGGGGCCCAGCACAAGTCCTCGCAGCAACCACAGCAACAACCACAACAATCATCGCCACCACCGCACAGTGTGAATCTGAGAGACATCTGAGTGAAAAAAAAAAAAAAAAAAAAAAAAGGAAGAAAAGTTTCGTCTTCAGTTTCAGTTTCTCAAGGAGGAGTTACCGCGTTCGGACAAATCCATTTGCGCTACACCACATCTGCCCAGGCAGATACCTGACAGCAGCATCAACCCAACGCTCGTGTCAGGCCTTGAGTGCATGCTTATATATTTGTGTACCTATATAGAGTGGATTACTTTTTACATTTTTTTTTCCCCAGAGGAAAACATTCTCGTTGCCATGGGTTCTTTGTCAGTGCGCCAAGTTGCATGCTGCACACGGGACCTCGGGTTTATCGTCTCATCCGAAAGACTAGACGCTCAGTTTTGGGAGAAAGGGCGAGAGCGGGATTCGAACCCACACCCTCACAGACTCTCTGTGTTGGCAGCTGAGCGTCTTAACCATTCTACCGCCTTCCTCCTCACGTGAAAAAGAAAAGAACGTACTCACACTACCTCTGCGAGGATCAAGTCGAGTGGGTGTCTGGATGCTGGTCACTGAGATGAAATGATAAACCGAGGTCTTGTGAGAAGCATGCGCTTAGAGCACGTTAAATAACCCACAGCAATAAGAGATTTATCCCTGGCAAACGTCCCTGGCAAAATTCATTCTATTACATGTGTGTGTGTGTGTGTGTGTGTGTGTGTGTGTGTGTGTGTGTGTGTGTGTGTGTGTGTGTGTGTGTGTGTGCGTGTGTGTGTGTGTGTGTGTGTGTGTGTGTGACTGAAACCCGACTGAATGACACATGAAACGAATGATGAGCGCCCAGAGGCAGCAGTCAGTCGGCTCTACGCAGGCAGACAGCCTATTATGCAAATGAGAAATGTGTTTGTAAAGCGCTCAGAGCTTGGTCTGGGACTGGGAAAATGTGCCATGATTATAAGTATCCTTGTCAAGACTTGTGTGTCCGTTGCGTCTGTCGAAGAGTTGAAAGGTCCGTTTGGTAGTAGAGCTGAGTTGAAAGAACTGTTGGTTGCCGCTCTCAAGGCCAAGCTGTTCAGGGGGGTGGAGGGAGGTGGTGGTGGGTGGAGGGGGGCGGGGGTGGGGGGGTAGGTGGGGGTGTGACGCGGAAGTCCTTTACCCTACCTATCCCATTTTAAAACCCTTTCACCGCCAGTCAGTTTAAAGTGCATAATTCCCTTGTGCTAGCTTTTAACACAGGAAAAAAGATGGTGTCTAAGAATAGCTGGGAATTCCTCCTGCGAGGTGTAGAAAACATGGCCTGTCCTACCACCGAACATAAAGAGCAGTAGGTTCGTGTATAACAGACCCATGATCTGGTCACCCTTCAGTGACGTGGGTCCGCTACCTAGCTGCTGCATCAATACGAGTTTGGCAGTGAAAGAAGGAGAAGGAGAAGAAGTAATGTGGGTATACTGTCGAAATCTTGCACCACGTATGCAATTTCAGTTGTATTAGTGAGAAGACCTGTGATCAAGCTCCAAAGAGCTTCAACACGGACACAAACCTGTAACCACTAACCAGTATACCCATCCAGATCACCACCAACACTAAACTGTTTGGTCACGGGACCATTGCTGACTCTTCTAGCCAATGTTAAAGCTACAACGTGCATGACATTTTGCCTAATCCTTCTGGCGAACAAACGAACGAACAGAGTGAAAAGTTATACAGTTTGACAGAGGCGACATTTCCTTTCGTACCCCAGCCCCTCATAGGACTTCGGCATTCATTCAAATGCTCAGGCTGACGTATGATAAAAGCCATCTTCTTCATATTAACCCTTTCACCGCCAGTCAATTTAGAGTACAGAATTCCCTTGTGGTATAAACACAGAAAAGACAATGGCTAAGAATAGCTGGGGATTCCCCCTGCGATGTATAGAAAATATGACCTATCCTACCACCAAACATTAAGAGTAGTAGGTTCATGGATAAGAGACCAATGAATGGTCACCTTTCAGTGACATGGGTCTTTTACCACGCCTGTGCATAAATGCGAGCTTGGCGGTGAAAGGGTTAATGTGGAAATCCTAAGTGTCTTGGCAAAGACCCCATATGGAGTTGAGTGCTGGCTGGCAGAAGAAAAAAAAACAAACAAAAAAACAAAAAACCCAGAATGTTCGAGTCTCCAGCCATGTACAGTGCCGTGGCATTTGAAGCACAAATGTAGGGGTACGGGTAGAATTCTATCTCAATAGCCACTGAATTTGCTTGTTAGATCCCTCCTGTGTTTCGGATTTCTTACACCCCCCCCCCTCCCTCCCCTCTTCCTCCTCATATTTCTCCTACAGCGTCTGTATTTCAACGAGTGTAAATTCAGATGTATCAACCGATTTTGGTAATCTAATTCCCTCAGCTCTGGTACCATTCTTGTTGCGCTCTTTTGAACCTGTTCAATTGCCACAGTTTGCCTTTTTTTCATCTGGGATACCAAACTATATTTCCATATTCTAGTATCGGTCGTACAATAGTCTTATTAGAGTTTAGTAAAGATACATCATTGTTGTCTTGTTTATTTATTTATTAATCTATTATTATCATTATTATTATTACTACCTTTTTATATTATAATTATTATCTATTTATTTATGTACGCTTATCTATTATTTATTCACCTTTATTTTTCTTTCTTTTTTCTCAAGGCCTGACTAAGCGCGTTGGGTTACGCTGCTGGTCAGGCATCTGCTTGGCAGATGTGTTGTAGCGTATATGGATTTGTCCGAACGCAGTGACGCCTCCTTGAGCTACTGAAACTGAAACTGAAACTTCCCCTCCACTCTTCTGAAGTGCGTCAGGCGGAGTGAGCGGCCACGCCATGTTGTGGACACTACCCATTCCATCGTTCGTCTTCAGTTTAACGTGTTTCCACTTGAAGTGATATTAGACGAGAAAAAAAACAAAACAAAACAACAAAAAAAACACCACCGTGGGGGTAGGGGTTGTGGGAGGGGGGTGGGGGTAAAAGTGTGTGTATGCGTGGAGGGTGAATAGGGAGAGACAACGCCAGGGAAAATGGAAACGTTATAAACGCCAACATCAAACAACTATAACAAATGTCCTATTGGACTACGCAGCAAACCTTCTGCAACAGCAAACAACATATTGGAATTGTTAATAACACATTCAAAAGAACTTTTGGTGAAGTCTGGTAAAAAAAACATTTTAGATTCTGACATTCGAATATTATATGGTTGCTAGATATATGTTCTCCACATATGCACCTAACATCTTTGCCCATTCCATCTCCAGTAGAAAATGTGGATATTGTCCACACATGTTCTTGCAACGTCATTCCCTAATATCTTGTTGAATACGGTGGAGAAGGGAGAAGGGGGTTTTGGGATTAGTCGAAGGGCAACAAAATCTTGCCCATGTTCACGTTGACTTTAACATGTCAACAGAACATGAAATCTGTCGATTTTTAACTCTCTCCATACGAACGGCGAAAGAGACGACGTTAACAGCGTTTCACCCCAATTACCATCATCAAAATATTGCAAGCGGAAGGCTCTTATACTGAAGACGTGAATGTTGGCAAAGAATACCACAATTCTGACGACGGAAGCTAAAGGTTGGGTCAATGATACACCCACTGGACATCCGAGGTGTCTGTGTAGAGGAGAAGAGACGACTGGCCGTACTGAGTGAGTTAAAATTTTATTTTATACCGCAGCAGCCTCTCATCCTTGAATGGCAAAAGGAAAGAAGGGTGGGGGTTTTTGAAATGAAATATTTTCCTTAACTTGAATGTTTTTTTAGGTTATAGGGGAGAGGGTAGGGAAAGGATGTCTTGGAATGATTCCCCCCCCCCCCCCCCCCCCCCCCCCCGTCTCTCTCTCTCTCTTTATTCTTTCTTTGAACATCCACCATCATCATTTTGATGGTTCTGATGTGTATAGAACTTGGGGGGGGGGGGGGTTTCCACCCTCTCTCTCGCTCTCTCTACCCCCACGGTGGTTTTTTTTTTTTTTTTTTTTTTTGTATATATAACTATCTCTCTCTCTCTCTCTCTCTCTCTCTCTCTCTATATATATATATATATATATAACACTATCTCTCTATCTCTCTCTGTATATATATATATATTATATATATATATATATATATATATATATATATATATATATATATACAGAGAGAGAGAGAGAGAGAGAGAGAGAGAGAGAGAGATCACCCGATTAGATTTGACAGTCCATCATTTTTTTTTTTCTATACTTACCTTCAACTGAATGTCAGAAAGGAATGGCCACTTTTAAAAATTAATCCCAGTTAGAAACACAGCAAATGTGCAATGCGTTTGAATGTAAAAAAAAAAAAAAAGTCACATTCAACACGTTTGACTAAAATGAACAGGAAACAGTAAAATCAATAGCACTACACGCACTGGATGTACAAAAACAACATTGGCATCCCCGTCTCCAACCTGAGACACCTGAGCACCGTTCACCTCGAAAGTGAACACCTTTGACGCAAAGAGTTTCCAATGGTAATGCCATACAAGTTCTGACCATTTGATATATT
This sequence comes from Babylonia areolata, assembly GCF_041734735.1. NCBI lineage: Eukaryota > Metazoa > Mollusca > Gastropoda > Neogastropoda > Buccinidae > Babylonia > Babylonia areolata. The sequence goes on along the minus strand of NC_134891.1, from coordinate 4,360,424 downwards.
GAAAGTTGCTGCGCATAAAATGTGTCCAATCATGACTTTATTTTTAAGGTCGCGAGAGTGTACACCTTTGTTGCAAAGAGTTTCAGTGGTAATGCCATACAAGTTCTGACCATTTTATACATTGAAAGGTGATAAGTATAACATGTTACTTTATTCAAAGTCGCAAAGAAAGTTACCATTTGATAAATTCTAATGATGTACGTGTATCAGTTCGAATCTTTTACTGTGTGAATTGATTGTATAATAGTGCGTTTTGGTACATTACGTGGCGTTGTGCTGTGTTTCGTTTCTTTACTTTGTTTATTTGTGTGTAAAATATGGAGTGATGGCCTTGAGGAAACGCGTCCGCCTAGGAAGTAAGAGAATCTGAGCACGCTGGTTCGAATCACGGCTCAGCCGCCGATATCTTCTCCCCCTCCACCAGACCTTGAGTGGTGGTCTGGACGCTAGTCATTCGGCTGGGACGATAAACCGAGGTCCCGTGTGCAGTATGCACTTAGCGCACGTAAAAGAACCCACGGCAACAAAAGGGTTGTTCCTGGTAAAATTCTGTAGAAAAATCCACTTTGATAAGAAAAACAAAACAAAACAAAACAACAACAACAACCACAACAGCAAAAAAACAGCTTGCAGGGGAAAAAAAAAAAGAAAAAGATATGAGTGGCGCTGTAGCGTAGCGACGCGCTCTCCCTGGGGAGAGCAGCCCGAATTTCACACAGAGAAATCTGTTGTGATAAAAAGAGGAATACAATATACAATACAAATACAATATACAATATGACCGCTCTTCCTGGATTAGAAAATAAGCTTGGGGGTCTTATATATTCATGTATTTATTGGCATTTCTATTTTTAGTTCATCTCTGTAAGAGGGGGATTATTCAAAACGGTACGTTGAAACTGTTTTCAATAATAATCTCCATTGAAGAAGGTTCTGTTTCCATTCCAATTCTCATGACAACACAAGAATCCTTACCCGGATTTGTTATTCCAGAAAAGGTCAATGAATTCTGCATAATCGATCACCTTCCGTGTAGCATAAATTATGGTCATTTTATTTATCTGAATGTGGTAGTCACTGGTGAAAAGATACATTCTGTATCATTCCATGCTTTCAAAGTGGCATTATATGCATCAACCAATATTGTCAAAATAGTCTCAAAGTCTGTGGCCTTTCATGCCCTGCTGTCATGGTGACCTCAGTTTCGATACCCCTCCACTTCTGTGCTTGGGGTGAGTCCTTTCAATGTCGTCAGTATCGGCGGATTCATGGGGGGCTGTTGTTTGAGGGACGTGGTGGCGGTCTCCACTCTGGGAGGGACGCTCACTCAGTCTGGCTCCGCGACTAAGCCATTATTGTCGTTAGTAGGGGGCTTAGTAGATGGTGTCCTAAGTACGTTAAATCAGAACAGGCACCACTGAACACCACCGAAGTGACTCAGCAGCAGTGCAGGGTATCCTCTGGTGTGTGGCCTCCTGGCGACCTGACATCGATGGTTCCCTGTGGACTGCCGACGCTGGAACTGCGACGGACGAACCCGGGTGTGGCTGTGTATGGGGGAATCTAAATGAGCGGCGTGGGAGTAATGCCACTGAAACGGTGCAGATGACGGGGCAGCAAAAAAAAAAAAAAAAAAAAAAAGAAAAAAAAAAGTCAGTTCATTCAGGGTCAGATAGGAAAAGTTCGGTTTGAACGACAAGCAATACATTGGCCAAAACTTTTCTTGAGTCGCGGAGAGGCAGGGACTCGATTAGCAAGCCCATACATTCTTTATCACACAGAGAGAGGGACAGACCGACCGACAGACAGACAGACAGACAGGCAGACAGAGAGAGGCAGAGAGAGAGAGAGGTTAAGACAGACACAGAGACAGGGTTAGAGAGAGAGACAGAGAGAGACACAGAAAGAAAGAGAAAGAGAGAGAGCCAGAGACAGACAGACGGACAGAGACAGAGAGAGACTAAGACAGACACAGAGACAGAAGTGGAGAGACAGACAGAGAGACACAGAAAGAAAGAGAGAGGGGGAGGGGGAGAGACAGACAGACAGACAGACAGACAAACAGACAGACAGAGAGACAGAGACAGAGACAGACAGAGAGACAGGGTCAGAGGCAGAGAGACAGAAAAAGAAAGGCAGAGACAGAGAGAAAAGAAGAGAGAGAGAGAGAGAGAGAGAGAGAGAGAGAGAGGCAGGCGGTATGTGCCTGTGCGTGTGCGTGCGTGACCGGAGGGTCAACATTCACATTGATGCAATTTCCAAAATGCACCACACCAAAAAAAAAAAAAAAAAAAAAAAAAAAAAAAAAAAAAAAAAAGAATATCTCTACCACCATTCTGTTTGTGTGCGTGCATGGAGTCCGCTACGTGAGCTTACAGAAAATGGACAGAGCTGAATCAGCTTTCACTTCAACGGTGTGCTTTGACAATAAATCGTGAGCTCTGTTCGATGGTCTGGTTTTTCCGTCCAAATCCGAATTTGTCTCGTTCTGTCACAAGAGTAAACAAAAGGTTTATGATAATTTGAAAAAAAAAAAAAAAAAGAAAAGAAAATGTTTGTGAAGTAAGCGCAAAAGGGGAAAACACAGCTTTTAGAATTTTATTTTATTCTTATTTCATCATTAATAAATAGGTACAACATGCTCAATTAAACGCAGAAATAATGCAAACATCAAGTATTGAATTCCACTCTCCCTTCCCTCTGCAACCTTCTCTCCTCTCTCTCTCTCTCTCTCTCTCTCTCTCTGTCTCTGTCTCTGTTTCTCTCTGTCTGTCTGTCTGTCTGTCTGTCTCTCTTCTTCTTCTTCTTCTTCTTCAACCTGCATATGGAATATGACTAGTGGATGATTATTTTCATGTAATTTCTTCTTTTTTTTCAGATTTTTGCTTATTTGTATGTTTGTTTGTTTTTGCCCAGAGGGGTGGAGGTAAAAAAATAAAAGTAGTAAATGCTTGTTTCACTACCGTCTTGAAATAAAATTCGTTTCGTTTTGTCCCCCCCCCCCCCCCCCCCCCACACACACACACACCCCGCACCTCTCTCTCTCTCTCTCTCTCTCTCTGCAATTTACTTTTGACTGTTTTCTTTTGACTTTAAGTTATATATTACATTTATAGAAAACATTCGAATGTATAATTCTTTGATGTGCCTTTCTTTAGAAAAAAAGAAGAAAAAGAAAACGATATAAATCGCATACTATACACTGTAGTAAGAGCAAGTATAATAACTCATATTTCGAAATAAGAAGTGAATCCAGATCAAGTGTCTCTACCATGTGCACGTATGGCGTTAAACAGGGTGAAATAAGTTGTCCTTTCTTATTTTCACTTTAAAAAAAAGAAAGCCCTCTGTTCAACGTATTCAAATTGGAAAGACTGCGTCTGTTTTACCGCTTAGAAATTTGACCTCTTTAATAATTTTTGCTAATAGCTGATCACATAGCGCTGTCATCTGAACTGGATTGGAAACAAAGAGAGTTTAGAACGGGCAGTCATTGTTCTTTATTTGAAGGAAACTTTAAGCAAAAGCAATTTAGTCGGTTTTTTTTTTTTTTTTTTTTTAGATAGGGTGGTTATTTGGCAAAAAGAGGAAAGCGGGCTTAGAGAGATACCGGTCGTGAATGCATTTCGTTGCATTGTTGTGTGTGTGTGTGTGTGTGTGTGTGTGTGTGTGTGTGTGTGTGTGTGTGTGTGTGTGTGTGTGTGTGTGTGTGTGTGTGTGTGTGTGTGTGTGTGTGTGTGTGTGTGTGTACCATGTGTATGTTTTACCAAAGGAAAATGTGTATTCATAATTTAGGAAGCCCCCCCCCCCCGCCCCGCCCCCCGGCCCTCTCCCTCCCCCCCCATCCCCACACATACACCTATCGACCAGCTTTCCAACTTCTCATTCCTCCATTAATTAACCAGATCAATTATTCAACCAGTTCATGACGTGTGCACGTGCAAAGTGCACGCGTTTGTGCCCGAGAGAGCGCATATTACAGTGATATACACATCATTAATTCAAGTTGTCATTAGCCCCTAAAGAAAACCAGCAACAATCACAACGGTTATGTTATCAACAGACATGACTATTTGTTTAACAGGCATCGCCAAATAACTGTGTGCGTTCACTTTTTTCTTCTCTCTCTCTCTCTCTCTCTCTCTCTCTCTCTCTCTCTCTCTCTCTCTCTCTCTCTCTCTCTCTCTCTCTCTCTCTCTCTCTTCTTCGCTGTAATCTATTTCTATTCACGTACAGTTCCTTGTCTCTTTGCTTTTATAGTAATGGATCATATCTCTATATGCAAAATGTTAGTGTTGATTGTGTGTTTGTCTGTTCATTGAAATTGCTAATGTGTCGTTTTATCTGTTCCCCCCCCCTCTCTCTCTCTCTCTCTCTCTCTCTCCCCAGTCATTACTTACTATGAATCATTAACAAAGTAGGATGAAAAGTAAGTTTTGTGGGTTCTTCGATAGGTAAAGTAATACAATGCATTACAAAAAAACAAAAAAAAACAAACAAACAACAACAACAACAAAAAACACACACACACACACACAAATTAACAAATGGAACATTCATGCAAACTCCAAACACCATTCGCGTGCAATTTTCGAGAAACCAAAAAACAAAGCATGTAACCAGATTCGACAACAACAGAAAAAGTAAGAGGTGTCTTCCTGTTTTGGGGGGTGTTTCTCGGAAATGATAGTTATGAATAATTAGTTCCAGTTTCAAGGTGTCAAAAAGCGTGCGGGCTGAACCATACACGCTACAACACCTTTTCTTTTGGAAACTATAGATGCCTGACCTCGGCATAAACATACGACGCGCTGGTAAAGACTTCAGAGCTTATCCAAGGTCTGGAAAGTGGTGTCAGTGGTTGTGACACGGTAGTAGTAGCAGTGGCGGTCATAGTACTTAAGGCAACATCAGCCGCATCCAGTTGTGATGGTGGTGGTGGTGGTGGTGGCGCTAAAAGTTGTAATAATATTGACAGCTGCAGCAATAATGGACAATTTTCCGCCAAAGCGGAAGTAGATTTTTTTTTTTTTTTTTTTTTTTTGTCTCGGTTCCAATGACAAGAGTGCCCACACCATTTGCGAGCTTCCCTGCAAGATGGAGATGAAGAGGGAGGCGTGGGTATGAGTGCGGTTCATGTTTCCACGCACGCCTCCTTTTATGAAGATGGTTGCGGAAAGGGGGATAACTACCCTATCACTGCCTCGCCTCCCTTCTGACAACGTCACCCGTGTGTCCAGGAATGGCGGGAAACTCACGTAAAATGACATCATTTTGTCCGTTGACGGTTGACTGACCGGAGTGACCGGAGTGCAGAATAATGTGGAGTGCTGTACCAGAGGTAACGCGTCTGCCTAGGAAGCGAGAGATGGCCTAGAGGTAACGCGTCTGCCTAGGAAGCGAGAGATGGCCTGGAGGTAACGCGTCTGCCTAGGAAGCGAGAGATGGCCTAGAGGTCACGCGTCTGCCTAGGAAAGAGAGAGATCGCCTAGAGGTCACGCGTCTGCCTAGGAAGCGAGAGATGGCCTAGAGGTAACGCGTCTGCCTAGGAAGCGAGAGATGGCCTAGAGGTAACGCGTCTGCCTAGGAAGCGAGAGATGGCCTGGAGGTAACGCGTCTGCCTAGGAAGTGAGAGATTGCCTTGAGGTAACGCGTCTGCCTAGGAAGCGAGAGATGGCCTAGAGGTCACACGTCTGCCTAGGAAGCGAGAGATGGCCTGGAGGTAACGCGTCACGCGTCTGCCTAGGAAGTGAGAGATTGCCTTGAGGTAACGCGTCTGCCTAGGAAGCGAGAGATGGCCTAGAGATCACACGTCTGCCTAGGAAGCGAGAGATGGCCTGGAGGTAACGCGTCACGCGTCTGCCTAGGAAGTGAGAGATTGCCTAGAGGTCACGCGTCTGCCTAGGAAACGAGAGATGGCCTAGAGGTAACGCGTCTGCCTAGGAAGCGAGAGATGGCCTAGAGGTAACGCGTCTGCCTAGGAAGCGAGAGATGGCTTGAGGTAACGCGTCTGCCTAGGAAGCGAGAAAGTATTTTCTCCACCTCCTCTAGACCTTGAGTGCTGGTCTGGACACTAGTCATTCAGGTGAGACGATAAGCCGAGGTCCCATGTGCAGCATGTATTTAGCGAACGTAAAAGAACCCACGGCAACAAAAGGGTTGTCCCTGGCAAAATTCTGTACAAAAATCCACTTCGATTGGAATACAAATAAAATTGCAGGCAGAAGAAAAAGGGTGGCGCTGTCAGTGTAGCGACGCGCTCTCCCTGGGGAGAGCAGCCCAAATTTCACACAGAGAAATCTGTTGTGACAAAAAAAAGAGTAACACAAATACAACTACAAATGTCACAAGTGTGTAAAAATCACAGATGATTCTTTTTTTTTCCTCGAAAACACATGGAACAAACACACAAGAACGTTGAAGTATCTCCAAGGGCACTGTTTGATCAGTGAAAGTTACTGTATATTTCCTCCTCCTGCCATGATTACCCAGCTTAAAATCCGTGCTTTTCTTGTGCCCC
>NC_134891.1:4323904-4348904 GCF_041734735.1 Babylonia areolata | reverse complement strand
TGGATTTATATAAGGCCGGAAAATGGCAATATCCATATTTTCCCCCCTCAAGACTGAATGGGTCCATTCATTCCATTCCATTCATTCTCCTGCCCGGGATGGGCGTAGAGGAGACATGAGGGACGATTCCGTAGTCAGACGACGCCATCCGGTTCTGTCTTCTGCCTGTCGTATCAGCGTAGCGCTATCCATATTGGTCCATTCCTTGATGTTGTCCATCCAGCATTTGGCTTGCCTCCCTCTTCGCCTACCACCCTCTAGCGTTCCCTGTAGAGCTGTCTTTTGCAGTGAATTGTGGCGTGTCACATGCCCGAACCATGACAGCTTCCTCCTTTTGACCACTGCTAAGAGTGGTTCCAGTGGACCTGCTAGCATATTTATTTGGCTCTTGACAAAGTCATTGGTCTTTCTGTCCTTCCATGAGATTCCAAGCAATTAAAAAAAGATTCCGGGCGCGGATTGGCCTGATCAGTCATCTGCGCACCCACAGAGCCCAACCTACCCACCCCCAGGATGACTAGATGGCCCTCGTCGATCCCGACGGACGAACCACATATCACACTCATTCCGTATTGAGGGGAAACATTGTGGATATTGTCACTGCATCAACATTCATCAGCTCCGAGAGAAAACCTGGCCCGACCCAATCCCAGCGGCCCGGAAGCTTTAGGGAGCACTTGAGGACCTTCGACGTACTGCCGCCTTCGTCGAGGAGACGGGGGAATCCATCTGATAATTGGCGAACGAGACAACAACAACAGCAACATCAGCACTCACTTTTAAAGAGAATCGGTGAAAACGATCGTCTTTTAACCCTTTCACCGCCAAGCTCGCATTTATGCACAGGCGTGGTAGAGGACCCATGTCACTGAAAGGTGACCATTCCTTGGTCTGTTATCCAGGAACCTACTGCTCTTAATGTTCGGTGGTAGGATAGGCCATATTTTCTATACATCGGAGGAGGAATCCCCAGCTATTCTTAGCCACTGTCTTTTCTGTGTTTATACCATTGAATTGACTGACGGTGAGAGGATTAAACTATCCGAAGAATAAAGACAATGTGTGTAAAACCACTCACACTGAAATGTGTTTAAAACAAACAAACAAACATAAAACAACAACAACAACATATGTCAGCTGTTAACAGACCAAATTCCACAAACTGATGTCAGTGTGTGAATGAATGAATGAATGAATGAATGAATGAATGAATGAATCTTTATTTTCCAACGGTGAAGATATTAGCACTTTGGCCGACTTACACATCTGCCGTTGTTCTAAGAGACACACAAACATGTACGCATATAAATGTAGTTATACTGAATACTTAATACATGTATAATGTACGAGTATAACACAGCATTTTCTATTATGAAAACAATAGAGAATCTCATACTGTAACTTGAGAAATGTTCATCTTAATCGCATGTCCCTTCGAAAAATAAAAGTGCTGAATCGGCATGTCACATGAATGTTGTTGTTTTTTTTTCCAGTTCGTGTTGAAAAAATATAAGGAATGCACACTGTGAGCATCAGAAAAAAACCAACATATCATATTTCTATTTCTGAGGAATGTGCAAAAAAAAAAAAACAAACCGACATTTTTCTGATGCTCAAAGTGTCATCTAGAATACCGGGGGGGGGGGGGGGGGGGGTCTTTGTGTGTGTGTGTGTGTGTGTGTGTGTGTGTGTGTGTGTGTGTGTGTGTGTGTGTGTGTGTGTGTGTATGCATATGTGTGTGTCTGTTTGAGTGCTGATCACGCAAGTGCAACCGAATTACAAGACAGGGTCTGTTTAGCTTCTTCGCCTCCATGACAGGGTTACCGTAACGTTTTGTCCAGTTTTGCGTTCTGATTTCCACCACTACAATGATTCATTGCCAGCTTCTGAAAACGATCTACCACCCCCTCTTCCCCCAGCACCCCCCTCCCCCCACACCTCCTCTCCCCCCCACCCCCCCCCCCCCCCACACACACACACACACACACACGCCCCTGCATCCTTCTTTATCTAATAATGGACGGAACCGTTGCGTAACGCTGGTTTCACAGCTGGGACGCTGTACGGGTTTCAACTCGATGTTTCTGGTTTGTCACTCCGTTTATATCCCACCACCTATTTTCGCATACCCTGTATTAATGTGGTGGACCTTTTAACAGTATCACTAATCATTTATTTATTTATTCGTGTGTTTGTCTACTGATTTTATTTTTTATCTGTTTATAGTTATCTATTTATCTGTCTATTTATTGCTTTATTTATTGCTTTATTTATTCATTGCTTTATTTATTTATTTATTTATTTATTTCTCAAGGCCTGTCCAAGCGCGTTGGGTTACGCTGCTGTTTAGACATCTGCTCAGTAGATGGAGTGCAGCGTGTATGGATCAGCCCTAATGCAAAGACGCCTCCTTGAGAAACCGAGACGGGAACGGTCTGTCCTCGATTTAAAAAGCAGTGGATTTCTAATAGTTCCTGGGTTGTTTCTTTCCAACATTTAATTTAGCGCAGAGGCGGGAGGGAGGGGGTTGAGGGGGGTTAGGTGAGGGGAGGGGGTGGGGTGAGGTGAGGGGGGGTGTTGAGGGGAGGGGGTGGTGTGGTGCACTGGGGATGTTGAGGGAACTGATATCCCTTCTGCAGCATCAAGTGTTCACACCGAATTCCTGTTGGGATTAGGAAGGACAGGTTATATTGCAATGGAAGAAGAAGGAGGAGGAGAAGAAGAAGAAGAAGAAGAAGAAGAAGAAGAAGAAGAAGAAGAAGAAGAAGAAGAAGAAGGAGGAGGAGGAGGAGGAGGAGGAAAAGAAGAAAAAGAAGAAGAAGAAGGAGGAGGGGGAGGGGCAGCGGGAGGGTGAGAAGAAGAAGAAGGAGGAGGAGGAGGAGAAGGGGGGAGGGGGAGAAGAAGAAGGAGGAGGAGGGGGAGGGGGAGGAGAGAAGAAGAAGAAGAAGAAGGAGGAGGAGGAGGAGGGAGAGAAGAAGAAGAAGAAGAAGAAGAAGAAGAAGAAGAAGAAGAAGAAGAAGAAGAAGGAGGAGGAGGAGGAGGAGGAGGAGGAGGAGGAGAAGGAGAAGAAGAAGAAGAAAAACAAGAACAAGAAGAACAAGAACGACGAGGAGGAGGAGGAGGAAGAGGAGGAAGGAGGAAACTAACTCTGCGTATTAGAAGCCTGTCCTTCCTCATCGAAGTTGTACCAGTAGCCGCAGAGCAGCAGTAGTAGCAGTATTTGTATTTGTATTTCTTTTTATCATAACAAATTTCTCTGTGTGAAATTCGGGCTGCTCTCCCCAGGGAGAGCGCGTCGCTATACTACAGCGCTACCTTTTTTTGTATTTTTTCCTGCGTGCATTTTTTTTTTTTTTTAATTTGTTTTTCCTATCGAAGTGGATTTTTCTCCAGAATTTTGCCAGGAACAACCCTTTCGTTGCCGTGAGTTCTTTTACGTGCGCTAAGTGCATGCTAGCACACGGGACCTCGGTTTATCGTCTCATCCGAATGACTAGCGCCCAGACCACCACTCAAGGTCTAGTGGAGGGGGAGAAAATACCGGCGGCTGAGCCGTGATTCGAACCAGCGCGCTCAGATTCTCTCGCTTCCAAGGCGGACGCGTTACCTCTAGGCCATCTCTCCACAGTTGTTGTTGCTGCCGTAGCAGTAGAAGCAGTAGTATCGTTATCAGCACTTTCATCAACAGGAGGCTTAATGGTGTCTTTTTCCACTGAGAAAAGAAATGGTACACAGTGTGGGAAGAGCGGTTGAAACACACTCTGCTCCTTCACGTTCGTTAGTGTGACAGGATAGCGTGAGTGGCGGATATTATCTACATTGAAATGCAAGCGAAACAAATTAAACACACTCACAGAGCGATATTCCTAAAAGACATACAGACAGCAGATAATTATTTATATTAAAAAAAAAACCGTGAGAGAGAGATAGAGAAGAGAGAGAGAAAAGAGGAGAGAGAGAGAGAGGGGGGGGGACAGACAGAGAAGAGAGTGAAGAGGAGAGAGAGAGATTGATAGAGAAGGGATAGATAGATAGATAGATGAATAGATAGATAGACAGATAGACAGAGAGAGAGACAGACAGACAGACAGACAGACAGACAGACACAGAGACACACAGAGACTTTGATAGACAAGACTAGATGGAGCAACAAATATTATACATGCATGCCTGGCAAAAAATGACATTAATTTGATTTCCTAACTATTCCCCCCAGCAACTCTCCAGGGAATTCAACCGACTTTATGTAGGAGTGTGGAAGATGAGGGCCAGACAGAACAGGGGAAAGGATGGGATGTTTGGGAACTTTTGATTCACCGGAACGTCCTCAATGATCAATCCTGAGTACTGTTGCTTCGGCTGACCTTTCTGCGCCATCAGCAAACGCTTCCTCGACCGGCGCTCCGTCGAAAAGGAGTTGGAGCATTTCGTTTACAAGAGGAAAGCAACTCATAAATTATTTGTTTCTATTTACCGAGATTTTTTTTTTTTTTTTAAGAGACTAGATTGGATGTGATGGGATTTTTTTTTTCCCCGGGGAGCAGAAGAGTCTACTTTGGATAAATGCATTTGCGTACGGATTTATGTACACATGTATGTACATGCAAGTGTTCAGACACATACACACAGAAAACACACATACACACACAGGCGCGCACGTGCACACACACACACACACACACACACACACACACACACACAAATAATATGCGCACAAGCAGATTTAAAACGGGGTTATTAATCTCTTGCCGTTTGTACTTTTCAGTACAATGTTAAAACGATGATTCAACTCAACAACTCAAGTCACGTCTCAGATGCTATGATCTATGCAGAGTCATTGAGTAAGAACATTCCAGCACCATGTTAAAACGACACGTCTCAGATGCTATGTTCTATGCAGAGTCATTGAGTAAGAACATTCCAGCACCATGTTAAAACGACACGTCTCAGATGCTATGTTCTATGCAGAGTCATTGAGTAAGAACATTCCAGCACCATGTTAAAACGACACGTCTCAGATGCTATGTTCTATGCCGAGTCATTGAGTAGCAACTTTTCGGAACCATGTTAAAACGACACGTCTCAGATGCTATGTTCTGTGCCGAGTCATTGAGTAAGAACATTTCAGCACCATGTTAAAACGACACGTCTCAGATGCTATGTTCTGTGCCGAGTCATTGAGTAAGAACTTTTCAGCACCATGTTAAAACGACACGTCTCAGATGCTATGTTCTATGCCGAGTCACTGAGTAGCAACTTTTCAGCACCATGTTAAAACGACACGTCTCAGATGCTATGTTCTATGCCGAGTCATTGAGTAAGATCTTTGCAGAACCATGTTAAAACGACACGTCTCAGATGCTATGTTCTATGCAGGGTCACTGAGTAAGATCTTTGCAGAACCATGTTAAAACGTCACGTCTCAGATGCTATGTTCTATGCCGAGTCATTGAGTAAGAACTTTTCAGCACCATGTTAAAACGACACGTCTCAGATGCTATGTTCTATGCAGAGTCATTGAGCGCGTTGGGTTACGCTGCTGGTCAGGCATCTGCTTGGCAGATGTGGTGTGGCGTATATGGATTTATCCGATCGCAGTGACGCCTCCTTGAGCTACTGAAACTGTGATACAGCCATGTTCACATATCTTTTCCTCTACTCCTGTATGACTGGCGGAGTGAGCTGACTCCGTGTGGAGAAGAAGAAAAAAAAAGTGTGGATGTTGCCTGTTATGCCTTGTCAGGATTTCTTCTTCTTCTTCTTCTTCTTCTGCGTTCACTCGCATGCACACGAGTGGGCTTTTACGTGTATGACCGTTTTTACCCCGCCATGTAGGCAGCCATACTCCGTTTTCGGGGGTGTGCATGCTGGGTATGTTCTTGTTTCCATAACCCACCGAACGCTGACATGGATTACAGGATCTTTAACGTGCGTATTTGATCTTCTGCTTGCATATACACACGAAGGGGGTTCAGGCACTAGCAGGTCTGCACATATGTTGACCTGGGAGATCGTAAAAATCTCCACCCTTTACCCACCAGGCGCCGTCACCGTGATTCGAACCCGGGACCCTCAGACTGACAGTCCAACGCTTTAACCACTCGGCTATAGCGCCCGTCGTCAGGATTTCAAATTGATTTAGAGTGTTTTGGCACATGCGTGTCGTGTTGTCTCATTCAATCGAGTCCATTCCATATTCAACACAACGCATACAGGGGATGGATTTAACTGCTCATTTTCAACGGACGTAATAACTATTCAGTGGTTATCCCCATCTGTCCAGCCTCCCGACATCAACGTGCACGTGCCAATGCATGCGATAACCTGAAGTGGAGTGATGGCCTAGAGGTAATGCGTCCGCCTAGGAAGCGAGAGAATCTGAGCACGCTAGTTCGAATCACGGCTCAGCCGCCGATATTTTCTCCCCCTCCACTAGACCTTGAGTGGTGGTCTGGACGCTAGTCATTCGGATGAGACGATAAACCGAGGTCCCGTGTGCACCATGCACTTAGCGCACGTAAAAGAACTTACGGCAACAAAAGGGTTGTTCCTGGCAAAATTCTGTAAAAAAATCCACTTCGATAGGAAAAACAAATTAAAAAAACTGCACGCAGGAAAAAAAAAAAAAAAAAAAAATGGGTGGCGCTGTAGTGTAGCGACGCGCTCTCCCTGGGGACAGCAGCCCGAATTTCACACAGAGAAATCTGTTGTGATAAAAAGAAATACAAACACAAATACAAATAGAAAATCTTTTATACGCGAACGCATGGACTTGCCGGAAGGGACAGTTCCCATGCCTGGTCCTCCCTTTAGAAGGAACGTGGCAGAATGATTACGACTCCTATCTGCCGACACATTGTCCGTGAGGCTCTGTGTGTTCAAATCCCGGTCTCACCCTTTCTCCCAAGTTTGACTGGAAAATCAACCTGAGCGTCTAGTGAGTCATTCGGATGAGACGGTACACCGAGGTCCCGTGTGCAGCACTCACTTGACGCGCTTAAAAAAAAAGAGCCCATGGCAACGAGAGTGTTGTCCCCTGGGAAACTTTTGTATGAGAAATCCAGTCTGATATGAACAAATATATATCCATGCACTCAAGGACTAAATAGCGGGTTGGGTCGTGCTGATGTCAGGCATCCGTTCCAGTTTCTTTTTTCTTTTTTTCTTTTTAATTATTATTATTATTATTTTTGTTTTTAGAAGTTTACTGCGTTCGGACAAATCGATATACGCTACGCCACATCTGTTTGACAGTGATGCCCCCCCTTGAGAAACTGAAACTGACAAACCTTTCCAACGCCCCTTTCGCAATCAAATTTCATCCTCTGGTCAACAAAGAACGGTGTGGAGTGAGTAAGCGTTTGGGAATGGGGCGAGGAGGTGTATTTGTTCTCTTTGCACTTTAAAAAAAAATTCTTGGATGATTTTCCCCAGTTTTACCACAAATGTATAGCTGGTTACCAGCATAACAAACCAGTCCCACAAAAAAGAAATAGTATGAACATGTACAACACGTTTTATTATTTATTTATTTATTATTATTGTTATTATTATTACTACTACTACCCCTTTTTATATATTATAATTATTATTTATTTATTTATTTACTTATTTATGTACGCTTATCTATTATTTATTCACCTTTTTTTTTTCTCAAGGCTTGACTAAGCGCGTTGGGTTACGCTGCTGGTCAGGCATCTGCTTGGCAGATGTAGTGTAGCGTATATGGATTTGTCCGAACGCAGTGACGCCTCCTTGAGCTACTGAAACTGAAACTGAAACTGTGACGCTGCATGCTGTCAAGCTTAAAGATCAGGTCAAATGGTGGATCTGAGGAAAGTGAACTTAATAATAATAATAATAATAATAATAATAATAATAATAATAATAATAATAATAATAATAATAATAATAGAATGATGATAATAAGACTAACAATAATGATAATATGATAGCTAAAAAAATAAATAAACCTTCGTCATCATAAACATAAAAATTATCAAGTCTCCTTTACTGACTGGTCATTGTTCTGATGGTCATTGTTCTGAAACTTTCAAATCTGCTGTCGTAGGCGTACTCTTAAAGAAACTTTCTTTAGGTTATAATTGTTTTAAAAAGGCATCGACATTCTCAAAACTGTCTTTTTTTTCAAGATTGTTAGAAGGAATGTGTTGTCATAGATGTCATATCCTTCAGAACACAATCATTTATTTAATTGTCATCAGTTAGCTGACAGATGTAGTAACAGTTGGGAAACTGCCATTCGTAGAGTTGAAAGTACATTGCTTCTATTTGTTTTTTTAATTGAAAATAACAAAACAGCAGGTCTTGCTCTTTTAGACCTGTCAGCAGCCTTTGACACTATCGATCACAGTTTCTTCTTGAGCAGATTCGAAATTTCCTTTGGTATCAGTAACACTGCAGTGGTGTAAATTCACGGACCAAAAACATATATTTTGTGTGAATGGTAAAATATTCTAGTGTATCTGACTTAAGTATGGTATCTCACAGGCGTCCGTTCTGAGTCCAGTTCTTTTTCTGTGCCGGTGTGATCAGTCACCACGCTAGAGTTTAGCTGATGACACGAAACTTTATCAGTCGGCTTCTATAGCTGAAACTGATGCACTGGTGTCTCGAGAGAAGAATATGTTACGGACTTAAAGGACTCTATGTCGCTTTGTAAGTTGGCACTAAGTGACGTGTGTGTGTATGGATGCATGTATATAAATTGATATAAGTTTACAGTTGGACCAACAGCATATGTGTGTGTGTGTGTGTGTGTGTGTGTGTGTGTGTGTGTGTGTGTGTGTGTGTGTGTGCGTGTGTGAACAACAGTAGGCTCTTCATGTCTTTAAAACCTGTAGTCTTAAAAAGCAGCAAAATTTCGTAAAACCAGTTTCTTCAGGCAAGGATATAGAAGTGAAAGCTTTACAGGCTGGTTAAATAGCAACCAGTGAGTAAAAATCAGGTAAAATCAGGTAAAACCGGGCAAGAAATCACGGAATGACTTAAATTGTTGATAGATATGCGTTTCTGTTCTCACAGATGGAACTAGAGTGACCGCCATGTCCTTTCCTGACGTCAACAGTTCGACAGCAAACGTCACCATTCCGGGTCCCTACGTCACATCCGTTCCGGGTCTCCTGAACCACAGCCTGTCTGACGCGGGGTTACTGCAGCTCATCAATGACCGCAAGGCGAAGCTGTTGCTTCCTGACATCCTGGTGATCGTGCTGTTCCTCCTGCTGGGGTTGCTAGGCAACCCCCTGGCTATTTACATCTACGGGTGGAGGTGGCAGCCGTCGTCCACCAAAATCTTCCTCTTCGCATTGGCTGTGATTGACCTGATGAACTGCCTGATCACCATACCCACGGAAATCGTCAGCATGAGGAACTACTACAACTTCCCTAGTGACGGCTGGTGCAAGGTGTCCCGGTTCACCACCTACGTCATGAACAACGCTACGGTGGTGATCTTCCTTTCCATCGCCGTGGACAGGTACATACGGATCTGTCACCCCTACAGGAGCGCTGTGTCGGAGCGCAGTGCCAAGGTAGCGTGCGGGATCGGCTTGCTGATCGGACTGCTCGTCGCCTGGCCCGCGCTGTTCCTGTACGGCAAGATAGAGATCAAGGTGCCGGACGAGTCGGACCCCCCGCGCTACGTCACCGGCTTCATGTGCATCGTGCACGAGAGCATGGAGCAGTTCTCCCTGGCCTTTTTCGGCTACCTCTGCTCTGCCTGCTTCGTTTGCACGCTCATTCTCGTCATCCTCTACACTCTGATTGGTCGCGCCATTTTGAAACGGAAGCGGCTAGCGCGCCGGCGCAAAGAAGCCATGACGACGACCCTGGAGAACTTCGGGGGTGCCAAGAACGGGAGCGTGAACGGCGCGAGAAGCCTGGAAGCCTCGCGGTCCGTGACCCCCACGCCGCCTCCTCCTCCTTCAGCGCGGACGAGACCTGCGGAGTGTGTGGCCCCTGAGGAGGAGTCTCTCCGGGGCTGCAACGTGCAGAACTTCTCCATCCGCTGTAAGAAACTGCGTCCTCCGAAAGCGACCTTGATGCTGTTCCTCATCACGGTGGTCTTCGTCACCAGTTTCCTCCCCTTCCTCATCATCTCCATCATCCGCCATCACCGAGGCCCCGCGTTCTACCTACGTCTGAGCCCCCGGGAACAGGTGGTGGTCAACATCTTCATCAGGTCCTACATCGTCAACAACTGCACCAACCCTATAGTCTACGGCCTGTGCAATTCTCAGTTCCGCGAGGAGTGCCAGAGGCTGTACCGGGGGTGGTGTCGGCGCGGGGGTAGCCCCGTCACCTCACCCAGCTTCCATCACAACAACTCCGTTCTGAACAGGTCAAGGACGTTGTATGAGACGCCCAAGCTGGAACGGAAAGTCAGCCCTGAGTCTTAGGAAGGGTTGTGCTGGGTGGTGTGTGTGTGTGTGTGTGTGTGTGTGTGTGTGTGTGTGTGTGTGTGTGTGTGTGTGTGTGTGTGTGTGAAGCGGACTGCTTTTGTGGGTAGAGTTGATGATGGTGAAGAATGTGAAGCAGGCTGAAATTGTTGTATTTTTCCCCCTCCACACAGCACTGAATTTTCTACATATTTTTCTGTATGTCTGTTTAACTGTCTGATTGCCTCTCATTGTTTCTCCCTCTATCTCTGCGTCTATCTCTGTTTCTGTGTCGTTGTCTTTCTCTTGTAGTCTACAAGACTACAAGACCTGAAAGAAACAAAAGAATGGGAGAAAAACCCCGAAAACCTCAACCATCTATTCAACACAGTCATTTCAACCACTCTAGGTAGACATTGTCAGGAATGGCCAGAGGGCAAAACTGATGCGGAAGTGAAGCTACTCATAGAAGAAAACAGTAAAGAAGAGGACATCATCATATACACAGATGGCTCAGTCACCAAAGGTCAGAATCTCTAGGGTGACATTTTGTGGTTGGATAAGAATCCCGGATTTATTGCCACCGTCCCCTGTTGACAAAAGTTAATAGCTCAGTTCCCTGTTGACAAACGATTATTGCCCAGTCGCTCGCTGAGCCAGACCGAGCGAGTGTCACTTCAGAAGTGAAGACAATCACTTCTGCCCTCACAAGCATCGACGGTTCCCCCCCCCAACTCTGCCGACATGGTGAACTATCAAGGGGCTCGTGACAGACAAAGGAGTTAGGATGACACTGAAAGAGAGACCAGCTTTACCCTGCTTTCTCTGCCCCCCCGGAATATACACAGTAATTTTTGTTGTCGTTTTTTTTTTCCCGATATTTCGATGATAATGATTGATGATAAAGTGATGACGTTGCTGTGTTGGCGCTCCATTAAATTTTAGTTCTGAGACAACTTGACAAGGTTGTGCTCTCATAACATATCCCGGTGTAGCGAGGGGGTGGGGGAGGGGGGGGTGTGGCAATTATGGACACATGCCTAAGCACAGCCACCCTGGGGAGTAAATCCAGAACAATCCCCTTCCCCTGTCTGTGGTTAAAAATCCCTTCCTCCTCAAAAGTTTTCAAATTGTCCCCCAGTGACAAAACATATCAATTTAAACATTGCATCTGGATTTTTGGGGGGGACGGGAGGTGTGCGCGCGTGTGTGTGTGTGTGTGGGTGGGTGTGGGGGGCTGGGGGTGGGTGGGAGGGGGAGTGAGCCAGAGCTACTCCCCATCCTCTTCCAAACCCACTCCCCATTGAACAGTTTAGGGCATGGTCAAACATACCACGTGCCCTTTATCCGCCTCGCTGGCAGATGTACGTGTGGGTGAGTGAGTGGGTAGTTGTGTGGGTGCGGGTTGGTGTAGGTGTGGGTGTGTGAGGGGGTGTAGGTGTGGATGTGTGCGTGGGTGGGTGTGGGTGAGTGTGGTGTGGGTGGGTGTGGGTGAGTGTGGGTGGGTGTGGTGTGGGTGAGTGTGGTGTGGATGTGTGCGTGGGTGGGTGTGGGTGAGTGTGGTGTGGGTGGGTGTGGGTGGGTGTGGGTGAGTGTGGTGTGGGTGGGTGTGGGTGAGTGTGGGTGGGTGTGGGTATGGGGTGTGGGTGGGTGTGGGTGTGGATGTTGGCGTGGGTGTGTGCGTGGGTGGGTGTGGGTGTGGGAGTGTGAGTGGGTGTGGGTGGGTGTGGGTGTGGGTGTGGATGTTGGCGTGGGTGTGGGTGGGTGTGGGAGTGTGAATGGGTGTGGGTGGGTGTGGGTGTGAGTGTGGATGTTGGCGTGGGTGTGGGTGGGTGTGGGAGTGTGAATGGGGGTGGGTGGGTGTGGGTGTGGGTGTGGATGTTGGCGTGGGTGTGGGTGGGTGTGGGAGTGTGAATGGGTGTGGGTGGGTGTGGGTGTGGGTGGGTGTGGGAGTGTGAATGGGTGTGGGTGGGTGTGGGTGTGGGTGTGGATGTTGGCGTGGGTGTGGGTGGGTGTGGGAGTGTGAGTGTGAGTGGGTGTGGGTGTGGGTGGGTGTGGGTGTGGTATGTGGGTGGCCGGGTGTGTGTGGGTGTGGGCCATGGGTGGATGTGGGTGCGTGTGGGTGGGTGTGGGTGTGGGTGATGTTGGGTTGGGTGGGGGTGGGGGTGGGCGGGTGTGGGTGGGGGTGGGTGTGGGTGGGAGTGGGTGTGTGTGTGTGTGTGTGTGTGTGAGCGGGTGGATGTGGGTGGGTGTGGGTGTGGGTGTGGGTATGGGTGTGCGGTGTGGGTGTGGGTGTGGGTGTGTTGGTGTGGGTGGGTGTGGGTGTGGGGTGTGGGTGTGGATATGGGTGTGCGATGTGGGTGTGGGTGTAGGTGAGTGTGGGGGTGGGTTTGTGTGTGTGTTTGTGTGTGTGTGTGTGTGTGTGTGTGTTGGTGTGGGTGTGGGTGGGTGTGGGTGTGCGATGTGGGTGTGGATATGGGTGTGCGATGTGGGTGTGGGTGTAGGTGAGTGTGGGGGTGGGTTTGTGTGTGTGTGTGTGTGTGTGTGTGTCAGTCATCCGAATGATAGCGTCCAGACCACCACTCAAGGTCTAGTGGAGGGGGAGAAAATATCGGCGGCTGAACCGAGATTCGAATCAGCGCGCTCAGATTCTCTCGCTTTCTGGGCGGACGCGTTACCTCTAGGCCATCACTCCACTAAATAATAATAATTTGTATTTTGCATTTATATTTGTATTTGTAGTGTGTGTGTGTGTGTGTGTGTGTGTGTGTGTGTGTGTGTGTGTGTGTGTGTGTGTGTGTGTGTGTGTGTGTGTTTAGGTATGAGTTTCAGTTCTAGTTTCAAGGGAGGTGGGGTGGGTGGGGGGGGGGGGACCAAAGCGTGTTGGGGCTTATCCATACACGCTACACAACCTATGCGAGAAACAAGAAGCAGATGCCTGACCCACAAATAAATGGAACGAGGTGCCCTAGGTTGTAATAATAATATTAATAATGGTATTTATATAGCGCTGAATCTTGTGCAGAGACAAATCAAAGCGCTTTCGCACCAGTCATTCACACGCATGCATAACTCTAAACCTGCAGACACTGAAGACAAGGAAGAGGCAGGCAAGGGAGGCTATTTTGGGAAGAGGTAGGTTTTAAAGCCAGACTTGAAAGAGGCTGAGTGTGGAGACTTGACGAAGCGAAAGAGGAAGTTCAAAATTATTGTGTAGAATATTAACATGAAATGAAATGAAATAGTTGAGCAACACAAATAAGGGAACACTTTAAAGGTATAGCAAATAAGGCAAAATGACGGAAAGAAAATCAAACAGAAGAATGGACTACGATACGTTCAGCGAACTTGTTCGCACTGCAGCCACACCCGCGTGCAAACACACACACACACACACACACACACACATGAACACATACACTCACACACAGACACACACACACACACACACAGACACACACACACACACACACACACACACACATGAACACACACACTCACACACAGACAGACACACACACACACACACACACACACACACGTTGGCCATGTTTGAAATCGACATAATGATTTTCGTTAAATCTAGCCTTTTCTGATGAATACAACCGAAGATAAGACGACTGCTGCAACCATTGGTTTTCAAAGAAGCCTATACTAATTATTTGGCAGAAATATCAAATTAATAATGAATGATGAAAATAAAATAAAAAGGTTAAGGGCTAAACACACACACACACACACACACACACACACACACACACACACACACACACACACACACACACACACACACACACACACACACACACACACACACACCGCAGACCTATCGACATGAAAATCCAGATTTTGAAGCGAAGGACTCCATGCCACTCAAATCCCAGAACAAAGTTTTTCGCAGATTTTTTCCCCCGGTAAGGTGAGCAACTCGGTGTGACTCAGAGAATTTTTAAAGCCGTAAGTATAAGCGAGTTATGCCCCTTCCCTCGTTTCTCCCACCTGTGATGTCATCAAGATACCCATACACGTAGCAGATGGCGGTGCTTAGAAAGATACAAACACAAGCCAGCAGACAATGATGCTCAAGATAACCTCATACACAGGAGATCTCGCTGCTCGAGATTTTGTATTTGTATTTGTATTTTGTATTTCATTTTATCACAACAGATTTGTCTGTGTGAAATTCGGGCTGCTCTCCACAGGTAAAGCGCGTCGCTATACTACAGCGCAACCCCTTTTTTTCTTCTCTCTTTTTTTTTTCCTGCGTGCAGTTTTATTTGTTTTTTCCTATCGAAGTGGATTTTTCTATAAAATTTTGCCAGGAACAACCCGTTTGTTGCCGTGGGTTCTTTTACGTGCGCTACGTGCATGATGCACACGGGACCTCGGTTTATCTTCTCATCCGAATGACTAGCGTCCAGACCACCACTCAAGGTCTAGTGGAGGGGGAGAAAATATCGGTGGCTGCGCCGTGATTCGAACCAGCGCGCTCAGATTCTCTCGCTTCCTAGGCGGACGCGTTACCACTAGACCATCACTCCACATTAAGTGATATTACTCCAAGACACGTGCGTAGCAGACAGTGGCTATTAACTTTCACTCAAATGCAGCACACTGCAGAGCTTAAATTATCCACAAATACAGCACACAGCGTTGCAGGAAATGCCCATACACGCAGCTTACAGCACTTCAAGCAAAACATCCACCGTGTTGTAAATGTTGCTGCCTAACTGTGTGCTGCATGTGTGGGTACCTTGAGCATTGCTGTGCAACTCTGCTTGCGTGTGTCTGGTGTCTTACTGGCATCGCTGTGTGCTTCGCGCGTGGGTGTCATTTGCTTTGGAATGTGTGTGTGTGTGTGTGTGCGTGCGTGCGTGCGTGCACGCGCAGTAAAGTGTAAACCAAACGAAATGACGGTGACTTAGTCCAGTTAGTGTTTTACTGAATAAAGCATACTGCGACATTCGCCTCTGGCTTTGAAGACTCACGAGGCAAGGAAATCTGTACCAATGGTATGAATGATTTATTCACATACTGGGTGCTAACGTCCCTCTCTCTCTGTGTCTCTGTCTCTGTCTCTCTTTCTCCGTGTCTCTCTCTCTATATATATCTCTCTCTCAAATTATGTATAAAATATATTTTTCACATGTTTGATGTTTGGATACCGTTCATGTATTTTCACACTGCATTATGAAAATAACGAAATCAAACGATGTCGCATCATGCACTGGTACTCAAGGCATCAGTTGTCCTTTGTAATTATTGTTGCTGCTTCGCACTTTTTCATGAATGTGTACAAGTCACAAATATACCAGCCTCCTTCCTGATGTCCTTTCTTTCAGTTCCTGCTAATTTACAGGCCCAGGGGCTGTATTCAAGAGACCATCGTTCACTCACTCACTCACTCATTCCCTTGACCGCTGGGGTCGCTGGGGAGGGGGGGGGGGACATGAGGAAGATGTCATAGCTCGCCACGCCGTTCTGTTGGCAGCTGTCGTGAGGAGATCTGGCATCGTCATTTTGGTCCATTCCTTGACGTTGTCGGACCAGCTCTTTCTCTGCCGCCCCCGTCTGCGCCCTCCCTCTACAGTCCCTTGCAGGATGGTTTTGGAGAGGGTGTTATGTCGTATGACGTGACCAAACCATGCCATCTTCCGTCGTTTGACAGTCGCCAGCAGTGGTTCTTGGGGCCTGCCGGTAAATATGTACCTGCGGGTACGTCTGCCTGAGGCAAGGGAAACTGGCCGAGGGTAAGCAATATCCGGTATCAGGAACACAAGAGCCTACCCACGGGTCTGTAAACCCGAAGACAATTTACCTGCCAAGGGTGACTGCCCACGAAGCAGAGGTAAACATGGCGAATCCTTCTGTTGCGTTGGGTTTTGCTTAGGGAAAACAGGCGTTTTGCTGGGAGACCGTGTCTTGAATACGGCCCCTGTTAGAGTGATATTATCCTTTGTTCGCATGGCAGTCAAAATTGACGTATTGGGACTGGCAGACGTCATTCATTATATTCCACATGAATTACGTATGTAGCTGTGAAGCGAGTGCACCTACAGATGATGAATTAATGATGGAATGCCCGAAATTCGCAAATTGTCAAAATTCGTTCATTGCAGAATCCAAACTCTGTTATTTTATTTTGTTATTGCAGTTACGTGAAAAAACAGGGTTGACAATGTTTCAGACTGCGGAAGCGGCCACTAGATTCAGCAAGTTGGTGACTGTCACCAATGCTTCGTCACTGAAGCTTTTTTTTTTTTTTAATTTATTTCTTTTTAATTGTCACACTGGTGCGCTATGAAGTAAGAGAGTATGCGCAGAAAATCCCCGGGATTTTTTTTTTTTTTTTTTTTACAGACATTGGTAAGGTGCCTGCGTGCACTTGGTGTGTCTTGAACACGAAGTTTAGGAGGAGGAGGATTGAAGACATTTTGCTAAAGTATTAATGAATACATTTGAGTATTATCGGTTAGAAGGGGTGGGAGATGTGAATGAATGGAGGGTTGGGGGAAACTGGGCCAATGAGGGTGAAATGTGGATGAAATTTTGAAAAAAAAAAAAAAATCTAAATGCAGTTACAGAAAATTACTTAAAGGACTTCGTAAAAGAGAAGTCGTTAAACTGACAAGCGAAACAACTGATAATGAATGCAAAAAGTCAAAAACATCAACGTTCTCAGTCACTTGTGAAGACACACTTCCGTGTATATAAGGCTTCATCAAGCTACAGTCAAAAATGATATGCTTAATTGTCAGGTTACTAAAGCATATGCACTTGACATTAGAACAATAATTGGTCCGTAATGAATCTGATATAGTCTAAGAGTGAAACTCAGAACTGGTCTGCGAATCGGACCAAAGTCTGAGAGAGTACACAAAGATAACTTAATACCTTCATGGTAAACTTTACCCGCGGGTCGCTGCCGTGTCAAGGGTAACTTGCCTTAAGGCAAAAATGATTCTGGTCTTCAATTCAGTCCCTGTTTGAATGACCCTTGAAATTCTGTCACGTTTTTCCTTCTTCCACTTTTCCTCAACAGTTTCTTGGAGCATTCGTTTAGCAATGCAAGTGGATATTGTTACGTGGCCATTTGTGTGTGTGTGTGTGTGTATTTGTATTTGTATTTGTATTCCTTTTTATCACAACAGATTTCTCTGTGTGAAATTCGGGCTGCTCTCCCCAGGGAGAGCGCGTCGCTACACTACAGCGCCACCCATTTTTTTGGTATTTTTTCCTGCGTGCAGTTTTATTTGTTTTTTCCTGTCGAAGTGGATTTTTCTACAGAATTTTGCCAGGAACAACCCTTTTGTTGCCGTGGGTTCTTTTACGAGCGCTAAGTGCATGCTGCACACGGGACCTCGGTTTATCGTCTCATCCGAATGACTAGCGTCCAGACCACCACTCAAGGTCTAATGGAGGGGGAGAAAATATCGGCGGCTGAGCCGTGATTCGAACCAGCGCCCTCAGATTCTCTCGCTTCCTAGGCGGACGCGTTACCTCTAGGCCATCACTCCACTGTGTGTGTGTGTGTGTGTGTGTGTGTGTGTGTGTGTGTGTGTGTGTGTATTGTTTTGTTTTTTTACAACTGATGTGAGCAGGTATTTATATGGTTCAAATGGCCGTTTGTAAGAAACAAACATTGACTGGTATTTAGTGTCAGTTGTATCTTCATTCTTTTTCTTCAACGTCTGTTCTTTAGTTAGACTGATCCTAGCACGTGTGTGTGTGTGTGTGTGTGTGTGTGTGTGTGTGTGTGTGTGTGTGCATGTAAATGTGTGCTAAAGCGTGTGTGAATGCGCGCGCATGTGTGAGTGTGTGTGTGTGTGTGTGTGTTTCTGTGTGTGTGTCTGTGTGTGTGAGCGCGCACGCTTTGCTTGCATGTAATCGTGTGTGTATGTAAATGTGTGTGAGTGGGTATGTGCGTCTATCCGTCTTACTCTTGAGAGTGTGTGTGTCTGTGCGCTTGCTTGCATGTAATCGTGCGTGCATGTAAATGTGCTTGAGAGAGAGAGAGAGAGAGAGAGAGAGAGAGAGAGAGAGAGAGAGAGTGTGTGTGTGTGTGTGTGTGTGTGTGTGTGTGTGTGTGTGTTTCTGCTGATGTCCTCGTGTCTCAAAGGGGGGGGGGGGGGGGGCAATGTGTTGACTCAGTGGTCACGAAGGCGCACAAGTTATGATCCTGTTGTGTGCTGTTGACAGATGTACTAAGTCTCTCATGTGCACATTTGGGTCACGAAAGCACAGATGTAATGATTATGTGATGCTAACAGGTGTATGTTGTCTCAGAAGTGCACACTGGTTCGCGAAATTACATTACTTATGAACCTGTTATGTGATTTTTACAGGTGTATTATTTTTTTTGTCTCTGGTGTACACTGTGGTTTATATAATCACATAAGTTATGGTCATGTTATGTGATGTTGACAGGTGTATTTTTTTTCTCTGATTTGCACACCGGGGCACGAAAGTACATAATATGACAACCTACAAATCTGTCAGGTTTCTCAGACTGCATCCGATGACCATATTATGTTTGATTTTGATTTGTCCGATCTTTGCCAGCATGTTCTTATGGCTTGTGATATTTGTTAGTTGGTTTCCTTTTGTTGTTGTTGTTTTTTGGTTTCCCCTTTTTTTTTCTTTTCCCTTTCTTTTATATTTTTGTCTTCATCTTTTTTTCTATTAAATTCATCAAACTTATAGTATGTCTGTATGTGTTCCATGATGTAAACATTGAATAAAAAAAATGTTTGTGGACAAAAGAAAAAGAAAAAAGAGAAAGCACACAAATTATGGTCCTGTTGTTTGATTTTGTATAATTGTGTGTGTGTTGTGTTTCCTCGCCATAAAGTGGCAAGACAGGGTATCCAACCTCCAGGTCCTAGAGAGAAGCAGCCTGCCCAGCATCGAAAGCCTGC
Organism: Babylonia areolata; assembly: GCF_041734735.1. Classification (NCBI taxonomy): domain Eukaryota; kingdom Metazoa; phylum Mollusca; class Gastropoda; order Neogastropoda; family Buccinidae; genus Babylonia; species Babylonia areolata. The sequence continues at coordinate 4,329,586 of NC_134891.1, read as the reverse complement.
TGATCCAGTGCCAGCTACGCTGGACAGGACACGTTGTCCGCATGACAGACAGCAGGATCCCGAAGATGCTTTTGTATGGGCAGCTGAAGGAAGGCCACCGTGAACTTGGAAGACCCTGCAAGCGCTTCAAGGACACCTTGAAGAGAAACTTCAAAGCCTGTGACATAGACATCGCTTCCTGGGAAACTGATGCCCTTGACCGCTCTCGCTGGAGGATGCTGTGCTCTAGTGGCATAAAGACGTTTGAAAACAAGAGAACGCTGGCCATAGCGCCTATCCTCGGTCAGAGACCAAGCTCTAAGCGCTTTACATTCACGTGGACATTTGCACCACAGGCTGCCTACCTGGGTAGAGCCGACTGACGGCTGCCACTGGGCGCTCATCATTCATTCCCTGTGTCATTCAATCAGATTTCAGACGCACACGCATACACACTCAGACAGACATGTAACATTTTACGTGTATGACCGTTTTTATTTATTTACCCCGCCATGTAGGCAGCCATACTCCGTTTTCGGGGATGTGCATGCTGGGTATATTCTTGTTTCCATAACCCACCGAACGGCTGACATGGATTACAGGATCTTTAACGTGCGTAGTTGATCTTCTGCGTGCGCATACACACGAAGGAGGTTCAGGCACTAGCAGGTCTGCACATATGTTGACCTGGGAGATCGGGGAAAAAAAAAAAAATCTCCACCCTTTACCCACCAGGTGCAACGAGATTCGAACCCAGGACCCTCAGATTGAAAGTCCAGCGCTTTGACCATTCGGCTGTTGCACCAGTCATTCTGCCACCTTTCATCCCTAGCTGAAGCTGCCACAGACAGGGCACGCTCTGGTTTATCTCTGCTGCTCCTTTGATATTTATATGTATTTGACTGTGCTTTCATATCTGTGAAACTGCATGTTTGATGCATATCTGTTATGCATGTGTGGGTGTGGGTGTGAATGTGTGTCTTCATGTTTTACATTTATTTGCTTATTTATCATCATTGTTGTCTTATTTATTTATTTATTTATTTATTATTTATTTATTATTTTTTTTATTTTTTTTATTATTACTACTAGCTTTTTATATTATAATTATTATTTATTTATTTATTTATTTATGTAAGCTTATCTATTATTTATTCACCTTTTTTTCTTTTTCTCAAGGCCTGACTAAGCGCGTTGGGTTATGCTGCTGGTCAGGCATCTGCTTGGCAGATGTGGTGTAGAGTATATGGATTTGTCCGAACGCAGTGACGGCCTCCTTGAGCTACTGAAACTGAAACTGAAAACTGCTCTTTTGATAGTTTGGTTATCATAACGTGCAGACAGACACGTACTGTCAGTACAACTCCAAATCGAACTTTCTTAACCCTTTCACTGCCAGTCTTCGTCTTCTTCTTCTTCTGCGTTCACTCGTATGCACACGAGTGGGCTTTTACGTGTATGACCGTTTTTACCCCGCCATGTAGGCAGCCATACTCCGTTTTCGGGGGTGTGCATGCTGGGTATGTTCTTGTTTCCATAACCCACCGGACGCTGACATGAATTACAGGATCTTTAACGTGCGTAGTTGATCTTCTGCTTGCATATACACACGAAGGGGGTTCAGGCACTAGCAGGTCTGCACATAATTATGTTGACCTGGGAGATCGTAAAAATCTCCACCCTTTACCCACCAGGCGCCGTCACCGTGATTCGAACCCGGGACCCTCAGACCCGTCGATGTCGGAGAACGAGGAAGCTGTTCTACTTCACCCAAGGAACACATCATCATGCCACAATGTAAAGCTTACTATCACATTATTATTATTATTATTATTATTATTATTATTATTATTATTATTATTATTATTATTATTATTGTAACAGCTTCATGGCTTACCATCAGGCACTTTACTGCCAGTCAATTTAGAGTACAAAATTCCCTTGTGCTATAAACACAGAAAAAGGCAGTAGCTAAGAATAGCTGGAGGATTCCTCCTCCGATGTATAGTAAATATGGCCTATCCTACCACCGAACATTAAGAGCAGTAGGTTCATGGATAACAGACCAATGAATGGTCACCTTTCAGTGACATGGGTCCTCTACCACGCCTGTGCATAAATGCGAGCTTGGTGGTGAAAGGGTTAAAGCGACGAGATAAAAGGAAAGACGTCACTTGTTTAATCTTCGGGTGGGGGGTGGGGGGGGGGGGGGGGGGGGGGGGGGGGGGGGGGGACTGTCGATTATACCTAAACATAATTTTGAAAAGAAAAAGAAAAGAAAATCTCCTACACGAAAGAAACCAAAGTCATTTACATTACTGGAATAATTTTCGCAAACACACACACACGACACACACACACACACACACACACACACACAAAGTACACACAACACAACACAACACACACACACACACACACACACACACACACACACACACACACACACACAGACGCATGTGCGCGCGCATGCAACAAATAAAATTTTAATATCAAATTCAAATCTAAAGTAAACGATAGAACGAATAAATAGAAAAAAACACAGAGCAAAAATCGATATGAATGACACGTTTTTTTATTTTTTGTCAAAGAAAAAGGAACACGGACATATTTACAGAATGAAGCCAAAATGAACATGGGAACCACCTATTGTTTATACTGAATAATATACAATGACCAGGAAAACATATTCAGTTCATAACAAAGAATTCGATTCAAACAAACACACCAAGGAACACGGAAAAAATTGTCGTTTACAGAATGAAGCTAGAACGAACATGATAACCACATTCTGTTCACACTGGAAATAACACAATGAACAGGGAAACATACTTTGTTTATGACGAGGAATTCGAAACAAACAAAACGTACAACGTATTCATTGAGAGCCGGAAGAGATTTCATGCCCAACATTTTTTTTTTTTTTTTTTTTTTTCAAAAACAATGATGGTTTTCAACCATAAATAAACCAAGATGAATCAGTTGCTTCTCTCTCTCTCTCTCCCCCCCCCCCCTCTCTCTCTGTCTCTCTCTGTGTCTCTGTCTCTCTCTGTGTCTCTCTCTGTGTCTCTGTCTCTCTCTCTGTCTGTCTCTGTCTCTCTCTGTGTCTCTGTCTCTCTCTCTCTGTCTCTCTCTGTGTCTCTGTCTCTCTCTCTCTGTCTCTTTCTGTGTCTCTGTCTCTCTCTGTGTCTCTTTCTGTGTCTCTGTCTCTCTCTGTGTCTCTCTCTGTGCCTCTGTCTCTCTCTGTCTCTCTCTGTGTCTCTGTCTCTCTCTCTCTGTCTCTTTCTGTGTCTCTGTCTCTCTCTGTGTCTCTTTCTGTGTCTCTGTCTCTCTCTGTGTCTCTCTGTGCCTCTGTCTCTCTCTGTCTCTCTCTGTGTCTCTGTCTCTCTCTCTCTGTCTCTCTCTGTGTCTCTGTCTCTCTCTCTCTGTCTCTTTCTGTGTCTCTGTCTCTCTCTGTGTCTCTTTCTGTGTCTCTGTCTCTCTCTGTGTCTCTCTCTGTGCCTCTGTCTCTCTCTGTCTCTCTCTGTGTCTCTGTCTCTGCCTCTCTGTCTCTGTCTGTCTGTCTGTCACACACACAAACACACACGTACGCACGCACGCACGCACGCACGCACGCACGTACACACGCACACACACACACACACACACACACACACACACACACACACACACACACACACACGTGTGTGATTTGAGAAAACAATATACCCCCGTTCACGAGTGGGCTTTTACGTGTATGACCGTTCTTACCCCGCCATGTAGGCAGCCATGCTCCGTTTTCGGGGATGTGCATGCTGGGTATGATCTTGTTTCCATAACCCACCGAATGCTGGCATGGATTACAGGATCTTTAACGTGCGTATTTGATATTCTGCTTGCGTATACACACGAAGGGAGTTTAGGCACTAGCGGGTCTGCACATATGTTAACCTGGGAGATTGGAAAAAAAAACTCCACCCTTTACCCACAAGGCGCTGTCACCTAGATTCGAACCCGGGACCCTCGGATTGAAAGTCCAACCCTTTGACCATTCGGCTATTGCGCCCGTCAACGAACAAGTACAGCACACATTCACATTCAAACAAACACCACACATGCACACGCGAACACACACACACACACACACACACACACACACACACACACACACACACACACACACACACACACACACACACTCAAATAACTTCCCGTCGAAAAATCAACATCTTCCACATAGTGCTTCGGAAATAAGGATTGCAAATAGTATACACTAAAGGATTAGCGGCATTGGAAATCAGATAGGACCTGACAAGAACCCCCAGCACGGAAGAATCAGGTTCGGAGGATGAGAGTCTGACGACGAAATACGGGACGTAACTCAGAATGAAGACAACCGTGACGCAGAGGAAGACGAAGGTGGTCATCATCATGCGGTTTCCCTGCTTGCTGAACTGGAAGGACGCCACGGAGGGACGTTGAAAGGGAGGCTTGACGTCTTCCTCCACAACGTTCCTCCGCGAGCCAATCAGGGAGATCTGCTGGGCGGTGTAGGACACGGGCGGAAAGTTCGTGTTGAGATCAGGTCCCTGCTGGTCAGAATGTTCGCTGTCCATGACAGCTTCTTCCCGCAGTCTTTGGTCGTTCTCCGCCTTGTGGGAAGAGCCAAAGGTCAAGGACATTAGCAGATCCCTGTCGTCTTCCGGTCCAGCTTTGAGCGCATGCGCATCACCGACGCTAACTGAGCGATGGCCAGGATCAGAAGCTTTCTTCGCTTTCGCCGCTCGTGTGTCCGGTTCGCTCTGCGTTCGGCTGACAGGTTGGTGTGCGCCGAGCGGCATGGAGTCATGGGGTCCTAGCCTTGCGGGCTGCCCAGACTTGAACCCGGGACCCCTGGCTCCCGGTTCAGCGTCCGCGCTGTCTCTGCTGGCCCGAATGCGTCGTACTATGGTAACGTACAATGCAGTCAGTATGGCCGTTATGACCAGACAGACGAGTAGCAGGACCAGCTTGTAACGTCTCGTCTCCTGGGTGTAGGTCGTGTCCCAGAACTGGTAGCACGTTGTGCACGTGTCGTTGTGCCCACAGCCGGACGTGGCTGCTGTCCATGCAGGGGCGAAGAACACCAGCGTGGGACAGGTGAAACACACCGCCACAGAGAAACAAACCCCGGTCGCCACTTTGGCACCCCTTGCCGATCTCAAGGCTCGGCCAAACCGGAGCATCCTGACCTTGAAAACTCGGACCCACACCCGATCCTGGACACCCACAAAGCTGCTGCCTTCGTCGGACACCTTCACGAAGCGGGTGATAGCGATGGCGACCAGGATGAAACCCGAGGTGAGGTTGAGGAGGTAGACGAGGAAGGTGGCCACACGGCACAGCTCCACCGCTGTCAGGTCCTGGCCGCTGAGGTCGGCCGCCAAGGGGAGCAACTCTCTGGGGAGGGACACCAGGGCACAGAGGAGGTCCAGAATGGCCAGCGCCACCACGTAGGTCTGAGACAGGTTTCAGGCACGGTGTTAAGCACACAGACACACAGACACACACGCAGACACACACACAGACACACACACACACACACACACACACACACACACACACACACACACACACACACACACACACACAGAGAAACAAACAAACACACACACACACACACACACACACACACACACACACACACACACACACACACACACACACACACACACACACACACAC
>NC_134891.1:4306404-4318904 GCF_041734735.1 Babylonia areolata | reverse complement strand
AGACTGAACATTGAAATGTTCATTGTCATTAGCTGTGAAGCTCTAGTGACATAATAGGTACAAATCAGAACAGAAAAAAACGGTGCAAAACAGATGAAATGGAACAGAACGGAACGCAGATCTGAAGCAAAATAAACTAAAAAATAAGTGACACTTTGTCATTAGCTTAACTCTCTCCATAGGAACGGCGAAAGAGACGACGTTAAGAGTATTTCACCCCAATTACCATCAACAAAATATTGCAAGCGGAAGGCTCTTATACCGAAGAGGTGAATATTGACAAAGAATACCACAATTCTGACGACGTAAGCTAAAGGTTGGGTCATTGAGACACTCACTGGACATCCGAGGGGTCTGTGTAGAGGAGAAGAGAGGACTGGCCGTACTGAGTCCATGAGAGAGAGAGAGACAGAGACAAAGAGACAGAAAGAGAGAGAGAGAGAGAGATTGTGTAAATTCTGCAGGAAACGTAATTGTGGTCCATCAGCCTCTCATGGATTGCACAAACAGCTGTGACAGGCACACTTGCATCATGACAAGCTTGAAAAATACGTTTAAAAAAATCGATGTCCCAGCCAAATACGTACAATTATTCAGTTTTTTGTTTTGTTTTGTTTTGGTTTTTTTCCAGCTGTGAATCAAAACTGCGTTTACAGAATCGATGTTCCAGCCAAATATGTACAGTTTATTTCAGTGGTTTTATAAAAGATTTTTTTTAATGAAATATTGTTTAAAACATACAAGAGAAAACAGTGGGATTTGCATGTGAGAGTACCTCTGGTTATGAGTTATTTCGTTAATTTAACTGCTGTCTGCCATAAAAAAAAGAAACAAAACAAAACAAACAAAAAAACAAACAACACCCCCACCCCCACCGGCTCCTCCCCTCCACACCCCCTCACCACCACCACCACCACCACCACCCACCACCCAAAAAAACAAAACAAAACAAAACAAAAAAACAACCTTGTTTCATTTTGCCATTCCCCCAAGAAGGAAAATGTGTTAAGTTCCCGAACGGTCCCTATTTTTTTGTGAATCTTATACATACGTATGCTCTTTGTATTATAATCGTCATGTGAAAATGCGAAACAAGGAAACTACCATGTTCTTCCTTACTGAATTGCCCCACAATGTGCCACAGTGCTCGTAGCTGGGTTTGTTGCGATACATTTAGGCACATGAATCATATGCCCTTTTGTCATGTCGTGTCGTGACGTGTCATGTCGTGTCGTGTCGTGCCAATGCGTGTGTCATACCGTATCGTAATGTATCGTATCGTGTTGTATCGCTTTGTGTCGTACCGTATCGTAATGTATCGTATCGTGTTGTATGGCTTTCTGTCGTACCGTATCGTAATGTATCGTACCATGTTGTATCACTTTGTGTCGTACCGTATCGTAATGTATTGTATCGTGTTGTATCGCTTTGTGTCGTACCGTATCGTAATGTATCGTACCGTGTTGTATCGCTTTGTGTCGTACCGTATCGTAATGTATCGTATCGTGTTGTATCGCTTTCTGTCGTACCGTATTGTAATGTATCGTATCGTGTTGTATCGCTTTGTGTCGTACCGTATCGTAATGTATCGTATCGTGTTGTATCGCTTTGTGTCGTACCGTATCGTAATGTATCGTATCGTAATGTATCGCTTTGTGTCGTACCGTATCGTAATGTATCGTACCGTGTTGTATCGCTTTCTGTCATACCGTATCGTAATGTATCGCTTTGTGTCGTACCGTATCGTAATGTATCGCTTTGTGACGTACCGTATCGTAATGTATCGTTTTGTGTCGTACCGTATCGTAATGTATCGCTTTGTGACGTACCGTATCGTAATGCATCGCTTTGTGACGTACCGTATCGTAATGTATCGCTTTGTGACGTACCGTATCTTAATGTATCGCTTTGTGACGTACCGTATCGTAATGTATCGTTTTGTGTCGTACCGTATCGTGTTGTATCGCTTTGTGTCGTACCGTATCGTAATGTATCGCTTTGTGACGTACCGTATCGTAATGTATCGCTTTGTGACGTACCGTGTCGCTTTGTGACGTACCGTATCGTAATGTATCGCTTTCTGTCATACCGTATCGGGTTGCAGTTCGCATGCTGGTAGGCCATGATTTAAACTGCAGTGTGAAGTGGAAAAGAAAGAGGGGAGGGGTGTGTGTGTGCGGGGGGGTTGGGGGGATGAGGCATTTTGATCCATACCGTTCACGGCTCCCCTATCAATTGTCAACCTTTGTCACCCACATACGTACGTACGTACGTACTTATTTAAGTACAAACGAACGGACGGACTGATCGATGGACAGACGGACACACGCACACACACACACTCACTTACTCTCACACAGTCAATCACTCGCTCACTCACTCACACACACTCACTCACTCACTCCCCCCCCCCTCCCACACCCCCCTTCACACACAGACACACACACATACACACGAAGACACACACACACACAGGCACAGACACACACACACACACACACACACACACACACACACACACACACACACACACACACACACACACACACACACACACACACACACACACACACACACACACACACACACACACACGGATAAACAAAGCGAACTGCCACAATTACAGAGGACGGAAATATAAATACGTTCACAAATCATTTCCGCGTCACACTTTCACAAACTCCCTTCACAACAAACAAGTATAATATTATATGAACAATAGAAACTCACTCATGTTTGGTATGAACGGTACTCCCAGTCACACAACAAATGTACAGTTTCAGCAAAGATAAGATAAGATAAGAATAACTTTATTATCTCCAACTGGAGAAAGTTGGTCAGGTGCATTATCACAACATAGACAAGTAAACAACATGGGGACCATAACTGTAAAAGTCAACAACAGCTTTTACGAATATTACGAAGATAAAAAATGTAAAAAAAAATATCACACACATCGTTTCATACATATATCCACACACTACAGGTAATAACTAGTATTCTTAATGTAAAAACAGAAAGAATAAAGAAACATTAGTTGAATATAATTATAAACATAGCCTACTATACTGCACATTGATTATAATAGACAGATAAGATAAGAATAAAGATGAATTGCGGAAAACCACAACCAGATAATCAGCACACACCCGCACCCACCCACCCCCACCCCCTCACCCCACACACGCGGATTACTTGATTAAACAAGAGTAATAAACATATGTTCTCAAATAAAAACATTTCACATATTCGCTTTTAAAAGTTCGTGAGTGGTCACCTTGGTACAACACACTGCTGGGCTGTTGGTCGTCATTTTGTCATCCTTTGTTTAGAGTTTATGACTTGTGAATTGTATGAAAATAAATTGTATGAAAAACACAATGTCTGCTATAACTTGCTTAAGATAATACCAGGCATTTTAACGTGTGTGTAGGGAGGTGGTAGGAAGGGGAGGGTGGAGAGAGTGTGTGTGTGTGTGTGTGTGTGAAATGTGTGTGTGTGTGTGTGTGTGTGTGTGTGTGTGTGTGTGTGTGTGTGTAGGGGGTTGGTGGGGGTGGGGGAGGCGTTGGGGTGCAGGGGGAGGGGTGTTGGGGTTAGTGGGGTTTGGGGGGGGGAGGATTCTTCTTCTTCGTTCGTGGGCTGCAGCTCCCACGTTCACTCATATGTACACGGGTGGCCTTTTACGTTGTCTGACCGTTCTTTCCCCGTCATGCAGGCAGCCATACTCCGTGTGGGGGGATGAGTGAGTGTGTGTGGGGGGGGGGGGGGGGTGAGGGGGATCACGCGCGCCCGCGTGGGTGTGCATGTGTGTGCGTGTGTGTGCGTGCATGTGTGTGTATTTGTGTGTTTGTTTGTGTGTGTGTGTGTGTGTGTGTGTGTGTGTGTGTGTGTGTGGATTGGGGGTGAGACAGGAGAGGTTTGGTGTGTGTAAATTTGACTGATGTTACGCTGTGTCTTATAATAATAATACCTATTCATTCATTCATCATTCATTTTGTCCATCGCTCCTGGTGGAGCATAGGCCATCGACGACCCCTCGCCATCGCACTCTGTTCTGGGCTGTTCTGGCCATTCCAGTCCAGTTGGTCCCTTGCTGTTTCAGCTCTGCCAGAAGGGGAGTCAGCCTTGCAGCTTCCTTTCGGCTTTCACTGCACCGCGTCATAAGTCTCCGGGATGGAGACCCTTCCTTATAGCCAGTTTGAATCTGAACGTTTCTGTTTCGCTTTTATTTAATTTATTTATTTATTTATTTATTTATTTATTTATTTATTGTATCCACACACCTAATTCATACCATGTGCATTGCTAAATGCGCTCAGAGCAGCGCGGTAAATGACTATGTAAATTTACATTATCAGTGTTGTTGTCAATAAATGCTGAAGCATGTTAACCTCTCTCTAATTGACTTTCTTCTCCAATCGTTTAACCACCTCTCGGAAAACGGAAGATTGGAATGGGCGAAATCTATAATCATTTTTATTCTGATACAATTCTTATACATGAAAACGAAATGTGAACAACTGCTACCGTGGAGAATCGTTCAAGGACAATTTCACAAAAAGATTATACCTGCATTTCAAATAACAAACTGACTAGATCGCAAACTTTTTCTTTAGCTCAATAATAAAGTATTGATTACACATTTACATTATATTCAATGGTGAAAAGAAAAAATGCTTTGTAAAGCACAACAACACTTTATGTGGCCTTTGTATAATCAAGAAAAGCCTTCACTTCTGTTAAATCGTAATGCTTTATTGAAACGAACCGAAACAAACGAATAACATTTCACGCAAATGTACCGACCAGCTCAATCGACGAGAAACAGTTGACAGCTTAACACCTGTTCAAGTCAGTCAGGGGGGGGGGGGGGGGGGGGGGGTAAGTGAACAGAAGGCAGTTTGCACCCATTGATCTTCTGACACCAATCCCTCTATCCCAGGGTGCACCATAAAGTGACGTCACGGGGGGGTCCCACGTGGCGATGGTGACCAATCCCTTGTCGAAGGGTTGAACGACGATAAAATATGTCAGAGATTTGGCACAGCTGTAGGTAGATAGATTTTGCTTTTCGCCCCGAGTTGGCAAGATCAGCGTTCTCTGCAAGATAGGCTTTTGTGTTGTATGATTGACCGATTCATTCATTCATTCATTCATTCATTCATTCTTCACTAATTCGCTCATTTGTTTTATTGGTTAGTTAATTGATTGATCCATTGCTTGATTTATTTGTTCACTTATTTATTATCCATACAATCTTTATATACATTTTCCTTCTCTCTCATCACTCCGTTACTTCTCTGCTAATCGTTTTTAGGTCTTTTTTTTTTTCGTCTGGTTTGGTTGGTTTTCTTTTGTATTGTTTTGGTGGGGATAGCAGTGACGTTGTATTGTTTTGGTGGGGATAGTAGTGACTTTGCATTGTTTTTGGTGGGGATAGCAGTGACGTTGCATTATTTTTGATGGGGATAGCAGTGACGTTGCTTTGTTTTGGTGGGGATAGCAGTGACGTTATATTGTTTTTGGTGGGGATAGCAGTGACGTTGCTTTGTTTTTGGTGGGGATAGCAGTGACGTTATATTGTTTTGGTGGGGATAGCAGTGACGTTGTTTGGTTTTGGTGGGGATAGCAGTGACGTTGCATTGTTTTTGGTGGGGATAGCAGTGACGTTATATTGTTTTTATGGGGATAGCAGTGACGTTGCTTTGTTTTTGGTGGGGATAGCAGTGACGTTGTATTGTTTTGGTGGGGATAGCAGTGACGTTGCTTTGTTTTGGTGGGGATAGCAGTGACGTTGTATTGTTTTGGTGGGGATAGCAGTGACGTTGTATTGTTTTGATGGGGATAGCAGTGGCGTTATATTGTTTTGATGGGGATAGCAGTGACTTTGTTTTGTTTTTATGGGGATACCAGTGACGTTATATTGTTTTGATGGGGATAGCAGTTGCTTTGTTTTTGGTGGGGATAGCAGTGACGTTGCATTGTTTTGGTGGGGATAGCAGTGACGTTGCATTGTTTTGGTGTGGGGATAGCAATGACGTTATATTGTTTTGGTGGGGATAGCAGTGACGTTGTATTGTTTTGGTGGGGATAGCAGTGACGTTGCTTTGTTTTTGGTGGGGATAGCAGTGACGTTGTTTAGTTTTGATAGGGATAGCAGTGACGTTGTTTGGTTTTGGTGGGGATAGCAGTGACGTTGCATTGTTTTTGGTGGGGATAGCAGTGACGTTATATTGTTTTGATGGGGATAGCAGTGACTTTGTTTTGTTTTTATGGGGATACCAGTGACGTTATATTGTTTTGATGGGGATAGCAGTGACGTTGTTTGGTTTTGGTGGGGATAGCAGTGACGTTGCTTTGTTTTGGTGGGGATAGCAGTGACGTTGCATTGTTTTGGTGGGGATAGCAGTGACGTTGTTTTGTTTTGGTGGGGATAGCAGTGACGTTGCTTTGTTTTGGTGGGGATAGCAGTGACGTTGTATTGTTTTTGGTGGGGATAGCAGTGACGTTGTATTGTTTTGGTGGGGATAGCAGTGACGTTGCATTGTTTTGGTGGGGATAGCAGTGACGTTGCTTTGTTTTTGGCGGGGATAGCAGTGACGTTGGTTTGTTTTGGTGGGGATAACAGTGACGTTGTTTTGTTTTTGGTGGGGATAGCAGTGACGTTGTATTGTATTGTATAGGAGTGATATCATTTTGTTTCAGTGGTGATAGGAGTGATGTCATTTTGTTTCAGTGGTGATAGGAGTGATGTCATTTTGTTTCAGTGGTGATAGGAGTGATGTCATTTTGTTTCAGTGGTGATAGGAGAGATGTCATTTTGTTTCAGTGGTGATAGGAGTGATGTCATTTTGTTTCAGTGGTGATAGGAGTGATGTCATTTTGTTTCAGTGGGGATTGGAGTGATGTCATTTTGTTTCAGTGGGGATAGCAGTGACGTTGGTTTTTGGTGGGGATAGCAGTGACGTTGCTTTGTTTTTGGTGGGGATAGCAGTGACGTTGTATTGTATTGTATAGGAGTGATATCATTTTGTTTCAGTGGTGATAGGAGTGATGTCATTTTGTTTCAGTGGTGATAGGAGTGATGTCATTTTGTTTCAGTGGTGATAGGAGTGATGTCATTTTGTTTCAGTGGTGATAGGAGTGATGTCATTTTGTTTCAGTGGTGATAGGAGTGATGTCATTTTGTTTCAGTGGGGATTGGAGTGATGTCATTTTGTTTCAGTGGGGATAGGAGTGATGTCATTTTGCATCAGTAGTGATAGGAGTGATGTCATTTTGTTTCAGTGGTGATAGGAGTGATGTCATTTTGTATCAGTGGTGATAGTAGTGATGTCATTTTGTTTCAGTGGTGATAGGAGTGATGTCATTTTGTTTCAGTGGTGATAGGAGTGATGTTATTTTGTTTTGGTAGTGACGCAAATGGCGGTATAGAGCTTTATTTGTTAATTTGGTTCGTGTAGGGAGAGTTGGGGGGATGGGGACCTGCGCAAACTCCTGCCCTTCGTGGATATGATATTGCTCCCCCCCCCCACCACCCCCCCACACACACACACACACAACAGCAGCAGCAAATCGACCTATTGGTCTGCTGACACGTTGACCCTGTTTTATGACGACAACACCTTTTACCTGTTGCCAACCAGTCGACTTGTAGTGACCGTGCACAGTCTGGGGAGGCCCGCCACAGGGTGTGGAAGCACTTTATAATCCCACCTCCCGCAGTCCGGGCTGCGAGAAACACGGTGTGAACATCAGCAGTTACACGCCTTGGAATCTCTGCCGCCAGGTGGCGAAATGTCCACGTGCTGTGCTGTGTCACGGGAGTTTTGTGGACGGTGGTTTACTTTACAACTATCGTAAGCCCTTTGCTGCTGCTGCTGCTGCTGCTGTTGTTGATCCGACACGGTTCTTGCCTTGCCCTGTGTCTGTCCGGTCCCCCCTTGCCCTGCCCTGCCTTGCCTTGCCTTGCCTTGCTTCTTCTTTTTTTTTGCCTTGCCTTGCCTTGCCCTGTCTTCCCCTGCCCTGCCTTGCCTTGCTTCTTCTTTTGTTTGCCTTGCCTTGCCTTGCCTTGCCTTGCCTTGCCTTGCCCTGTCTTGCCCTGCCCTGCCTTGCCTTGGCTTGCTTTGCTTCTTATTTGCTTTGCCTTGCCTTGCCTTGCCTTGCCTTGTCCTGTCTTGCCGTGCCCTGCCTTGCCTTGCCTTGCCTTGCCTTGCCTTGCTTTGCTTTGCTTTGCTTTGCCCTGCCCTACCCTGCCCTGCCCTGCCTTGCCTTACCTTGCCCTCCTCTGCCATGCCTTGCCCTGCCTTGCCCTGCCTTGCCTAGTCATTCTCCTTGCCCTGCCCTGCCCTGCCTTGCCTTGCCTTGCCTTGCCTTGTCTTCTTTGCAGACAAGTTCATTTGACCAGCATACATTGAAGAGTGATGTGTGTCATGCTGATTAAGCCTAATCGGCTGATATGCCTTTGTCAAGACTGTATTACGCACACACGAATACGCGACCATGCACACACGCACATACGCGCACGCGCACACACACACACACACACACACACACACACACACACACACACACACACACACACACACACACACCACTTCGACCTCCACCCCACTTTACCCCCCCCCCCCCCCACCCACCCCCACCTCCCCCACTCTTTCCCTGTCTTCTCCTCCACTCCCCCCTTCCATCCCTCAGATTGTGTACAATCTCTGCCCCCTACCTTCAACCCTCCCCCCCTGCCCTCCTCCCCCCTCCTTCCCCATACACCCCCCCCCCCCCCATCACCATCACCATCACCATCACCACCCACTAGCCCTACTCGCAAGACTGACAATATAAAAGAAGCGAAAATTTCCCCCCACCCTGGGTCCATTCTGGTAGCGGTACAAGCAGAGGCCGTTTCACCTCCTTGACGGAGCATGGGAGAAGCAGTCGGTGCCTTCTAGAAATGTTCGGGTCCCCCGGGGGCAAAATGCCCCCGGGCGCCCTGACTCTGGTAACCATGGCAAAGGGTGTTCCGAGCTTTCCGTGTCGGCTGCTGCTTATGTTGTTGTGGCTGCTGCTTGGCCAACTGTCGCTGTTGCAATCTTATGGTGGAAAGGGTGAGTTCCTGAAACGTTCTCGTTGTGTTTTTTTTTTTGGTGTTGTATCTGTTTCAGATTCAGTTTCTCAAACAGTTTTAGAGTTATGCGTGCGTGAGAATGACTGGTGCGAAACGCTTAGATTTGCCTATGCACAAGATTCAGCGCTATATAAATACCATTATCATTAATATTATTATTATTTTCTTTCATGGTTATTGTTCAGGTTTCCCGGATGGCGTTTTGTTTTGTTTTTTTGTTTTTTTGTTGTTTTTTTTGGTCTTGTTTCTGTGTGTGTAAGTTTGAAACGTTCCATTTTGTGTCAGTATCACTGTGTCAGTTTTTGTAAACATCGTATAGTTTTCCATTGGGACGAGAGAGATGTTGGAGGGAGGGAGGGAGAGGCGGAAGAGACGGAGGGAAGGAGAGGGGAATTGAGGTAGGAGAGAACTAGGAGTAGATTTGACGTGGTGGATGCGTGTGTGTGGTGAGGGAGGGGGGGGAGAGAGAGAGAATAGGTGAGAGAATGAACGAACGAACGAACGAATGAGGGCAGTGGAATAAGCATGAGAGAGACAGAGTGAGGGGGGGGGGGGGAGGGGGAAATGATGGCCTAGAGGTAACGCGTCCGCCTAGGATGCGAGAGAATCTGAGCGCGCTGGTTCGAATCACGGCTCAGCCGCCGATATTTTCTCCCCCTCCACTAGACCTTGAGTGGTGGTCTGGACGCTAGTCATTCGGATGAGACAATAAACCGAGGTCCCGTGTGCAGTACAGCATGCACTTAGCGCACGTAAAAGAACCCACGGCAACAAAAGAGTTGTTCCTGGCCAAATTCTGTCGAAAAATCCACTTCGATAGGAAAAACAAAACAAAACAAAACAAACAAAAAAACAACTGCACGCAGGAAAAAAATACAAAAAAAGGGGGTGGCGCTGTAGTGTAGCCACGTGCTCTCCCTGGGGAGAGCAGTCCGAATTTCACACAGAGAAATCTGTTGTGATAAAAAGAAATATGAATACAAATACAAATACAAAATCACAATCAGAGTCAGAATAACTTCATTATCTTCGCAAAAAATAGCGAGGTTTAGCAGCATCAGCATCAGCAACAGCAGCAGCAGTAGCAGTAGTAGCAACAGCAGTAGTAGTAATTGCAGCAGCTTCAGCAGCAGCAGTAGTAGTAGTAGTAGTAGCTGATGTTGTTCTTGTATAATTTTAGTTGTTGTTTTTGTTGGTGATATAATAATAGTAGTAGTAGTAGTAGTAGTAGTAGTAGTAGTGGCAAAGAAAACCACAGTTCTTAACTGTCGACGAGTAATGCCAACACTAAAAAAAAAAAAAAAAAAAAAAAAAAAACATGAAACGTTTGTCTCATTTTATCTCATTATCCTCTATTTCAGCTGAACTGAACTTGGACAAAACGCCGGTGAGAGCTGATTTTTTTTTTTTTTTGTCTTCGTTTATATCAGTCGATCAGTCTGGCGGTCAGTCAGTCTGTTTGTCTGTGTGTCCGCCTCCTCCCCCCCCCCCCCACCTCCTCCACCTCTGTCTCTCTCTCCCTTTCTCTCTCTCGCTCGCTCGTTCTCTCTTCTCTGTAAAACGCCTTCCTTAACCACATTCTTTCTTTCTTTTTTTTTTTGTTGGGGGGTGGGGTGGGGGGGAGGGGGGTGGGGGGGGGGGTATCACAAGGGATTGTAAGCATGGACATGATACGGTTGGTTTGGAGTTGAGTAGAGAGTTATTGTTGTCTTCACTATCAATATCTAATAGTAATGTTTTGCTGCCGAATTTTATTAGAAATGTACTTTGCGTTTTGTCGTGAAATGGGTAAAACGATTCAGTATTCAGTCTTCTCTCTCTCGGTCTCTCTCTCTCTCTCTGTCTGTCTGTCTCGTTCTTGCTCTGTGTGTGTGTGTGTGTGTGTGTGTGTGTGTGTGTGTGTGTGTGTGTGTGTGTGTCTGTCTGTCTGTCTGTCTCTGCTTCTGTCTCTCTCTGTCTCCGTCTCTCTCTCTCTCTCTCTCTCTCTCTCTGTCTCTCTCTCTGTCTCTCTCTCCCTCTCTCTGTCTGTCTCTCTCTCTCTCTCTCTCTGTCTCTCTCCCTCTGTCTGTCTGTCTGTCTGTCTGTTTGTCTTTCTCTCTCTCTGTCTCTCTCTCTGCCCCTCACTCTCTGTCTCTCTCTGTCTCTCTGTCTCTCTGTCTGTCTGTCTGTCTGTCTGTCTGTCTGTCTGTCTCTCTCTCTCTCTCTCTCTCTCTCTCTCTCTCTCTCTCTCCGAGTGTCTCTCTGTCCCTGTCTGTCTGTCTGTCCGTCTCTGTCTCTCTCTCTCTGTCTCTGTCTGTCTGTCTCTGTCTCGCTCTCTCTGTCTGTCTGTCTCTGTCTCTGTCTGTCTGTCTCTCTCTGTCTCTGTCTGTCTCTCTCTGTGTCTCTGTCTGTCTCTCTGTGTGTCTCTGTCTGTCTGTCTCTGTCTCTCTCTCTGTCTCGCTCTCGCTCTCTCGATGTTGTCCCTTCTCCGTTAGATGCCATCCATTAACAACATTTTTGCCTCGTATTCTTTTTTTCTTTTTCTTTTTTTTTTTCGATACTTTCGAACTGTGCTTAAATCTCACATGCAAATGCTTGAACACGAATGATACATATATCTCTTCATTCGATTTTCCATCTTCCTTCCTTTCCACATTTCTTTCTTCCTTCTATAATCATTTACATCGCAACAGAAAAGAAGACATTTGTTTTCCTTTTTTTTTTTTTCTTCGTTCTTTCTTTCTTCTTTTTCTTTCTTTTAATCATTTCCAAAAAAATCATTTTATTAATGTTGACAGGCACAGAGTGAAATCCGAAACAGAGCCAAACAATTTGATGTCGTCGCTCTGTATAGGAACGGCGAAAGAGGCAATAGGAACGATGATGTTATTCTAACTGGTAAGATCGTGTGTGTGTGTGTGTGTGTGTGTGTGTGTGTGTGTGTGTGTGTGTGTGTGTGTGTGTGTGTGTGTGTGTGTGTGTGTGTGTGTGTGTGTGTGTGTGTGTGTGTGTGTGTGTGTGTGTGTGTGTGTGTGTGTGAGTGTGTGTGTGTGTGTGTGTGTGTGTGTGTGTAGAATAGAATAGAATGTATTGTCATGAAACCTTAAGGTTTGTAAGACACAAGTTGTGTGTGTGTGTGTGTGTGTGTGTGTGTGTGTGTGTGTGTGTGTGGAATAGAATAGATTTTATTGTCATGAAACCTTAAGGTGTGTGTATTAATGCGTATGTGTATTAATGCGTATGTGTGTAAATGCGTGTGTGTGTAAATGCGTGTGTGTGTGAATGTGTGTGTGTATGTGTGTGTGTGTGCGGGCGCGCGCGCGCGCTCGTGCTTGTGTGTGCGTATGTGTGAAGGTGTGTGAGATACACAGTACCGCATGGTTCAGTTTCGTATAAG
>NC_134891.1:4301404-4303904 GCF_041734735.1 Babylonia areolata | reverse complement strand
TTCTTCTTCTTCTTCTCCTTCTTCTTCTTCTTCTTCTTCTTCTTCTTCTTCTTCTTCTTCTTCTTCTTCTTCTTCTTCTTCTTCTCCTTCTTCTTCTTCTTCTTCTTCTGCTGCTGCTCCTTCTTCTCCTTCTCCTCCCCCTACTCTTCCTCTTCCTCCTACTCCTGCTCCTCCTCCTCCTCTTCCTCCTTCTTCTTCTTCTTCTTCTTGTCCTTGAAACCATTACTATTACAATTAATACTGCAGCAGGTTGCTGCAAACCATAGCAGTATTTGCTTTCTTCGTTTAGGAGATGTTTCTTGGAACGAATATGGAAAGAATATCGGAGGGACAGTGGTGTGTGACGTAGACAGTGTGTTGTGTGCCACTGACGCGTTGTGTGTCATGGTGTGTCGCTGTGTGAGCTGGCCATGCACGTGCCGTCTGTCAACGCTGTCAGCAGTGTTGTCAACACGTTGTTCACCATGTGGCTGGCGGCTACGTTTGAGTGGCGATGTTGAGGAAAACCCTGGCCCCGTTTACCCCTCCGAGGAAGCAGCAAAAGGTCTATTTGTATTTGTATTCCTTTTTATCACATCAAGTTTATCTGTGTGAAATTCGGGCTGCTGTCCCCAGGGAGAGTGCGTCGCTACACTACAGCGCCACCCATTTTTTTTTTTTTTTTTTTCCTGCGTGCAGTTTTATTTGTTTTCCTGTCGAAGTGGATTTTTCTACAGAATTTTGCCAGAAACAACCCTTTTGTTGCCATGGGTTCTTTTACGTGTGCGCTAACTGCATGCTGCACACGGGACCTCGGTTTATCGTTTCATCCGAATGACTAGCGTCCAGACCACTACTCAAGGTCTAGTGGAGGGGGAGAAAATATCGGCGGCTGAGCCGTGATTCGAACCAGCGCGCTCAGATTCTCTCGCTTCCTAGGCGGACGCGTTACCTCTAGGCCATCACTCCACTATGGAAGGGAAGGTGGAAATGTGACTGACACCATAGCAATATTTGCTTTCTTCGTTTATCAAGAAATAAAGAGAGATTGTACAAGCATCACCTCCTCTTCTTCCCGTCGTTGTCATGGCTTCAAACGTAACAATAGGGGTTCCGTATTTCAGGTGGCTGAATCGACGACCGTGACTGATGAGCTAGACGGGGATAATGATGGCGTCATCAATGGTGACGCGGCGTTGCTCCGATACACCAACTTGGCCTTGACCTCGCTGACCGCCAGCAAGCCTCACGACTACACTGTGCTTGTGACCGGGTTGGTGTCCGCGTCGTGTCCTGTTTTTGGGCTGTGTTACGTTGTGTCGTGTCGTGTCGTGTCGTGTTGTGTTGCGTTATATTTGTATTTGTGTTTGTATTTGTATTTCTTTTTATCACAACAAATTTCTCTGTGTGAAATTCAGGCTGCTCTCCCCAGGGAGAGCGCGTCGCTACACTACAGCGCCACCCATTTTTTGGGTATTTTTTTTCCTGCTTGCAGTTTTATTTGTCAAACTGCGCGCAGGAGGGGGTGGCGCTGTAGTGTGGCGACACGCTCTCCCTGTGGAGAGGAGCACATATTTCACACAGAGAAATCTGTTGTGATAAAAAGAAATACAAATATCTTCTCTTCTTCTTCTTCTGCGTTCGTGGGCTGCAACTCCCACGTTCACTCGCACACACACGAGTGGGCTTTTACGTGTATGACCGTTTTAATACAAATATCGAATCGTATCGTATCATATCGAATCGTATCGTATTATATCCAATGGTATCATATTATTATCATTTTTATTAGCATTTACGTCCAATCTTGAAAATAAGCCCTTTGCATTTACAAATAGAACACATATGTAAGTATCAAAATGGAAGAATTCAACACAAGATACCAAACACCATTGCAAACTATTCATCCACCCCACCCGGCACCCTCCCCACTCAATACACACATTTTATTCTATTTTTCTCTTTGGTTCTATACTGCTATATTGTATGGCATTATTGCATTGTACAGATTTGACCAATAACCTACATTTGATAATTTCTTACAGGTATGACATTCGCAGATCGAATGGAAACAACATTGTTGGTGAGTCACTGTTTTTGGACATTGGACAGAGAGGCGGAGGACACTATAATTTTATATATATATATATATATATATGTGTGTGTGTGTGTGTGTGTGTGTGTGTGTGTGTGTGTGTGTAGAGAGAGAGAGAGAGAGAGAGACAGACAGACAGACAGAGACAGAGATACACAGACAGACAGACAGACAGACAGACAGACAGCAAAATGTGTGTGTGCGTGTGTGTGCATGCGTGCGTGCGTGCGTATGTGTGTGTGTGTGTGTGTGCGTGCACGCGCGCACACGCGCGCGCATTATAGATAGAAAAAGAATGGACAAGTTCATTATTTATTTTATCATCATCATCATCATCATCATCATCATCATCAGCAGCAGCAGCAGCAGCAGCAGCAGCAGCAGCAGCAGTATCATCATCATCATCATCATTGGTATTGTTGTTTT
>NC_134891.1:4288904-4291404 GCF_041734735.1 Babylonia areolata | reverse complement strand
ATTATTGATCCCATTCAGAACCAAGCACCAATCCTGATCCCACCATCTCCATTGACGGTGTACAAAGACAGACTGGAACTCCAACCCCCAGAACAGATCGTCCAGAAGCTACTTTGTCCATATATGGAGTTCAGTCTGACACACCCACGCCCGCTGCTAGCACTACTCCACGATCCCAAACAACGTTATCCATATTTGGAGTTCAGCCTGCAACAGCCACGCCTTCACCCATGAGTACTGACCAACCAGAGCCCACGTTGTCCATTTTCGGAGTCCAACCTGATACGGCCACGCCCACTTCTCCAACCAGCCAACCAGAGCCCACTTTGTCTATCTTTGGAGCACAGCCTGATACACCCGTGTCCACAGAAACCACATCCACTGGCCAACCAGAAAGAACTTTGTCTATATTTGGAGTGCAGCCTGACACAGCCACGCCCACTGCCACGCCCACTGCCACGCCCACGGATGAAACAGGAACCACGCTGTCTATTTTTGGTGTGCAGTCTGACACTGCCACACCCACAGCCACGCCCACTGCCACACCCACTGCCACGCCCACGGATGAAACAGGAACCACGCTGTCTATTTTTGGAGTGCAACCAAACACAGCCACGCCCACTGCCACATCCACGGAAGAACCAGGAACCACACTGTCTATTTTTGGTCATCAACCAAACACAGCCACACCTACTACTACCACCTCTACAGATACTACGTTGTCCATATTTGGAGCACAACCAGACACAGCCACGCCCACTGCCACACCTACAGATGAGCCAGGTACCACACTGTCTATTTTTGGTGTGCAACCTGACACAGCCACGCCCACTGTCACACCCACAGATGAGCCAGGTACCACACTGTCTATTTTTGGTGTGCAAACTGACACAGCCACGCCCACTGCCACATCCACAGATGAGCCAGGTACCACACTGTCTATTTTTGGTGTGCAACCTGACACAGCCACGCCCACTGCCACACCCACAGATGAAACAGGAACCACACTGTCTATATTTGGTGTGCAACCTGACACAGCCACGCCCACTGTCACACCCACAGATGAGCCAGGTACCACACTGTCTATTTTTGGTGTGCAAACTGACACAGCCACGCCTACGGCAACCACCTCTACAGACCAGCCAGGCACTACGTTGTCCATATTTGGAGCACAATCTGAAACGGTCACGCCCTCAACTTCTTCTTCTTCAACGGACCAACCAGGAACAACTGTGTCCATATTTGGAGGAGAGACTGACAGCACTGAAGGTAAAGGGATAATCATGGAGGACTGACTTCCTCTTGTTCTTGTTCTTGTTCTTCTTTCATACTAGTGTTCCTATCAGATCAACAAGTTATTCTGACTCTGATTCGCAAATGATATATTTTGGGTGTTTTTTTGTTTTTTGGTTTTTGTTTTTTGTTTTTGTGTGTGTGTGTGTTTGTTTTGTTTTTTTGTTGTTTTTTTGTTTGTTTGTTGTTGTTGTTTTTTTGGGGGGGTTGGGTTTGGGTTTTTTGTTTTGTTTTTGTTGTTGTTTTTTTTGTTTGTTTGTTGCTGTTTCTTTTCTTTCTTTTTTTTTTTCTTTTTGTGTGTGTGTGTGTGTGTGTGTGTGTGTGTGTGTGTGTGTGTGTGTGTGTGTGTGTGTTTTCACCCAAGATGCCGTCATTATTAGCAGTCGACAGATTGACCCCTGTGTTGAAAAGAAGATGGCTAATACGGCACACACACACACACACACACACACACACACACACACACACACACACACACACACAATCACAATCACAATCACAATCACACACATGTGTCTTGGCCAGCCAGCTGTTAGGCATATACCAGCCACCATTCTGCTACTGTTGTTGTTTTTTCCAAAGAGTTTTAAATTGATTTTTCACAAAAGCACACCAAAACACAACCGTCGAAACCTAAGAATTAAAATACTAAAAAAAAATAAATAAATTAAAAACAAAAACAAAAAAAAACAGCAACAACATGATAACTAAACCTACATATACAGCGCTCATGCACTTACATATTTTCAACAATGTAATGGTTTCGCCAGAACGCAGCTCTTCCAAGTTAGCGCGTTCACGAGAATACCCTCCCCTTCCCACCCCCACCGTGGGATTTCTGTCAATTATTTACCAAAAAAGGTAAACTTTGTAAAATATGACAACAGTCATGCATGACTTATACATAGTTTTGCAAAATGAAAAATGAAAAAAAAACAACAAACTTTTCGATTTAGAAAGGGGGAGGGAAGGGGGTGGGGGGTCGGCTGTCAGATTTGAACAGTGAAATCAGGTTCTGGTTTTCTGGCCGACAATGTAGGCTATGTCACTCAGACGAGATGGTCAGAATCGCGCGACTAATGTTTAACTCTCTCCATACGAACGGCGAAAGAGACGACGTTAACAGCGTTTCACCCCAATTACCATCATCAAAATATTGCAAGCGGAAGGCTCTTATACTGAAGACGTGAATGTTGACAAAGAATAC
>NC_134891.1:4281404-4283904 GCF_041734735.1 Babylonia areolata | reverse complement strand
GCCTCAGAACGTTGTACATGCACTCAGGCCTTGTCTCAGCGCGTTGGGTTATGCTTCTAGTTAAGCATCTGTCTTGCAGCTGTACTGTATACAGCGTATGTGGATTTGTCCGAACGCAGTGAAGCCTCCTTGAGAAACTGAAACTGAAGCATTTAATGCCAGTCGCAACAGCGTTTTACTGTCGTCGTCATCACCAGCACGTAATCCAAAAATTAGTTATCGTGACAGTTGCATTAAATATGATGACACTCAACAGAGAACGCTCACTAATCAGTGGTATTTCCTGTGGAATACACGGCAGACAAATGACGAATGATTTGGAATCAATGACGATTATGAAAAAATAAATAAATAAAAATGAAAAAAAAATAAAAAAATAAAAAATAACCCATTACCATAATGTCAAATTGTCCAGGACATTTCCAGTGCTTCAATGTAGGTATGTATGTGTATGGTGTATATGTTGAGATTTGCGTCTTTTTCATATTATTATTATTATTATTATTATTATTATTATTGCTCTTCTTGTTCTTCTTCTTCTTGTTCTTGTCATCATGATTAATTTCACAGCGGTTTTTTTATGTGTTGTTTTCGTCCGCAGTGCATTTGTGGAGAGGGACCTCGATACGTGTGATACTGTGTGTGTGTGTGTGTGTGTGTGTGTGTGTGTGTGTGTGTGTGTGTGTATGTGTGTGTATGTGTGTGTGTGTGTGTGTGTGTGTGTGTGTGTGTGTGTATGTGTGTGTGTGTGTGTGTGTGTGTGTTCTCCGTGTTTCTTTTTTCTATGTATTTTATTAACGCCATGCATGTGCCTGTGTGTGTGTGTGTGTGTGTGTGTGTGTGTGTGTGTGTGTGTGTGTGTGTGTGCTCTGTTTGTGCGCGCGCTCTTGCATGTTTGTGTGAGTGAACGGGTGCGAAAGTTTGGTTCACAAGACCCATTGTAATATAATTCGATTCTGTCCCCCCCCACCCACCCCCACCCCCTTTTTTTCCCTTTTTTTCTTCTTCTTTTTTTTTTAATCTTGTTTCCGAAATCTCATTTCATTCCATTATTTTGTTTTTATTTCTCCCTTTTTTTTTCTTTCTTTTTTTTTCTTTTTTTTGATAAAATGAAGAAAGTTTTCTGTTCATTCCTGCAATGTTTGGTTGGGTTCTTCAACTTATGTTTCAATTGTTTACTTATAATTTCACTCCAGAAGCATTTGATTGCTCCCTCAAGGATTGGCTGGCAGACGTGAACCAAATTTTCTCTTAACATTATTCTGCATGTTTGTTTTCAATCCATTCTGCAAGTTGTTGGGGTTTTTTGTTTGTTTTGGGGTGTTTTTTTCTTGTCTTTTTTTTCATTTTTCATAATTAATGTATACAGCTTTCTTTGTTTCAGTTCCTAAGAGTCAACAAAGAACAACAGCGATGAGAATATCCGCGGTGAATGACGATAGTTGAACAACCATGTTATACATTGTTCATGTTTTTTGTTTCTTTGTTTGTTTCATAATGCCCTCGTTGATCTTGTTCTTGCTGGTTTTCTTATTGCTGTTGTAATTGTTGTTGTTGTTGTTGTTGTTGTTATTGATGTTGTTGTTTTTCTGGGTGTTTGAGAATTGTCTGTCTGTCTGTCTGTGTCTGTGCCTGTGTGTGTAAGTATTTTCAGCTGTGTTTGTGTTATGTATTTATATATTTATCCACTTATTTGGTTGTTTGTTGTTGTTGTTTTTGTTTGTTTGTTTTGTTGTTGTTGTTTTTTCTTTTAAATTTATCTAACTTTTCTTTTCTAAGGTAAATCAAACGTCTTAGAGTTCGGATTCGGTGCTTGTTAAAAAATGTTATGAGAGTTTTGCATGTATTATTCTTATTATTTATTTGTTTATTTATTTATCTATTATTATTATTATTATTATCATCATCATCATCATCATCATCATCATCATCATCATCACAGCCATCACTATTATTATGTTATTTTGCATTTTATTATTATTATTATTATTATTATTATTATTATCATTATTATTATGAATGATTAAATTTTCATTATCTTATCAATTGGTTACCTATCTATTGACTCGTTTTTGTTTACAAATGATCATTTCAATGTCTGCACGCTCCTTCCCCCAAAACTCCTAGTGAGCTCGTTGTCTTTGTTTTCGGGTTTCTTCTCTCTTTGTTTGGGCGCGCTGTGGCCTAGTGGGCAAGGCGTTGGACGTCTGATCCAGCGTTCACCAGTGTTCACGGTGTTCGAATCTCCGCTTTGGTCTGATGGTGCTGTGTGTGCTGTGGGGAAAAGCACTTCATTCTGACTTCTCTCACTCCGTCCAGATGTTGATGGTTACCAGACTTCGGTTTTGAGGGAAGGAAGTCTCAATCAAGTCTCAGTCAAAATGACCAGGTTTTCCCCTCAAATCGCACTATTTCAAGCAATTAAAAAAAAAATCACAAAAAATCAACCACTCACCCTACAAACATGAAATATATACCAATCGACAGATATAACAATGAA
>NC_134891.1:4273904-4276404 GCF_041734735.1 Babylonia areolata | reverse complement strand
GGGTAGGAGAGAGAGGGAGAGAGAGGGTAGGAGAGAGAGGGAGAGGGAGGGAGAGAGAGGGAAAGAGAGGGAGAGGGAGAGAGAGGGAGAGAGAGGGGGAGAGAGAGAGGAGGGTAAGAGAGAGAGGGTAGGGGAGAGAGGGAGAGAGAGGGAGAGAGAGAGAGAGAAAGAGAGCTCTTGCACCTTTCTATCTCTCAGTCTTAATGGTGCATCATCATCATATCTGTGTGTGTGTGTGTGTGTGTGTGTGTGTGTGTGTGTGTGTGTGTGTGTGTGTGTGTGTGTGTGTGTGTGTGTCTGCCTTCTATGTCTCTCTCCAGTACACATACAACTTCATGATTAAACTTTAGGAAGTGGAAAAAAAACCCACACAAACAGTGACACAAACACCATGATATTTTTATTTGCACGAATTGTGATGCGATGCGACCGTAAAAAAGAAAACACTCAACGAAATATAAACATTAACAACAACAACAATCACAACAACTGATTATCAAAAATTGTGAGCGATGCCACCAAATCTTTCAACCGAAAAAAAAAGAACAAAAGAAATGAAAACAGAATTGTGACAAAGGGTTCGTGCTGCGTGTAAACAAGTCCGAATACTCTGTTCACCCACACACAAAAGTGCGTGGTCAGATCTGAAAATTGCGAGTGGACATTATTGCGCTTGCTTGACCTCTCGCTCAATCTGAAAACAAAACCAAAAAGTATTTCAGTCAATGTGTGTTCTGTTTGGATTCACTAACTAAACGTGTGGCAAGCATAAACACTTTGACCTCTCGCTATTTTCTGAGAAAACAAATCCAAAAAGTATTGTAATCAAGATGGTTTTTTTTGTTTGTTTGTTTGTTTGTTTGTTTGTTTTGTTTGTTTTGTTTGTTTGTTTTTTGTTTTTTTGTTTTTTAAAGATTCACTAATAATGTGGCAAACATAAACAGTCTATAAAACCTTTATTTGTCAAACCTATTGATACAATAAAGAATCAAAACATCACTCTCAAGAAACATGCATTCTTTTGAAATAACTTTTTCTTTGTTCCAGGAAAGCATCATTGTCTATTTTCAAACAAAGAAACAAAGCACGGGAAGGCGAGTTATCCAATAAAACGTGTGCATGAAATACACGTGTAAATGTCCTGTGTGTCTGGGAGCACGTTTTTCACCATTATTTCCTTCCTCTGTTAAACTGTATCTTTATGAAATGTCAACAAGAACTTCTTCTTCTTCTGCGTTCACTCGTATGCACACGAGTGGGCCTTTACGTGTATGACCGTTTTTACCCCGCCATGTAGGCAGCCATACTCCGTTTTCGGGGGTGTGCATGCTGGGTATGTACTTGTTTCCATAACCCACCGAACGCTGACATGGATTACAGGATTTTTAACGTGCGTATTTGATCTTCTGCTTGCATATACACACGAAGGGGGTTCAGGCACTAGCAGGTCTGCACATACATATGTTGACCTGGGAGATCGTAAAAATCTCCACCCTTTACCCACCAGGCGCCGTCACCGTGATTCGAACCCGGGACCCTCAGATTGACAGTCCAACGCTTTAACCACTCGGCTATTGCGCCCGTCGTCAACAAGAACAACGACATGTACTACTACTACTACTACTACTACTACTACTACTACTACTACTACTACTACTACTGCTGCTGCTGCTGCTGCTGCTACTACTACTACTACTATAATGGAAAGACGCTATTGTACTAGTTTTTCACCATTATTTCCTTCCTCTGTTAAACTTTATCTTTATGAAATGTCAACAAGAACAACAACGACATCTACTACTACTACTACTACTACTTCTACTGCTGCTGCTGCTACTACTGCTACTACTACTACTATAATGGAAAGACGCTATTGTACTATAAAAGCAATTCTATATGGATAGCCTGAAAAAACTACCTTTTGTGGAGGGTACGAAGACGAAATTCATGTTCTGGCAATTTGTCCACAATATGATATTCTGAGAAAGAAATACTTATCTAAGCGGATACAAAATTTAAGGATTCTCATATTACCCCCACTTACTCCCATATTACCCACCCCTATCAATAGATAGATACATAAAGAGGCATTGAGACAGACACACAGATAGAAACACATAATTAGAAAGACACAGATGCAGACACATAGATACACAGACAGACAGACAGACAGACGGACGGACGGATGGACGGGTGGACGGACACACACACACACACACACACACACACACACACACACACACACACACACACACACACCACCACCACCACCACCACCACCACCACAACCCCACACCCCACAACACAACACAACACAACATAACACCACACCACACCACACCACACACCACACACACACAATCAGACCCACCCTTGGCACTGCCGGTGTTAGGTCAGGGATCCCTCCCTGATATAATGGGCCCGGACGGGGTAGTGGTAGCGACAATGGACAGTGTTGTGCGGTCTCCGTTCACCACTGACAACGTCACTGCATAGAAAA
>NC_134891.1:4243904-4266404 GCF_041734735.1 Babylonia areolata | reverse complement strand
GAGAAAATGTTCTGGAGATGCACTACTCTTGATTAAGAGTGTGAGAAAATGTTCTGGAGATGCACTACTCTTGATTAAGAGTGTGAGAAAATGTTCTGGAGATGTACTACTCTGGATCTTCTCCTTCTTCTTCTTCTTCTTCTTCTTCTTCTTCTTCTTCTTCTTCTTCTGCGTTCGTGGGCTGCAACTCCACGTTCACTCGCATATACGCGAGTGGGGCTTTTACGTGCATGACCGTTTTAACCCCCGCCATGTAGGCAGCCATACTCCGCTTTCGGGGGTACTCTGGATCAAGTGTGTGAATTTCAATCTCTTCAGAGATGGCTGAGAAAATGTTCTGGAGATAATTATACTACTCTGGATCCAGTGTGTGGATTTCAATCTCTTCAGAGATGGCTGAGAAAATGTTCTGGAGATATACTACTCTGGATCCAGTGTGTGAATTTCAATCTCTTCAGAGATGGCTGAGAAAATGTTCTGGACATATACTACTCTGGATCAAGTGTGTAAATTTCAATGTTTTTAGAGATGGCTGAGAAAATGTTCTGGAGATAATTATGCTACTCTGGTTAAAGAGTGTGAGAAAATTTCTGAAGATGTACTACTCTGGATCAAGTGTGTGGATTTCAATCTTTTTAGAGATGGCTGAGAAAATGTTCTGGAGATAATTATACCACTCTGGATCAAGGGTGTGAGAAAATGTTCTGGAGATAATTATGCTACTCTGGATCCAGTGTGGATTTCAATCTTTTCAGAGATGGCTGAGAAAATGTTCTGGAGATAATTATACCACTCTGGATCAAGGGTGTGAGAAAATGTTCTGGAGATATACTACTCTGGATCAAGTGTGTGGATTTCAATCTTTTCAGAGATGGCTGAGAAAATGTTCTGGAGATGTACTACTCTGGATCCAGTGTGTGGATTTCAATCTTTTCAGAGACGGCTGAGAAAATGTTCTGGAGATGTACTACTCTTGATTAAGAGTGTGAGAAAATGTTCTGGAGATGTACTACTCTTGATTAAGAGTGTGAGAAAATGTTCTGGAGATGTACTACTCTTGATTAAGAGTGTGAGAAAATGTTCTGGAGATGCACTACTCTTGATTAAGAGTGTGAGAAAATGTTCTGGAGATGTACTACTCTTGATTAAGAGTGTGAGAAAATGTTCTGGAGATGCACTACTCTTGATTAAGAGTGTGAGAAAATGTTCTGGAGATGTACTACTCTTGATTAAGAGTGTGAGAAAATGTTCTGGAGATGTACTACTCTGGATCTTCTTCTTCTTCTTCTTCTTCTTCTTCTTCTTCTGCGTTCGTGGGCTGCAACTCCCACGTTCACTCGCATATACGCGAGTGGGCTTTTACGTGCATGACCGTTTTTACCCCCGCCATGTAGGCAGCCATACTCCGCTTTCGGGGGTACTCTGGATCAAGTGTGTGAATTTCAATCTTTTCAGAGATGGCTGAGAAAATGTTCTGGACATATACTACTTTGCGTCAAATGTGTGGATTTCAATCTTTTCAGAGACGGCTGAGAAAATGTTCTGGAGATGTACTACTCTTGATTAAGAGTGTGAGAAAATGTTCTGGAGATGTACTACTCTGGATTAAGAGTGTGAGAAAATGTTCTGGAGATGTAATACTCTGGATTACGTGTGTGAATTTCAATCTTTTCAGAGCATTATTAATTTTACCTTCTTTTTTATATCATGTCATCAGTGGCGTCACTATGCACGTACTGGATACTACGTACCACGGTACGCAAGGGGTATTTAATAATTAAAATCGATCACGATGGACGGGGACATGTACATACGTACCCTGCAGAAGCTGGAGCCCTCGCCAAACCTGCACCGACACTGGCTGTCAGCATCAGAAGTCTGTCCCAGTTCCGTACTGGTCAGCGTCGACACGTTGATAGGATTCATCTCGTTCTGCGTCCGCAAGCAGGACGTGACATTATCGTTATTTCTGGAACACGTGGAGAACTAAACAGATAGTATATATATTTTTTTGACGGGGCGCAATAGCCGAGTGGTTAAAGCGTTGGACTGTCAATCTGAGGGTCCCGGGTTCGAATCACGGCGACGGCGCCTGGTGGGTAAAGGGTGGAGATTTTTACGATCTCCCAGGTCAACATATGTGCAGACCTGCTAGTGCCTGAACCCCCTTCGTGTGTATATGCAAGCAGAAGGTCAAATACGCACGTTAAAGATCCTGTAATCCATGTCAGCGTTCGGTGGGTTATGGAAACAAGAACATACCCAGCATGCACACACCCCGAAAACGGAGTATGGCTGCCTACATGGCGGGGTAAAAACGGTCATACACGTAAAAGCCCACTCGTGTGCATACGAGTGAACGCAGAAGAAGAAGTATATATTTGTATTTGTATTTCTTTTTATCACAACAGATTTCTCCAATGAACTATCCATCTAATTTGAGAACGGTGGCAAACTCTCTCTCTCTCTCTCTCTCTCTCTCTCTCTCTCTCTCTCTCTCTTTCTCTGTCTATCTGTCTCTGTCTCTCTGACTCTCTGTCTCTCTCTCTCTCTCTCTCTCTCTCTCTCTCTCTCTCTCTTTCACACTGTGGCATTAATAAAGGGAGCCAACTCACAGATGAGTTCGGATCTGCGTGGCGGAACAGGAAGTGAAGGTGAAGGGATTTCCCCGCATCTCCCTGGAGGGTATGGCGAACTGGGCAGACAGCACGAAACCCTGGTCTGGGCATGAAGAGCTGTCTCCTGTTCCGTCGATTCTGGCTCCCACACTGGGTCAGGCCAAAACCCGAAGAAAATTTTTAGATACATAAATACATGCATGCATAAAACATAGACACACGCGCATGCACGCATGCATGCATACACGCACACGCACACACGCGCGCGCATGCGCACACACACACACACACACACACACACAAGATAAGGACAGAGAGAGAGGGAGTGGGGTGGAGAGAGAGAGGGGGGAGAGAGAGAGAGGAGGGGACAGAGAGGGGGGGGGGGGGGGGGGGGGGGGAACTGACGACAGAGCGATTCCCTTGGTGAGGGCCCAGGCGGTCCTCTCAACACAGAAGTTCTCCACGATGCCCTCCCTCAGGCCGGAGCAGATCTCCCGGAAGAACGTCCGCACTGCGGACACACGGACACACGGGCACACGCACGCACGCACACACACACACACACACACACACACACACACACACACACACACACACACACACATCGTGATCTTCTTTTCCATTTCACAGAACCCGCAGAAAAACACAGAGACACGAAAGATGGGCAACATCCACTGCCATTCTGCATCACGTTCACTTACTTCTACGTCATACTGGAGTTTTAGCTCCCTTCCTCAGTAGTCATTTATTTGCATTTGTATTTTTGTATTTTGTATTTCATTTTATCACAACAGATTTCTCTGTGTGAAATTCGGGCTGCTCTCCGCAGGGAGAGCGCGTTGCTACACTACAGCGCCACCCCCCTTTTTTTTTCTTCTTCTTTTTTTTTCCTGCGTGCAGTTTTATTTTCTTTTTTCCTTTCGAAGTGGATTTTTCTACAGAATTTTGCCAGGAACAACCCTTCTGTTGCCGTGGGTTCTTTTACGTGCGCTAAGTGCATGCTAACACACGGGACCTCGGTTTATCATCTCATCCGAATGAAAAGCGTCCAGACAATCACTCAAGGTCTAGTGGAGAGGGAGAAAATATCGGCGGCTGAGCCGTGATTCGAACCAGCGCGCTCAAATTCTCTCGCTTCCTAGGCGGACGCGTTACCTCTAGGCCATCACTCCATTTACGAAGAATCAACCTGTGATCTTGAAGGCTTACTACCCTGGGGTGTGTTGCTGAGAGTCACTTATTAACCCCTTGCCTTCTATTTTGTCCCTTAAATTCACACCCCTTCCCGTTCTCTCAGGTCTCTTGCTGAAAAGTTCCTTCGAGTCCCCCCCCAAAAAACCTCTTCAAAGACATTCGGCAAAAAAAGGCCTTTCAGTATCAAGCTCCTTCTGTCTGGAATTCTCTTCCTCTGGATCTCCGTCACTTACCAACGCTGTCCTCTTTCCAAACAATCTTGAAAACCCTATCTGTTCAAGCAAGCCTTTTGGGTGTGATGATGAAACACAGCTGATTGTCTGCATTCTTCCTCCTCCTCCTCCCCGCCCCACTTTGCCCTCTGCTGAAGTCATCATGGTGTGTGTGTGTGTGTGTGTGTGGTGGGGGGGGGGGGGTTGCGGGCGTGTGTGTGTGCGCGAGCGTGTGTGTGCGTGTGTAGGGTATTTTTTGTCGTGTGTGTGGGGGAGGGGGGGGCTGGGGGGTATTTATTATCGTGTGTGTGTGTGTGCGCGCGCGCGCGTGCATGCGTACGTGTGTGCGTGAGTGCGCGCGCGCGCGTGTGTATATGTGTGTGTGTGTTTGTCTGTGTGTGTATGTGTGTGTGTGATTGTTCATGTCTGCAATTTGTAGTACTGCCTTGGTGTACAGATACACATAATATGTTGTTGTTGTTCATGTGCAGTGTATTGCTATTATGCGCTATTTTATAATATGTAATGTTTGATGTACAGCGCTTAGAGCCCATTACCTGGGAAGTTTGTGCCATATAA
Organism: Babylonia areolata; assembly: GCF_041734735.1. NCBI lineage: Eukaryota > Metazoa > Mollusca > Gastropoda > Neogastropoda > Buccinidae > Babylonia > Babylonia areolata. The sequence continues at coordinate 4,261,801 of NC_134891.1, read as the reverse complement.
GTACTATCTATTATATTTATTATCATTATTATCATTGACAATTATGCTCGCCACTGAAGTGCTGTCACCTCAGGTCAGAAATTACGTACCATCAGCATCTGAGCCGTCACCTCTCGTCACGTTGTAACTGTCAACCAAAGAAAGATCATGGTTACTCGGTTCAGTTCAATGAACGTGGTATTCAATACCCATGCCTGTACGTACGCATTCGTGCGATTGTATTCGAGCACACACACACACACACACACACACACACACACACACACACACACACACACACACACACACACACACACATACACACGCAACTACCACCACCACCTTTATCGTTATAATTATCATTGTATGCAAGTTTGTTTTTTGTTGTTTTTTCCCCACTTGCAATGAACATTATATTTGTCAAGAAAATAAAATCATATGATCAAATTCCACATTAAGGTGATCAAAGTCGCAAAAATACATGATCAAAAAAAAATACAGAATGTAAGTTTATTTGTTTCGCGATCAAAAGGGATTTTTCTTACAGAATGTTTCCATGGACAACCTTTTTTGCTGCCGTGGCTTTTTTTTACGTGAGCCAAGTGCAATACTGCAAACGGGACCTGGTCTCATTGGAAGCCTAGGATACCCGCTTCATAAGAAGATGGGCACATTTGCAAGTAGGCCACTAACCGGCGACTGTGCGCAGGGCTCGACTCAGTACGTACCCTGTGAGAAGCACGGCATAGTCGAAGCTGTTGTTGGCAGCTAAGGCTAAGGCTTGAGGCACGAAGGCGAAGAGAGCTGCGTCCGCATTGATGACGTTCCCACTCACGATGTTTGCCTCTGTAGCGCTTGACTCAGCCGAAGTCTGTGCCAGAAATTTAAGTAAGTTGTGTTGATTGATTGATTGACTGACTGATTGATTGATTGATTGATATGGATACATATATAGCGCCTATCCTCGGTCAGAGATCAAGCTCTTAGCGCTTTACGAACTCACGACAGACGTGTAACATTTTTACATGTATGACCGTTTTTGTTTTGTTTTTTGGTGTGTGTGTGTGTGTGTGTGTGTGTGTGTGTTTTCACTTTGCTTGTTTGTTTTTTTCTTCGCTTGTTTTTGCTTTGAGTGGGTTCGTGTAGTTACTGACACTCGTTTACTTTACTTGGAATGGATTTGTACACTAATGACACTCATTCACTCCATTCTGTGGGTTAATGACATTATTTCTTCTCTTGGAATGGATTCGTACACTAATGACACTCATTCACTCCATTCTGTGGGTTAATGACATTATTTCTTCTCTTGGAATGGATTCGTACACTAATGACACTCATTCACTCCATTCTGTGGGTTAATGACATTATTTCTTCTCTTGGAATGGATTCGTACACTAATGACACTCATTCACTCCATTCTGTGGGTTAATGACATTATTTCTTCTCTTGGAATGGATTCGTACACTAATGACACTCATTCACTCCATTCTGTGTGTTTAATGACATTATTTCTTCTCTTGGAATGGATTCGTACACTAATGACACTCATTCACTCCATTCTGTGGGTTAATGACATTATTTCTTCTCTTGGAATGGATTTGTACACTATTGACACTCATTCACTCCATTCTGTGGGTTAATGACATTATTTCTTCTCTTGGAATGGATTTGTACACTATTGACACTCATTCACTCCATTCTGTGGGTTAATGACATTATTTCTTCTCTTGGAATGGATTTGTACACTGTTGACACTCATTCACTCCATTCTGTGGGTTAATGACATTATTTCTTCTATTGGAATGGATTTGTACACTAATGACACTCATTCACTCCATTCTGTGGGTTAATGACATTATTTCTTCTATTGGAATGGATTTGTACACTAATGACACTCATTCACTCCATTCTGTGGGTTAATGACATTATTTCTTCTATTGGAATGGATTTGTACACTAATGACACTCATTCACTCCATTCTGTGGGTTAATGACATTATTTCTTCTCTTGGAATGGATTTGTACACTAATGACACTCATTCACTCCATTCTGTGGGTTAATGACATTATTTCTTCTCTTGGAATGGATTTGTACACTAATGACACTCATTCACTCCATTCTGTGTGTTTAATGACATTATTTCTTCTCTTGGAATGGATTTGTACACTAATGACACTCATTCACTCCATTCTGTGTGTTTAATGACATTATTTCTTCTCTTGGAATGGATTTGTACACTAATGACACTCATTCACTCCATTCTGTGGGTTAATGACATTATTTCTTCTCTTGGAATGGATTTGTACACTAATGACACTCAGTGACTTCTTTCTGTGTGTTTAATGACATTATTTCGTCTCTTGGAATGGATTCGTACACTAATGACACCCAGTGACTTATTTCTCTGTGTTTCATGACATTATTTCTTCTCTTGGAATGGATTCGTACACTAATGACACTCAGTGACTTCTTTCTGTGTGTTTAATGACACTGACTGACCTCCCATATTTGATTTCTGTATCGATTCATTATTAATGACAGTCATCAACATATTGATTTGTCTTCACACCACACCACGCACACCACACACACACATACATACACACAAACAAACACCACACACACACACACACACACACACACACAAAACTCCCCACCCACCCACACACACACACACCACACACACACACAACCCCCACTCCCACCCGCACCCTCCCCCACCTCCACCCCCACTTCTACACCCCCCCCTCCCCACCCACATACAACGATGTATCGAAGACCCTGTCACACACACACACACACACACACACACACACACACACACACACACACACACACACACACAAACACGTCTCACTCACCGAAAACACGACAAGCTTGACGAGTTTGACGCGAACGGAGAAGGAACCAGTGTCAAGGTTAGCGAAGCGTTCGTTCACCTCCTTCACCAGGCCTGCAACGTAGCGAAGCAGCTCCGCCAGGGCCGCCTCCGTCACGTTACTGTTCCGTGCCAAATACCTGCACCACCCCCCACCCCACCCCGCGTCAGACAAATGCATACTCAGGGTGTGCACCCGTACTGTTTGGCCAGTAGTAGTTGATGACGGTAGTGGTGGTGGATGGTGGTGGTGGTGGTGGTGGTGGATGGTGGTGATGATGGTGGTTGTGGTGGTTGTGGTGATTGTGGTGGTGGTGGTGGAGGTGATGGTGATGGTGATGATGATGATGGTGGTGGTGGTGGTGGTAGTGGTGGTGATGATGGTGATGATGATGATTGCGACGACGACGACGACAACATAAACAACGACAATAATAACAATAATAATAACAATAATGATAATAATGCTGATGCTAATGATGATAATAACATCATAAGAAATAGAAGAAGAAGAAGAAGAAGAAGAAGAAGAAGAAGAATGAAAATAATGATAATAATAGTAGTAACGACGACAACGACGACGACAATGATGATGACGACGACGACAACGTCAACAACAATAACAACAACAATACTACTATTATTGATAATGACGACGACAACCACGACAGCAACAACAAGGATGATGACGATGATGATGATGACGACGACAACAACAACTAAAACAACAACAACGACGACGATGATAATAATAATAATAATAATAATAATAATAATAATAATAATAATAATAATAATAATAATGGACACTTATATGGCACTCAATCCAGAACACTGCTCCAGGTGTTTTACAACATACATTCTACGTAAAACAACACATCTATGATCCCACACAGATCAAATACGCACGTTAAAGATCCCTGTAATCCATTGTCAGCATTCGGTGGGTTATGGAAACAAGAAGATACCCAGCATGCACACCCCCGAAAACGGAGTATGGCTGCCTACATGGCGGGGTGAATAAACGAAACGGTCATACATGTAAAATGCTAAATGTCACATGTCTGTCTGAATGTGTTTCTGTCCGTCCCTGACATCTGATTGAATGACACAGGAAACGAATGATGAGCGCTCAATGGCAGCCGTCAGTCGGCTCTACCCAGGTGGGCAGCCTGTTGTGCAAATGACACCGTGTTTGTAAAGCGCTTAGAGCTTGGTCTCTGACCGAGGATAGGCGCTGTATGAGTATCCATATCAAACTACCACCGCACCATCACCACCACCAACAACACCAGCATCTCTGTGGCTGCCTTCACCTCTACACTCCATCTCGCTCACTACGATCGGCTTCGGATCCACTCTGTTTACGCATACCCAGATTCAAACACTCGACTGTTGGCTGCCGTTCTTTCTCTGTCTCTGGACCTTGCGATTGGAATGAACTTCCTCTTTCGCTTCGTCAGTTCTCCGAACTCAGCTCTTTCAACTCTGGACTTAAAACCCACCTCTTCCCAAAACAGCCTCCCTCCTCTGCCTCTTCCTTGTCTTCAGTTTCTTCAGTTTTAGAGTTAAGCATGCGTGTGAATGACTGGTGTGAAAGCGCTTAGATTTGTTTCTGCACAAGATTCAGCGCTATATAAATACTGTCATTATTATTATTATTATTATTATTATTATTTATAACACCAATAGCAAAGAAGCAAGGTCACAACATCAACAGTGACTGACTTGTCAAAGGCCTCTCTGTCCACCACCACCATCAGTTCCACGGTGTTGTTGGTCGTGGCCAGCTGACGCCGGACTCTCTTGTGGGCAACTTGACTGTGTGCAGACTTTCGAAAGTCTGCTCCTGGTGGGAAGAACAGAGAAAGACTGCAGGCTGGTCTGCATTCCAGAGTTAAGGTTAACTCTAAATTACATACATCCAAATCAACTGAAATGAATCCGGAAGTCTGCTTCTGGCGGGCGGAAATAACGTCACAGACACTACAGGCTGGTCTACATTACAGAGTTGTTGGTGGTTTAAAGTTAGCTCTAAATTACATACATCCAAATCAACTGAAATGAATTTAGATTTCTTACAAATAGTTATTCTAACAAACAAAAAAGATTCTGCATTCCCGAGTTGTTGGTGATGTAAAGTAAACTCTACAAACACACAACCAAATCAACTGACATGAATTTACATTCCTTACAAATGATTTTCGCGCTTTTGAAAACAAGAGACAAATGAATGGGGGGGGGCCGGGGGGGGGGGGGGGTGGAGGGGGGGAGGCACGGGGGGGGGGGGGGGAGATGGAGAGAAACGGAGTAAGACAGGGACAACAAACGAACGAACGAACGAACGAACGAACGAACGATTTATTCTATATAAGGCCATCGCCCCATTTGAAGGGGTTACACAAACGTACAGAAGATTTTCTACCTTACATAGTATTATGAATTTTGTTAACATACAAACAACATACGAACACTAAAGTATTGCGTGAACAAGTAAATATGGTGACTCCAAGAGAGAACCCCCACCCCCGAAAAAAAAACATAAAACAAAAAACCAACAAAAAAAACCCAAAACAATCGTCATTGCCTTAATCTCTGACATCGAATAATTCTATTGCATTCTCACGCCTCTTCAAAGCTTTGTACATATATATATATATATATATATATATAGAGAGAGAGAGAGAGAGAGAGAGAGAGAGAGAGAGAGAGAGAGAGAGAGAGAGAGAGAGAGAGAGAGAGATAATTTTGCCATTATGTTTTTAATTTTTGATGACAAGAGCATATGTATCGGAAACAGGTTCTGTGTGGTATAAATTTTGTTTTTAAATCATGAAGATAGTGGCAACGCAATACAAAGTGGATTAATTTTTTTTTCATCTTCAGTTTCTTCTTTACACAATGGACATATTTCATATTTCTCCTAACTGTATCGGGAACAATATATACAGCAATTTCCGACACCCCCTCATCAGTGAGACAGAGACAGAAAGTCAGAGATACAGAGAAAGAAGAACAGGGTAAGGATTGGCAGATGGTTTAAAGTGAACTTTCTATGGGGCTAAAATGGCTAGATTCAAAAGGAAAATTTTTAAGTGGTAGTATGATTATGAAATGTAAAATAAAGAAAAGTTAACAACTCCGGGGGAGGGGGGGGGGGCAAAAATGTCCTGTTATGTATAGGGTCGGGTAGAGTGTGTTCATTACACACATATTTACAATGTTAAGTCATAAGAATGAATATTTGGATTTTTTTTTAAAAATACATGCCCCCTCCCTCCCCCTCTCTCTGTCTGTCTGTTTCTCGCTCTCTTAACTTCTCTGATCAATAACAGCAACACAATAATGTGTAGCTATCAAGATAATGATGATGATAATAATAGCAAAGTTCTTTTCTTCTTCTTCTTCTTCTTCTTCTTCTTCTTTCAATCTTCTCATCCCCCCCTCCTCCTCCTCCTCCTCCTCCTTCTTCTGCTTATTATGATTGTTGTTGTTGTTACATAACAACAATGTATCTTACCACCAGCTACCAAACATGACGACAGAATTCCGCAGAGGACAACCAGAAAGAAGATGGCCGACACATGAGCAGACATGATATTCCCCACCGACGAGCGTTGACGGCAAGACCGAACACCATCCAGCATTCCCACTTTCACTTCTGCTGCTGCTGCAGTCAAGGTGACTAGTCAGGCCCTGGGTGCGGTCCCATAATTCCTGGCTTCAGGGCCCGGATGTGTCGGGGTGGCAGACGTCTGCTGAGGGTCTTGGGTGTTCCATTTTAAAGGGCTGCAAAACAACAGATGGAAACAGATGTTTGTTTCTTTAATGAAAGCATGTACTGGCTGCCACGTTTTATGCCATGTGTTGCATCAACACCCCCCCAGCCAGACCTGATTTTTACATCTGGATAAAAGCGGAAGGTGCTTAAGAAGCCAGAGAGCTTATGGAGTTTCATCTCCCGCCGCCAGCTTGACAAGTTAATGTGTGACTGGGGGTTTAGGGTTTAAGACTTGTACTCAAGTCCCCCTTTTGCCCAACATCCGACAGGCTCAGAATCACACGCTTCATCCAATGTAAGCAAGGAGGGAGGGGTGGGGGAGGGGAGGGTGGGGTGACGAGAGGGGGGGGGGGGCAGTATTCTTTCTCTCGTCTCCTTTGTTTCATTGCCACTCCTTTTCATTTTTAGTTGTTTTCAGTTGTGGGTTTTTTTTTGTTGTTGTTGTTTTTTACCTCGCAAATGTTTTCCTTTAATTTTCCTTCTTTGTGAGCGTGCTGAGATGAAATGTTCCTTGGTTGTTTCAACTATTTTTTTTTCATCACAAGTGCAGTGGGTTATCTTATGTATTGTATCCGTGGGCGTGTGTACGTGTGTGGGGAGAAAGGGGGGGGGGGTGTGTTGTGGTGTGTGTGGGTGTGGGTGTGGTGTGTGTGTGGGGAGGGGGGGGAGTTGAGGGGGGGAGTGTTGTAGTGTGGTGCGGTGTGTGTGTGTGTGTGGGGGGGGGGGGGGTTGGGGTGGGGGTGTTGTGTTGTGGTGTGGTGTGGTGTGTGTGTGTGTGTGTGTGTGTGTGTGTGTGTGTGTGTGTGTGTGTGTGTGTGTGTGTATTGTGGTGTGGTGTAGTGTGTGCGTGGTGTGGTGTGTGTATGGGAAGGAGGGTTGTGTTGTGTTGTGTTGTGTGTGTATGTGTGTGTGTTGTGTGGTGTGGTGTGGTGTGTGTGTGTGTGTGTGTGTGTGTGTGTGGGTGTGTGTGTGTTGTAGTGTGGTGTGTACGTCTGTGTGTGTGTGTGTGTGTGTGTGTGTGTGGATGTATTGTGGTGTGGTGTGTGTATGGGAGGGTGGGAGGTTGTGTTGTGTTGTGGTGTGTGTGTATGTGTGTGTGTGTGTGTGTGTGTGTGTGTGTGTGTGTGTGTGTGTGTGTTGTGTTGTGTTGTGGTGTGTGTGTATGTGTGTGTGTGTTGTGTGTTGTGGTGTGGTGTGGTGTGTGTGTGTGGGGGGGGGGGTGTTGTGTTGTAGTGTGGTGTGTACGTCTGTGTGTGTGTGTGTGTGTGTGTGTGTGTGTGTGTGTGTGTGTTGTGGTGTGGTGTGTGTATGGGAGGGTGGGGGGTTGTGTTGTGTTGTGGTGTGTATGTGTGTGTGTTTGTGTGTGTGTGTGTGTGTGTTGTGTGTTGTGGTGTGGTGTGTGTGTGTGTGTGTGTGTGTGTGTGTGTGTGTGTGTGTGTGTGTTGTTGTGTGTTGTGTTGTGGTGTGTGTGTGTGTGTGGATGTGATGTGTTGTGGTGTGGTGTGTGTGGTGTGGTGTGGTGCGTGTGTGTGTGTGTGTGGGTGTGGTGTGGTGTGGTATGTGTGTGTGTATGTGTATGTGCTTCTTTTGTGCTCGCTAATGGAATGAAATGACTGCCGCTAACGGTTGACAAATTGGGAAGATTTTAAACCACAACAGAGGCATACAAATTGTATAACGTTATTGTTGTGGAACTTTTAGGTCCAGGTAAGTTTCTCTCCAGTGTGTCTCAAGCTCAAGTGGAAAGACTGTGACCATGCAGTCGAGTGTTATTCACTGCACAGAGGCGTCTTTGATAACGTTGCGAACATTTCTCTGACGGTGTCGGAGATATATTTTGTGTCTGTCACGCCCGGGTGAACACCGAGATATGTTTTGAAAAGGAAGGACAGTTCTGCCACGGATCTCTAAGCTAAACGTTTATCCATTGAGGCAGCAGCATCACCTACATCAACTATAAAACCTAAACGGGTATCCTTAGTATCAGCATCATCACCTTCATCAACCATCAAACCTAAACGGGTATCCTTAGTGGTAGCAGCAGCATCACCTTCATCAACCATCAAACCTAAACGGGTATCCTCAGTAGCAATAGCAGCATCTTCATCAACCATCAAACCTAAACGGGTATCCTTAGTGGTAGCAGCATCATCACCTTCATCAACCTTAAACGGGTATCCTTAGTATCAGCAGCAGCATCTTCATCAACCATCAAACCTAAACGGGTATCCTTAGTAGCAACAGCAGCATCTTCATCAACCATCAAACCTAAACGGGTATCCTTAGTAGCAACAGCAGCATCTTCATCAACCATCAAACCTAAACGGGTATCCTTAGTGGTAGCAGCAGCATCTTCATCAACCATCAAACCTAAACGGGTATCATTAGTGGTAGCAGCATCATCACCTTCATCAACCATCAAACCTAAACGGGCATCCTCAGTAGCAGCATAATCACCTTCATCAAACCATCAGACTTAAACGGGTATCCTTAGTGGTAGCAGCAGCATCACCTTCATCAACCATCAAACCTAAACGGGTATCCTTAGTATCAGCATCATCTTCTTCATCAACCATCAAACCTAAACGGGTATCCTTCGTGGCATCATCATCACCTTCATCAACTATCAAACCTAAACGGGTATCCTTAGTGGTAGCAGCATCATCACCTTCATCAACCATCAAACCTAAACGGGTATCCTCAGTAGCAATAGCAGCATCTTCATCAACCATCAAACCTAAACGGGTATCCTTAGTATCATCATCATCTTCTTCATCAACCATCAAACCTAAACGGGTATCCTTCGTGGCATCATCATCACCTTCATCAACCATCAAACCTAAACGGGTATCCTTCGTGGCATCATCATCACCTTCATCAACTATCAAACCTAAACGGGTATCCTCAGTAGCAATAGCAGCATCTTCATCAACCATCAAACCTAAACGGGTATCCTTAGTATCAGCAGCAGCATCTTCATCAACCATCAGACTTAAACGGGTATCCTTAGTGGTATCAGCAGCATCACCTTCATCAACCATCAAACCTAAACGGGCATCCTCAGTAGTAGCATAATCACCTTCATCAACCATCAGACTTAAACGGGTATCCTTAGTGGTAGCAGCATCACCTTCATCAACCATCAAACCTAAACGGGTATCCTCAGTAGCAATAGCAGCATCTTCATCAACCATCAAACTTAAACGGGTATCCTTAGTATCAGCAGCAGCATCTTCATCAACCATCAAACTTAAACGGGTATCCTTAATGGTAGCAGCATCATCACCTTCATCAACCATCAAACTTAAACGGGTATCCTTAATGGTAGCAGCATCATCACCTTCATCAACCATCAAACCTAAACGGGTATCCTTAGTTGCAGGGGCAGCATCTTCATCAACCATCACACCAAACCGGTATCCTTAGTGACAACAGCAAGAAAACCTCAAATAATGTGACCCGATATATTCCACGTTGTGCTTTAGTTTCAGTTTCTCCGTTTTCTTGTGTGTTATGATTTTATACCAAAGACTATGTATGGTACCGGAAATTAAACACAGGCTGTCTTTGTAGTTACACTAGTTTCCGCAGTCCCCGTTCTGTATGAGTCTGGCTCCACAACTAAGTGATTATCATCATCAGAAATTGCCTTGGGGTGTGATATCACCTAATCTGTTGAAGCGGCACGTGCATTCACTCTCTCCATACGAACGGCGAAAGAGACGACGTTAACTGCGTTTCACCCCAATTACCACCATCAAAATATTGCAAGCGGAAGGCTCTTATACTGAAGAGGTGAATGTTGACAAAGAATACCACAATTCTGACGACGGAAGCTAAAGTTTGGGTCATTGAGACACCCACTGGACATCCGAGGGGTGTGTGTAGAGGAGAAAAGAGGACTGGCCGTACTGAGTGAGTTAACGAATACAACCATCAGCTGTCAGAAGAGATGCGGCTGCTCGACTTTGATTTGATTTGATTGCGTCGGCCATTTTCGGGTTGCTGTTTACAGGATACAGCTGTGAAATGGAGCAACAGACCCAGGGGTTTGCTATGGAGGATGTGGATCTGTCAGGTTGAAAGTGATACCACACAGCTTGGCTGGCTTTGCAAACTACGACACGTAGATATGCAGATAAGTGCAGAGTCATCAACAAAGTTTTGTTGTTGTTTTTCAAGCAACAGCCATTCGAAGGTTTATGGTTGACCGTTTCATCGTGCCAAATGAATCAATGATACATCTGGCCTGTATATAACAGTGAGGCTTCTGGAGTTTATTTATTTATATTCTGTTCATCTAAGATGATGATATTAGAACAGGGTTCTGGAGAGCACAGGTGAAAACACAAGTAAAACGTAGATTGAACAGCACCAATGTTAGTAGGTATCCTCGTTTGGGTCCATTTAAAATGTCAGAAAGTGCAAAAGGATCTGTTTTAATGACGAGTGAGCCATACAATCATACCATCATGAAATCAGTTAACAATCTTAACACGACTGCTATTATTACCACTGTGAGGGAAGATCTGTAATTCTTGATACGAGTCAACGAATCAACGATCAACCATTCAATCAACCAATCATTTAATCAAACAATAACGCACATTTCAAATCATCAGTACTTGGTGCCTTTCCACCCTAATATCATTTAATCCCCTGTGATATATCCCTTCTTCCGGCCTGTCATCTGCACGTGGTGCACGGTGTAAAGCGTAACGAGCACCCCAGCTGGGAATTCACCCCGGGACACTTCTCTGGAGGAAATCGCTGGAGGCCGTTAGCTGGAGTGAACCCCGAAGTAAAAAGGTTTGGGGAGGAGGGGGGGGGGGGGGTAGTTACAGGTAGGTTGGAAAGGTAACAGGACACGTGTAGCAGGATAGGTGTGATGTAGGTGTAGACTCTCTCCTACCACGAGCAGGGTCGTGTGAATTTTTTTTTTTTTAAAACCCATTGACTGCCGGGAAAAAAATAGTAGAAAGAGGTGTAAACCAATCTTCTCCTCTTTCTTCTGCGTTCACTCGTATGCACACGAGAGGGCTTTTACGTGTATGACCATTTTTACCCCGCCATGTAGGCAGCCATACTCCGTTTTCGGGGGTGTGCATGCTGGGTATGTTCTTGTTTCCATAACCCACCGAACGCTGACATGGATTACAGGATCTTTAACGTGCGTATTTATCTTCTGCTTGCATATACACACGAAGGGGGTTCAGGCACTAGCAGGTCTGCACATAATTATGTTGACCTGGGAGATCGTAAAAATCTCCACCCTTTACCCACCAGGCGCCGTCACCGTGATTCGAACCCGGGACCCTCAGATTGACAGTCCAACGCTTTAACCACTCGGCTATTGCGCCCGTCAGGTGTAAACCAATATCCTAAACAATCAATCCAAAAACCGAGAAAAGGGTCTAAGATATACCACTCAAGATCAAGTGTGTGAATTTTCATCCTTCCAGAGTTATTTCCCTTCTTTTGACGATGTCATCAGTGACGCCACTAAGGACGTAAGTGTTACGTCAAGGGCAGTCTGCGGGGTTTACGGTGTTATAGAATGCATTTAACAGTGTTATAGAATGCATTTAACAGCACAGTCCAAAAAGAAACAAATCTGTTCTTCTCAGTTTGAAAGCCCTGGACAGAGATGGCATGCATGATAGTCTTGTCATGTCCGTCGATGACAAGCATGTGAAATAATAAACTTTTGTGAGTTTTTTTTTTTTTTTTTTTTTTTTTTACTGCTTTTTTTTTTTTTTTTTTTTTTAATACGGAACAAAAGATTAATTCTCAGGTTGTTTTTCCTTCCAGAGAGTTTACATTTTCTCTGTGAACAAACAACCGTCTTGGAATGAAAAACGTCTATAAACTATTCTATAGAATACAGAAAAAACAAAACAAAACAAAACAAACAAAAAAAACAGCCACAATTTTTTTTTTTTTTTTTTTTTTTTTGTGGAAGACCATCGCGTGCGCACCCAATCATCCACAAACTGACACACTTTTCGCACAAGCCCTAATGGACATCACACTGACACACATTTAGCAGAAGCCCTAACGGACATCACACTGACACACATTTAGCAGAAGCCCTAAGGACATCACACTGACACACATTTAACACAAGCCCTAACGGACATTACACTGACACACATTTCGCACAAGCCCCTAACGGACATCAAAACTGACACACATTTCGCACAAGCCCCTAACGGACATTACACTGACACACATTTCGCACAAGATCCTAACGGACATTACACTGACACACATTTCGCACAAGCCCTAACGGACATTACACTGACACACATTTCGCACAAGCCCTAACGGACATTACACTGACACAAATTTAGCACAAACCCTAACAGACATCACACTGACACACATTTCGCACAAGCCCCTAACGGACATTACACTGACACACATTTCGCACAAGCCCTAACGGACATTACACTGACACATTTAGCACAAGCACTGACACACATTTTAGTACAAACCCTAACGGACATCACACTGACACACAGCACAAGCCCTAACGGACGACAAACTGGTTGACCATTCAAAGAGTTGTATTGCCAGTCTGTTTACAGTATTCACCTGAAATCCAAACAGAAATATTTACTCTTAAGCAAAAACCAAAAGCAAGCCTTCCCTCACTGACTCAGTTTACTACCACCACACACACACACACACACACACACACACACAAACACTTTCTTTTTGCATGTGACTGAACTGTATTGCACAATATAGCAGTTCTGAGTATGTTTGTGCACAGCCAAAGGATTTACCCAAACACACACACACACAAAAGGGTCTCAATTCATCAATACCAGCACATGTATAAAGCACTTTTGGTAAAACTGTATATGGAATGTCACCCCAATAATTTTCATGACATCGATGAATCAATTTTTGAACAGCTTTTTGCACCCTCACTTTGTGTACATGAATGAACTAATAATGAGAAAGTAACTGTGAATATATGTGTATGTGTGTGTGTGTGTGTGTGTGTGTGTGCGCGCGCGCGCACATGCTATGAAAAAAAGAACTCTGTGTGTGTGTGTGTTTGTGTGTGAGTGTGTGTGTGAGTTTGTGTGTGTGTGAGTGTGTGTGTGTACATGCATACACGCATGTAAATGTGTGATCCATCCTCAGTTTTTCACTGTGGAATTGCATGACAATGCACAAGAAATGATGAACATGAAGAAAACGGGGCAGCAAATACAGAACGCTTACCCTCACACAAAACCAGTACGTTTCACTGCGTGTCAACTACAAACTGAACACACAGTAAACAACATCATCGACAAGTAACAAATTTTATGAAAATAATGTCAAGGCTTGAAATGTTGGGGAATAAACTCCCAAAACTCTTTTCGTTAACAACTAGATTTCTCCTTTAAAGCACAAAATGGTGAGTGATCATTTAATCTTTAAGTCAGGAACACCGGAGAAAAATTCACAAAACTCTTCCAAGAGCAACAGTAATCCTCTTTTAAAGTGCAAATAGGTGAGTGATCATTCAATGTTTAAATTATGAACATTGTGAAAAGCACAGAAACAACCCCAAAACTCTTCCATGAACAACTAGATTCCTCTTGTAAAGCACAAAATGCTGAGTGGTCACTGAAACCATCAACAAACCCATCAAAAATTCTGTACGAACTGGTCTCCATTGCACACAACCATCCATCATGCCAGGCGTGGTAAACAACTGCTGTACCTTCTTAACTCTCTCCATACGAACGGATGGCTACCTGGCTTCTGTTGGGGGAAGGTTAAAACGGCGGAAGGAGAGGACTGGGCCCCGCCTGCCTATCCCGAGCCCTGGACACGGTGGGTATGTACACACTGCCCCGATGGCCGTGAAAGCCTTTGGGGCCTTTAACTCTCTCCATACGAACGGCGAAAGAGACGACGTTAACAGCGTTTCACCCCAGTTACCATCATCAAAATATTGCAAGCGGAAGGCTCTTATACTGAAGAGGTGAATGTTGACAAAGAATACCACAATTCTTACGACGGAAGCTAAAGGTTGGGTCATTCAGACACCCACTGGACATCCGAGGGGTCTGTGTAGAGGAGAAGAGAGGACTGGCCGTACTGAGTGAGTTAATACTTGTTCTTTCTGTCAACAATATATGCACAACATCCCCAGACTAGAACCAGCATGAAACTCTTCTAACATGAAAGTGTATTTCCCGTAAGATCACCTGATTAATTCACTTTACGTCCACCCGTCTCTGGTGGACTGTTTTGAAAATCAACCCCTTTGCACAAATCCATTAACTGCACCATGTTCCTTAGAGGCTGCTGATGAATTTCCGTGTGTCTGTTCAGTCATTAAATGGTCCTCAAAGAGTATTAAAAATTGTACTGATACAAACTCGAAAGAAACACATTAAAGAAACAGAATTAAAAAAAAAAATAACCTTGTTTACAGCAGTTTAAAAATAAGTTGACTTTGCGTAATAATCCCATTGGTCCCAAAAAACCTGCTTGCAGTTTCATAACCGTTTTTTTTTTTTTTTTTTTAAGTCTGGAGAAAGCAGGAAGAGTACAGTCTAGAATACATCTTCAGAGTTTCTTGAAACACACACACACATGCATAACCATTCCAGAAACAAACAACAAAACCTATTCCCCCTCTCCCTTGCAAAACGCTGCTGACAAAGCCAACATCACAAATATTGATTTCCCAGTACAATAAACAAAAAGGTAATGATAATTTCTTCCCCCTCTCCCTTGTCGAAACCAAGAACACAAATACTGATCTCCCTACAAATAAAACAAAAAAGAGATTTTTTTTTTTTTTTTATAATCATTTTCATTTCAACCCAAAGAAAATCTTCCTGAAGACAGAAACGTCCTCACGTCCTTTGTTCAAACAAAAGAAACGTGACAGGCTTTTTCATGACAAAGAAATCCACACGTCGACCCTGCCCTGTCGGCCTGGCCGACTTCGGGACAAAGCCTAGCGCACGAGCGGGGTCTGCTTCAGCTGCAGGAGGATGGAGCGCATGCGGGAGACGTCCTTGGTGTTCTTGGAGTTCTTGGGGTTGAACTCGCACTGCCGGGTCACCCTCTCCCACGCCTGGCCCGGAACCTTCTCGTCACGGTCCCTCACAAAGGCCTCCTCTGCCTCTCTGGAAACAGTTTCAGTTTCAGTTTCAGCAGCTCAAGGCGGCGTCACTGTGTTCGGACAAATCCATATTATTATTTGGATCTGCCAAGCAGATGCCTGACCAGCAGCGTAACCCAACGCGCTTAGTCAGACCTTGAGAAAAACACCCCCCCCGGCCCCCCCCCCCAAAAAAAAACCCAATATATATATATATATATATATATATATATATATATATATATATAACACTAAAATAAATTAAAAAGAAATAAGTAAATAAATAAATAATAGATAAATACATAAAAAAAAAGAACTACTAATAATAATATTTATAAGGCGCAAAAACTTAATGAAGACAACTATAAGCGTACAAAAATAAAAATAAACAGATAAATAAATAAATAAATAAAATGAAATAGAATAAAATAAATAAATAAAGTAAAAAAGACAACATGACTCTGGAAACAGTAATGATAAAATAACGATAATAATGATAATAACAATAAAAGGACATTTGGTACATCTAAACGAATGATACAAAAAGCCCTGGACGTTTACAATGAAAAATACAATGACGCATGCATACTAAAAACACACAAATACACCCGCACTCACAAAATCATCCCGCCCCAAGCTCCAACCCACCAACCCATACCCAGTCATAATGATAGTATTTCCATTCATTTAGCACCTTGCCATCTTAAGCATGCTAAATTGTGCTTTGACTGACAGTAACAATGCTTTAATGCATACAGCACCTCACTCAGTAAAGCATGCTGAATTGTGCTATCATAATGACAACGTTTCATTTCATAAAGCGCCTCTCCATATAAAGCATGCTCGACTGTGCTATAATAACAAGGCCTTCAAGACTCACTTGTGATACACTTAAAAAAATTTTTTTTTAATTTAAAAAAATCCAAGCTTTTTATGTATTGAATATAATTTCAAAATGTAATGTTTAAGATGAGAAAGATCAGTTTAAAGCAAATTAAGTCCCCTAGCATTAATTACAGAGTAATTTCCCTTTTTTACTATTGCACCAAAACATTTGCAAAACAAATAAAACTTCCATGCTTAGCAAAAGAAGTTCCTGTTTGAACAAAAAATGATAATAATGACTGTTCTTGTTGTTGGGTCAGAATATCAGATCAAAGTGCCAAGTTTAGAGAATACAAAAAATATAAATATAACAGTAAATGCAGTTTGCATATTATTAGGCTTCATTTTTTAATTTTTTGTGCCCATCCCAGAGGTGCAATATTGTTTTAAACAAAATGACTGGAAAGAACTGAATTTTTCCTATTTTTATGCCTAATTTGGTGTCAACTGACAAAGTATTTGCAGAGAAAATGTCAATGTTAAAGTTTATCACGGACACACAGACACACACACACAGACAACCGAACACCGGGTTAAAACATAGACTCACTTTGTTTACACAAGTGAGTCAAAAAGGATGAATTCCTAATACATATGGCACCTTTCAATGTAAAGCATGGTCAATTGTGCTTTCATAACAATAACAATGACACTGTATTTCAAACAGCGCCTCTCCCATGTAAAGCATGTTCAGCTGATGCCAAACAATGCGATTTCTCTCTGACAAGTAATAACAACAATAACAATTTAACTTATAGTGCCTTTTCACTCACTTTCTTATTCAGACATGCATGTGTGCATGAGAAGAGAGAGGGAGATAGAGGGAGAGAGAGAAAAGAGAGAGAGAAGAGAGAGGGAGAGAGAGGGGGAGAGAGAAGAGAGAGAGAGAAGAGAGAGGGAGAGAGAGGGGGAGAGAGAGAAGAGAGAGAGGGAGAGAGAGAGAGCTCTGTAGACTGCAGACAGGCTGCCCATTTCATGAATACCGAAGTTTTCTCATGACATAATTTGCACTATCATTCTCTCCTTCCAAACCGGAACAAACCATTCACAGTAAAACACTAGAAAAAAACAAAAAACAAAACAAAAAAACAAAAACAACAACAACAACAACAACAAAATATAAAGAAAAAAAACCCAACTACATCCCCCCAACCCCAACAAAACAAAACAAAACAAAAACAACAAAACCTCAATATATCCAATATACCTGTGAAGAACATAATAAAGGGAATGAACCCCCAAAACCT